>NC_072770.1:31660645-31991761 GCF_022539595.1 Amphiprion ocellaris | reverse complement strand
GTGCCATATGATGAAATAATGTAAAGGAGGCCGTGAAAAACACTCCAGAAAGGTTTTCTTTGAAAAAAAAATCATCATGAATTTTGCCGCAAAAAAAAACGCCTTACTATACTATGTCGAAAAAAAATGCAATTTTACAAACATGTTGTAAAAACGTGCCATATGATGAAATAATGTAAAGGAGGCCGTGAAAAACACTCCAGAAAGGTTTTCTTTGAAAAAAAAATCATCATGAATTTTGGCGCAAAAAAAACGCCTTACTATACTATGTCGAAAAAAAACGTGATTTTTTAAACATGTTGTAAAAACGTGCCATATGATGAAATAATGTAAAGGGGGCCGTGAAAAACACTCCAGAAAGGTTTTCTTTGAAAAAAAAAATCATCATGAATTTTGGCGCAAAAAAAACGCCTTACTATACTATGTCGAAAAAAAATGCAATTTTTCAAACATGTTGTAAAAACGTGCCATATGATGAAATAATGTAAAGGAGGGCCGTGAAAAACACTCCAGAAAGGTTTTCTTTGAAAAAAAAATCATCATGAATTTTGCGCAAAAAAAACGGCCTTACTATACTATGTCGAAAAAAAATGCCATTTTTCAAACATGTTGTAAAAACGTGCCATATGATGAAATAATGTAAAGGAGGCTGTGAAAAACACTCCAGAAAGGTTTTCTTTGAAAAAAAAAGCATCATGAATTTTGGCGCAAAAAAAACGCCTTACTATACTATGTCGAAAAAAAATGCCATTTTTCAAACATGTTGTAAAAACGTGCCATATGATGAAATAATGTAAAGGAGGGTGTGAAAAACACTCCAGAAAGGTTTTCTTTGAAAAAAAAGCATCATGAATTTTGGCGCAAAAAAAACGCCTTACTATACTATGTCGAAAAAAAAATGCCATTTTTCAAACATGTTGTAAAAACGTGCCATATGATGAAATAATGTAAAGGAGGGCGTGAAAAACACTCCAGAAAGGTTTTCTTTGAAAAAAAAAAATCATCATGAATTTTGGCCGCAAAAAAAAAAACGCCTTACTATACTATGTCGAAAAAAAATGCAATTTTTCAAACATGTTGTAAAAACGTGCCATATGATGAAATAATGTAAAGGAGGCCGTGAAAAACACTCCAGAAAGGTTTTCTTTGAAAAAAAAACGCATCATGAATTTTGGCGCAAAAAAAACGCCTTACTATACTATGTCGAAAAAAAATGCAATTTTACAAACATGTTGTAAAAACGTGCCATATGATGAAATAATGTAAAGGAGGCCGTGAAAAAAACTCCAGAAAGGTTTTCTTTGAAAAAAAAATCATCATGAATTTTGGCGCAAAAAAAACGCCATAGTATACTATGTCGAAAAAAAATGCAATTTTTCAAACATGTTGTAAAAACGTGCCATATGATGAAATAATGTAAAGGAGGCCGTGAAAAACACTCCAGAAAGGTTTTCTTTGAAAAAAAAAGCATCATGAATTTTGGCGCAAAAAAAACGCCTTACTATACTATGTCGAAAAAAAATGCAATTTTTCAAAAATGTTGTAAAAACATGCCATATGATGAAATAATGTAAAGGAGGGTGTGAAAAACACTCCAGAAAGGTTTTCTTTGAAAAAAAAAGCATCATGAATTTTGTCGCAAAAAAAACGCCTTACTATACTATGTTGACAAAAAATGCCATTTTTCAAACATGTTGTAAAAACGTGCCATATGATGAAATAATGTAAAGGAGGCCGTGAAAAACACTCCAGAAAGGTTTTCTTTGAAAAAAACATCATCATTAATTTTGCCGCAAAAAAAAAACGCCTTACTATACTATGTCGAAAAAAAATGCAATTTTTCAAACATGTTGTAAAAACATGCCATATGATGAAATAATGTAAAGGAGGCCGTGAAAAACACTCCAGAAAGGTTTTCTTTGAAAAAAAAACGCATCATGAATTTTGGCGCAAAAAAAACGCCTTACTATACTATGTCGAAAAAAAATGCAATTTTACAAACATGTTGTAAAAACATGCCATATGATGAAATAATGTAAAGGAGGCCGTGAAAAACACTCCAGAAAGGTTTTCTTTGAAAAAAAAATCATCATGAATTTTGGCGCAAAAAAAACGCCTTACTATACTATGTCGAAAAAAAACGTGATTTTTTAAACATGTTGTAAAAACGTGCCATATGATGAAATAATGTAAAGGGGGCCGTGAAAAACACTCCAGAAAGGCTTTCTTTGAAAAAAAAATCATCATGAATTTTGGCGCAAAAAAAACGCCTTACTATACTATGTCGAAAAAAAATGCAATTTTTCAAACATGTTGTAAAAACGTGCCATATGATGAAATAATGTAAAGGAGGCCGTGAAAAACACTCCAGAAAGGTTTTCTTTGAAAAAAAAATCATCATGAATTTTGACGCAAAAAAAACGCCTTACTATACTATGTCGAAAAAAAATGCCATTCTTCAAAATGCTGTACAAACGTGCCATATGATGAAATAATGTAAAGGAGGGTGTGAAAAACACTCGAGAAAGGTTTTCTTTGAAAAAAAAATCATCATGAATTTTGGCGCAAAAAAAAGGCCTTACTATACTATGTCGAAAAAAAATGCCATTCTTCAAAATGCTGTACAAACGTGCCATATGATGAAATAATGTAAAGGAGGGTGTGAAAAACACTCGAGAAAGGTTTTCTTTGAAAAAAAAAGCATCATGAATTTTGGCGCAAAAAAAACGCCTTACTATACTATGTCGAAAAAAAATGCCATTTTTCAAACATGTTGTAAAAACGTGCCGTATGATGAAATAATGTAAAGGAGGCCGTGAAAAACACTCCAGAAAGATTTTCTTTGAAAAAAAAAATCATCGTGAATTTTGGCGCAAAAAAAACACCTTACTATACTATGTCGAAAAAAAATGCCATTTTTCAAACATGTTGTAAAAACGTGCCGTATGATGAAATAATGTGAAGGAGGGTGTGAAAAACACTCCAGAAAGGTTTTCTTTGAAAAAAAAATCATCATGAATTTTGCCGCAAAAAAAAACGCCTTACTATACTATGTCGAAAAAAAATGCAATTTTTCAAACATGTTGTAAAAACATGCCATATGATGAAATAATGTAAAGGAGGCCGTGAAAAACACTCCAGAAACGTTTTCTTTGAAAAAAAAATCATCATGAATTTTGTCGCAAAAAAAACGCCTTACTATACTATGTCGAAAAAAAATGCCATTTTTCAAACATGTTGTAAAAACGTGCCATATGATGAAATAATGTAAAGGAGGGTGTGAAAAACACTCCAGAAAGGTTTTCTTTGGGAAAAAAAAAGCATCATGAATTTTGGCGCAAAAAAATGCCTTACTATACTATGTCGGAAAAAAAATGTGATTTTTCAAACATGTTGTAAAAACGTACCATATGATGAAATAATGTAAAGGACACAAGAAAACACTGCAAACAAAAAACTAAACAATCATTAATAAGGCCAGAGTTTGCTGTTTGTTAAACCAGTGCTTTAAATTTGAGATGCGTTTTTATGATTTTTTTTTACTTCACCAATGAACACGGCACAGTTATATGACGATCGGCGTACATTTGTCCGTCTGTCTGTCTTTCTGTGCACAACAAACACTGCTCAACAACGGACCAACAGATTTGGATGAAATTTTCAGGAAAGGTCAGAAATGACACAAGGACCAACTGATTATATTTTGGCAGTGATGCGGCTTATAGTCAGGATTCACGGATTTGTTAAAGATTTCTGTGTCATTGCGAGATAGCGGCACAGCGTCACTGTAACTATGACAACGCTACATCACATGATTGTGATCCTACTACAAATCATCTGCTGTGGACTTATCAGGACTTATCCGTTGTAAATGATACAAGGAACAATTGATTAAATTGTGGGGGTGTTTCTGAATCCCATCAATTCCCACGGCCTGCTACATATTTAGGTCACTCGATTCAGTATCCATAACATAACACACACCTGTGCTCAGCGCAAGGTAATTTTTGTTGTGGGTACATCTATATTAAATGGCCACATTCTATTTTGCTGTGATATTTGATCATCAGTAACTAATAAAAAAATGCTGCATTTCTACAAAAATATGCTGCATTTCTGACAACGGCATATGGGGGAATGAGCGGCCTTGGCGGAGTACTGCGCTCTGAGTCCTTTTCTAGTTGAATCTGCACCTGAACACACCTGCTAAAGTTCCTGCAGCATCAGGATTGCATTGTGTAGGAGTAGCTGTGTCACCTGTCCGGTTCAGATAGGGGAGTCCTGCTGTCCTGCTGCCAGCTGTGGACAGCTGCGGATCACTCTTCTCGGATCACTGTATTTTATATGTGTATCTTATGCTTTTCCAATGTAAAATCCTGATCTAAAACTAGTACCTGTATCTATTAAATACATGTAGTGAGGTAGGAAGTGGAATGTTCCTTCTACAATATAGTGGAAAAGTTTAACATAAAGTAACATAAAATGAAAATACGTGTGATTTACCACATACCTATAATTTTCTTCTCTTTTCTACATATATTTTTCACATTTGGATGTACTTTCTTGAATATACTGTTGCATACATTCCTGATAATGATAACTGTGTAGGAAAAAAAATGACAATAAATTCTGCCTTGACCTTGATGTTTGTCTGGCACAAAGCCCGGGGGTTGCATCAAGCTGCTGTATATCAGGTAGATTGCTGGATCTAGATTATTCCCTCTCAGTCCACCAGATCGTGTCTCGCAATAGTTTGAGGCACTTTGTGAGAGAATTGCCATTTGATATCTTCTATCTGCCTGTCTGATTCCTGTGTAAAATAAACTCCAACCCTACAACCTAATAAAGAATCCATATAACAGATTGTTATTGGTACACCCAGGGAGACGACGCTTCCTCTTCTTCTTGCGGCCGGAAAAGACATTAACTGGAGGAGTATTCAACCACAGCCATCTCTCTCTCCTACAATATACACTGCTTTCTTAGGGAAAAAAAACACTTCTTGCAATGAGACAGACATGAAGGAAAATGTGGGGAGACAGCAGAGACAGTCTCGTTCATCTGGTTCTGAGAGACTGATTCAATCGTCAGATAGCGGCGACCAACTTCAGAGCAATTGGCTGAAAAGAACCAGCTTGGGTTGCAGAAGAATAAAAAAGATTAAACGTATTTTAAAAGATGTCCTGATAGCATACATAGGAAATGACTGCTGCTGCTGATGGCCTATGTTGAGTAACGGGATGCAGCATTAAATAATTGTCTGTGGGTGTGAGTCGAAAGGGGAGATTTGTGTTTAATCTGTAGGATTAATGATGACGAAGAGACCCCACTGGTCTGCAGTTTATGATTTAATGAAAGCAGGACCCCCTGGAGTGGAGGGTCTGTTATCTGTGTATGTGTGTGTGTGTGTGCAGGAATTGCAGACATACAGGCAGAAATTAATACAGCAAACGGTAGCGGATGGAGGGAGGGTTGCACATGTGTGTGCAGTCTATTCATTGGTGTTTAAATGAGTGTGAGGGCAAACAGCCACTTCATGAGAGCAACACCCTGCAGAGATAAGACCGGCTAAGTACAAGGCTCAATTATTCACTGTTTGAAGGGTTTAAGAGAATTGGAGGGGCTTCGTGAAAATTGATGCTTTTGTTGTTAAGGGGGTGGTGAAGTTTAAACGGCGGCCGCTGAGCCATTAGCAGGGTCACCTTTAATCTGAGGGTACATTGGGCATGTTGGTGGTGGAGGAGTCTTTCCCTCCGACTGGGGGGCAGCTGCCACGACTGGCAGCAGGAAACCAGCTCCTGTTTAATTATGATGAGCGATCTGATGCTCCTGAAGGAAAAAAATTCTGTGGCTCTGCAAGCACTCAGATCTAAAACTGCTGCAATGAGATGATCTCCTAAATTATTGCTGAGAAGCAGTAGGGGAAACGACACTTGATATGTTGTGATATCAGTGTGGGAAGCAGCAGGCTTCAAGTTGCTTCTGTTGAAAGAAATAGAACAAACAGAAACTATTTAATCAGCGTGTTTTCCCACATTGTCCCTGGAGCTGATGGATGTCTGGTGGTAGGTGTGGCTTTTATTGAGGCTGCAAATAAAGTCACCTGCTGATCATTTCTTTGGTTCATAGTTTGCCCTGTAAAATGTTAGAAAATTTGAATTTTCAGCCAGACTATAAGCCCAAGTTCATGTCTTCAAATGTCCATTTTGTCTGACCAACAGTCCGAAAATGAAAGATATTTAGAATATTAAGACAGCAGTTTTACTTATCCTTTTGTCTGCTAATCATTGGAGCTCGCATTCATCACTGACAAATTCACTGATAATTTATCATTTCATTGAGGAATCAAAAAAAATAAATAAATCAATTAGAAGCCTTCATTATTTGGTATCAGGCCAGATTTCTGTGCATGTGCCTATAGCAAAGGTGGGCAAACTTTTTGGCTCAGGGGCCACATTGAGTTTTGAAACTCAACAGATTGACCAGGCCAGCATCAGATGGATGGAAATTGTGCAAACTAATATGAATTACATGTTAAAGACATCACTTACAAAGTAAAGAATACTCACATTCAGTTTCAGTGGCAACAGTGTTGTCGGTCACCCTTTTTTTCCCCCAAACTTGACCAGCGGACATGAGAGTGGTCAAGCAAGTCCTGGTGATCAGCATCAGTTTCTTCAAGAAACTTAATGAGCCAACGATGCTGAAGCTCTCTAGCTCGTATAAAGTTAACGAGTTTTACAACTGGCTTCACGACATGATCAAGATGCAAAACAGACTTACAGAGTGCTTCCTGATGGATTATGCAGAGCAGGAAAATCACATCCAGCTCAGGGTTTTCCTCCTTCTGTTAAGGCAGGTTCAAAAGGCTCAGGAGCAGGAAATGAAACAACTCCAGCGTAAACGTTTTAAAAATGCTTTTATTAACAAGAAACTCGATACAGGTACCGG
This sequence comes from Amphiprion ocellaris, assembly GCF_022539595.1. Classification (NCBI taxonomy): domain Eukaryota; kingdom Metazoa; phylum Chordata; class Actinopteri; family Pomacentridae; genus Amphiprion; species Amphiprion ocellaris. The sequence continues at coordinate 31,984,810 of NC_072770.1, read as the reverse complement.
AACTAGAATCTTAGACAAAGAAGAACTAAACTACTACTAGAACTGAAAAACAAAAACCATCTAGAGGTACGGAGGAATAACTACATGAACATGTAAACTGAAACTAAGGTTAACCCACGTATGTTAACACAAAGATAGGGAAACACCTGAAAATACAAAACTAACCCAGCCTAGACTACCAGTAATTATGAGCTGAAACCCCAGACTAAAACTATGCTATGCAGAGTATAAAATACATTAAGTTAAATACGGAACGCTTATTATTTAATTCGACGTATTAACAATACAAAGAGTCTGGTGATACTGGGGCTTGGAAACTTAGCTGATGAGCTGAGAACAGTCCTTTTGGTTTGACTTCATCTAGAACCTCCCGGTGTTCGCCATGTGCTTGGTAAGTTGGTGTCAGTAGAACCCGGTCGTGGCAGATGTTCCCAGAGAAAGTCCTCTTTCCAGGTGTACGTTGATGTTCCCAGGTTAAGCTGGTGACAGGTGGAGATCCTCCGATGAAGAAGGCAGAATCCGTGGTAGGGCAGAAAACCAGCAGACGAAGGAACCCAGGCAACTCAGCAGGTAGGAATCAGCTTTCTAAACACAGAAAACAGAATTACTGGCAATTCTAGGCTGGAGGCAAAGACAGTTCTACTCCCAGCACTAACTGGAGATTAGACGACGGTCCAGCTTCGAATGACGGGTGCAGTCTGCTTTTATAGAGACGCTCAGAGACCAGTCACTCAGCTCCACCTGCAGCTCGTCCACTGATTACGATGCATCACACCTGTCACCAGCTTCACCATGAACACACCTAGGAGAGAGAGAGAGCAGGGCCGGAGGAGGAAGCACTACCACAGTCCACAGCCTTAAGCTGTGGCTGTGACACCTTCACCTTATCCTGGATTCTTCTCAGCAGCCCGACGTTTTTTCCTGTCAAGTTGGGCGATCCATCCTTGGTGACACTGGGGAGTTTACACCAAGGCATCTTCAGCCTCTCGATGACCCCAGACACCCTGTCCTACAAGTCCTCTGCTCCTGTTTTCTCCTTCATGGATTCCATGGTCAAAAATTCCTCTGTTGTCTCAAAATTGTCATTAATCCCTCGAATAAAAATTAAAAGCTGAGCAGTGTCTTTTATGTCACTACTTTCATCCAGTGCTAATGAATATAACTTGAAGGACTCCGCTTTTTCGTTCAGTGAGCTGGTTAAGTCTTCACAGATTAGCTCAACACGGTGAGTAACTGTCCTGCGTGATAAACTAATTTTTTCAAATTTGTTTCTGCTCTCTGGACACAGGAGACCTGCTGTCTCTACCATGCATTCTTTCAAAAGCTCCCCTTCGGAGAAAGGCTTGCTATCCTTTGCTATTTTGAATGCAGATGTACCCATAACTGAAGCATTTTCTAATTTTTGTTGACGTCTTCTGTTTCTTGGCTTGAATTTGATGTGCAAAATAATCTAGTGTGACTTAATCGCCTTTACCAGTGTTTACTGTGATGATTGGTGTCAAATCAAAAAAAATCTAACAATCAAATATGATCAAGTAAGTTTCTTGATGAAGTAATTCAATTAACTGTTTTGCCCAATGTGACTTCTTCAGACAGTTTAGTCCAAAATGCAGATGCACAGCTCATTAACGCATAAGAGAAAGACAGAAGCGGGAAATCCTCATCAAAAGTGAAATATTAAAATAGTTAAATGTGTCATCAGTTAACACATCAGTTAATCTACTAATAATTTCACTTCTGCAGAGTTTAAAATAGCCTTTATTCTTGCATTTAATGGGGACAACAAGCTCAGTCTGCTGCCTCCAAGAAGAAGAAGAAAGGAATGGGTAGGACACATACTGCAAATACCCTGGGTTATGAGTCTCCAGCTCGGTTCCCAACCCTTAACCTTTAATGCATGTTATTCTGCTGCCTTTTCCCATATTTCCTCTGTGGCTGCATGTCTTCTATAATAAAAGCACAAAAACAATCATATAACTAAAGAAAGAAGGGACTGAGGCAATATTTTACGGCTCCCAAGGTTGTGTTGTTTAAATTTTGTTGCAGTAATTAGACTAAAGTCGTTGTTCCAGCGTTTTAATTGTACCTGAAATTAAATGTCACGCATGGACAATGGACTAGTTGACTGTTGAACAGTACCCAGCAAGTAGGGCGACTCATGGTTATTTTTCATTAAAGAGTAATTATCCGGTACTAATTCTGTTTTTCTAGTTTAAAATGTTCAAAAATAATCCAACGCTGTTGTTCAGAGATGTTTCTCTGTAGCTTGTTTTGCCAACAGTATATTTAATTTAATATCTCATATTACTTCATTTTATTTTAAATAAATGACTTTAAAAGTTACTAGATTAGATTATTCCAATTGTTAATCATTTTTGAGTAAAGCTTTCAGCTTTGATATAAATCTCAGGGGTTCATTCAGCAGCAGGATCAAACCCTCAGTGTTTCTGATTTTACCCCCCAAGTAGATTACATGTTCAGGACACAGCAGGAGTCAGAGCCGAGCGCCCTGAAACAACAGCACCGACAGCACTTCTGCCAGTCTGTGGTGGAGCTAGAGCAACAGCATCGGACTACATTTGTACAAGTGCACTTGAATTCCTCAGATTCTGAAAAGACTGGCAGGCAGCAGGGAGATCAAAGCCTGGAAACATTCCTGTGTATTAGGTTCACCTGTCAGAGCACCTAAAGACATCAATCACAGCTTCAGAGGAGGGTGGTCTGAAGGGAGCTTCATGTTGCAGTCTAACCAAAAAATTAAAAAATTGGTGCCGCGTTCTGTGTGGTTGAAATATTCAGCATGGCTGGGATCAGTCATCTAAGTTCAGAATCTTTTCTCACCCATGGAGAAGGTTGGAAAACCGTCTTACTGCAGTTAATCATACATGAGGGTCAACCACCATGCGCATTTTGCTCACAAATGGCAGCCCAGCAAGACGTATTGTAGATTTATGTACCGCTCATGTTAGCGCCTGTGTTAGGTGAAATGGCTAAAATGAGGTCTGTGCACATTATAATATTAAATTAATCAATCTCAGCTATGCAGTGATTCAGTATTAGCATAAATAGTTTTTTTCTGTGGAGATTTGTGGCCACTCACTCCGCATTAAAACGGATTCAGATTATTATTATTTTTTCCTAAAGCTGTGAATAAAACAGGAAATATTTAAAAAATGCATTTCATAATTACCCACACTCCAATGTCATGTATTCAAAATTGCAGAGATATTTAGGTCACTCTTGTATATAAGAAGTATGAGCATCAAACTTGCACATCTGAGAAAATATTTTACATCTTCAAAGAAAAATGACTTAAATGATTAATCAAACAAGAAATGGGTTGCAGACAGTCTTTTCTTTTACTAATATTCATTTCAGTCAGATTTTGCAACCCTAATGTAACAGTTCCATTCCTATAGTGTGTGTATTAGTTTCAGGGTACTGAAGGAAATCAGTGTTGACACTTGCGTGTCTGCAGCTCTTGTTTCAGGCCTACAGTAGCTGTGTGGACTTGTTTACAGTAGTATATGTATCATTAACACTTCAACAAGTTTACATAGCCTACTTAGCAAGAGGACATTTCTGAACATCTGCTCTTCTTATCTGTGATATTTCCTGTATATTAAATTGCAAATCATTGTTTATCTTATCAATTCCACACTCTTTAGTAGTCTCTCACTCAGTCTTCTTATATATAATTCTTATCGGTTCACACAATGATTGTGCACATACAATAGAAGCAATACGAGCATATGTTCCTAAATGCGTAAAAATAGCAAGTGTTGGACTTTCTGGAGCATTATGAATACACTTTATATGTAATGCGGTTCCCCTTTCACCTTATTACAAGTTCGTGTTAATAATGTTTAATGCAACATCATTTCGTGTCTGTGAAGTTCAGCTTTGCATGCATTAGCAGAATAAGAGAGGGTGAGACTTATCTTCAATGATAAGCGTTGCACCGCAAAGCGGCCAGATGTTAAATCCCAAATAATTCGCCCCAGATTTAACTCTTGCATTTATCTCTCTGCCAAATCTGGCTCTGCTTTGTGGCTTTAAGATGTAGCCTTTCATTTCCAAAAGTGGGGGTGTTTATGTGCTACTACAAATGACCTATGGTTTGGCTAGCTTCAGCATGTGTGAGTGTGTATATGGAGAGGTCTCGTGTTTCTTGTGGGAACCTGCAGAAAGCCGCACTGAGTGACGATTCTGGAGTTTTAGTTGCTGACGAATATAAAAAGTGAAACGTGAGCGCATTCCTGAGGGCCAAGGTGGAGCTGTGTGGCTGCACAGCTGAGGGCTTATTGAAAGATGAGTGCTTGGCAGGAAATTAGCCTACAGTGGGATCCAGAGGGGTCATAGAAACATGCATGCACACACATAAGTGCACGTTCACACACTGCATTCCCTATTCACCTCCTCCCACTCATAAAATGATCCTTTTTTTTTAATATGATCATCACAGATGCCCCATCGTTATATTCAGGACATAAGTCACAGTTGACTGCTGAATCGTTGTACGACCCCGTGTTTGTGTTTGGGCCTCGTGAGCTCTGCAGACTCTCTGACTTGGGTAGTTGTACAACTGTGCTGCGCTCAGGCATTGCGTGCCCCAGATTTGGGGGAGTTGTGGGGCTGTGAGAGAGCGACAGCTGACTATCTGGGAGCAGAGAGAAGAGGGAGGAGGAGGAGGTGGTCAGACAGTCAGCGTCCACGGCTGGGATCCCCGGGGAAACTGAGCTGCAAGAAAAGGGACTATAGTTGCAGCTGTTGTTGCATGCACACACACACACACACACAAACACACACGTTGCCTTGTCTTGCTTTGCTTCTGGGGACCCGATACGTTCTCTAGTCCCGTACCTTCACTTAAACCACCGCGGCAGAATGAACAACCTCAAAGATTAAATTTATCCCAATTCTAACCCTAAAACCAAGTCTTAACCATCATTTAAATGGTGAACTGTTCAGCATTTTGGTCCCCACAATGTAGTCAAAGCCATAAATATAGAAGACAGGCCCACACTCACGCAGATTACTTTTATCCTATTTTGAATGAACCTGGTGTCTTTTTTTAATCTAAAATGCCCACTGACCTGTTCATTGGGTGTTACGTAAATGTGTTCTGGGATATGCTGTTGACTTTGAGAGAATATTTATAAGAACACATCTGAGGGGATTTTACATTGATTTATTACTTGTGTCTTTAATCGACTGGGTATCTCTCTGTGCAAATGCAAAAACAGAAATAGTCTAGACTCTAGACTAACAATTAACTAACCATTGTTCATTATTCTCTTGATTAATCTAGAAAATGTCAGAAAATAGCGGAAATTCCTGGAATAATTTGCTTAGAAAACAGTTCAAAAGCTTGGAATACAATATTTTGTTTTTTTTTCATATGACAAAGAAATTGATGAATTGTCAAATGTGAATGCCGGGAAACCCATCAGTGCTTTTGCAAGTGAGTGCCTGAGTGAAAATATTTTTGACATTTTTGCATTAAAATATGACCCAAACCAATAACTTATTTTAAAAATAGGAGATGTACTTTCAGTTGATCCTTTTAAATCACAGACTATCATGTCAGAGAGTTATTTCTACCGTACACAGTGGAGGAGATGTTTGATAAAAGCTCAGTACCTCTGCAGTAGGTATTACTTGCTCTTCTTGGATAAAGTGCTGGGGGACAGAGTGATGAACTGATTGATGTGGTCTGATGTGTATCTCATAAAAAAGCATCTGAGGGATTGAGTGTCATGGAGTGCCTGTGATGAACCGCTCGGCTGCAGAGTTCGTGTTGCTTTTTGTTTATTTATTGAAGACGCTGATGGAGTTGTGGTACAGATTTAGAATCAGTTTCGTGCACAGTTGATGCTCAGGCTGAGTGACTCGCTGGCTCTGGCCTCAGTGAACCCGTTAGTCATGCAGCAGCACTTTACTGTAGAGAGGATGCAGAGTGGAGCAGAAACAAATTAAACTAAGAGTCACAGCTGAAAGCAAAAGCTTGGTGCTGGGGTTTGACATTTTTCTTTTATTCCTGGGAAATATTCACTGTATTCCTTTTGGATAGATTGCAAATCAAACACACAAAAAATTTAAATCTAACTAAATTAAATGAGCATGTTTGTGTGAAAGTGATGATACATAAAACTACAAAAATGTTTCAACAAGTAAGGGCTGTATATCTGCTAAATATGTATATGATATGAAAAGCTACTTTATGGACCAAAAGAGTTAATTTTTATAAATCCTGACCATATTTTTTGATGCTAAACAATGTCATAATGTCCTGCACCAAAAGCTTTTAGAGAAATAGATTGACAGTCTGGGATTATGTCTATTCCTTCATAACACAAAAACATGATTTGTTTAGATTTTAGAAAAAAAATACTATCATTATTGTTGTCATAAATTTTGATATGTTCTGTATTGCTGTTGCTTAAGCATTTTTACCAGGATGCTCTTTGTCTAAAACTTGCTGAAAAGCACAGTTGACAAGATGTTCCAAAAATGAAACTGGAAAAGCACTCAGAGAGCGCAGTACTCTGCCAAGGCTGCTCATTCCTTGTATCATTTCTGATGGCTGAAATCCTTAACAAATCCAGACTGTAAGCAGAATCAGTGCCAAAATCTAATCAATTGGTCCTTGTGTCATTTCTGACTTTCCCTGAAAATTTCATCCAAATCCGTAACTCTGTTTTTGAGCAATGTTGCTAAAAGACACAGACAGACAAGCCAATGCCGATCATCACATAACTCCACCGAGGCTCCACCTCCTTGGCGGAGTAATAAACAGATATCACAAATGTATGCACAAAACTAAAGTCAAATCACAGATTGACATTTCTTTCTGAGAACAGATTTAATTTACAAAGAGTCAGTGACAGTCTTACAGTGCACATGACGCATAATCACTACTGAAGGTTCGCAGAACCCTGATGAAAAATATCAACAACAGTGCTGAAAATTACACCTAGACAGCTTTAATAGGAAGAAATAAATGTTACATTTACATACACATATTGTGTGATATGACATCTCAGACTGCGCCGTGTGGCAACGCTGTCTCAGCAGAAAGCGTCCGTGTGTGTTAGTTGGACCCTCTGAATGTGCAGTATGTATTGACCTGAATACTGAGACAGCACCATATGGATTGACCGGCCAAGACACTCAAAAGACCTCGGAGGCCTATAATCCCTGCTGCCTGAGTTGATTGGTCTGGTATCACATTTAAAACTGAATGAAATCAACTGTTGTTTTTTTTCATAATAAGTTAAGAGTATCAGATTGTCCTTGCATAACAATGGTCCGCTATAAAAAACAAAACAAAAGCGAGTTTGAGTCAGAGCCGGCAGTGTCATCTTTAATCCTGAGGGAATTTGTGAAGGAAGCTGTTGTTTGATTTGAACTGTTATGCTTGAAATGGAAACACACTGAAAGATACGATACAAGAGAATAAATACTGTCAGTCAAAGATAAACTTATCAGTTTGTGTTTTAAGTACAAGTGCTGTGGCATTGCTTACATGTTATGTTGAGAGCTGTTGCTGTGACATATTTATCTGTGCAGAATAATAAAAATCATGCGATGGGATATTACAATAAATGTTCCTTATTGCTGCTGTTTGGTTGATGACATTTATGTACAATGTTCTGTACATTTACTTCACCCTGGCTAACACAAACTATGGGTCTTTACCTCCGCTCTCACTTGCTCCATCACTGTTACAGTCCTGTAATGTATTTACCGTTGTATATACAGTATGTAACACCATCGCCATCGTTCAGTTCATTCACAAAACTTTGGGATTAAACGAGCCTGTTTTGCGTCTTCTTCGAGCTTGTGGCAAACATGCTTTACATAATGTCCGGGTACCAGATGGCTGTCAGTTAGTCAGTGCTCATGGTTGGCTGTGCCATCTCTTTTCCCCCTCCTCTCTGTGTGTAACAGCCCGAGAGGACTTTCAGTTGACTCAACATTTGCCGTGTTGACATGGCAGAGAAGAAAAGAGAGTGCTTCGAACATAACGGCGAGCACAACACGGCTGATTACAAGGGACGAAATTTAACGTGCAATCCTTGAACTAGTCATGCACCGTATTGCTGCTATGTCTTTCTAAACAAGATAAGATCAGGCAAGACTTCTCTCTAACTATATTTGGAACCCATTTCAATGTGGCAGTGTCTCATGGTTTTCTCCTGCGTGGCATTCATTCCCTGAGAAAGGTGAATGAGATGAGTTTAGTTAAACCTGAGTTTCCAAAGTTTTTTGGAAACAAAAAGGGAGCTTAGGTCTGTTCAGTGGCAGTGCGTTCGGTAACAGCTGTTTGTAGTATCACTTATAAAAACCGTAACCATGCAATTCAACAGTTGGTGTTACTATTCATAGATGCAAAGAAGTGAGATATATGAGAGTATGCCCTGTAGCATAGAAGTGGAAAAAGTCTGTGGATGATTTTTTATAAAGATCTGCATTGATGGTGACATTCTGAGAAAGATCTCCATTTCAAAGTACCGTCTTTTAAGACAACCAGAGAATCCAGTCATACATGCACACGTGTGAAGAAACTTGAATAATACAAAACTTGCAGTATAAATCCTGAAAAAGTCAAACTCTGTCTCAGACACTCTCCAGCACGCACTCGTACACTCACAGCAAACGAGGTTTAGGGTTTCAGATTGTCAGACAAATTGTTGCCCTGATAATCTCTCTGTCGCAGGAGAAACATGTTGTGGGTGTGAAGTTTATCAGTTCATTTTTGGAAGATAACTGTAGCCAAGCTTCTCATTCATTCATTCATTCATTCCCTCCCCACAATCACAGCCAAAATCCCCCTGCACCTGTCACACACTCAATCTGGCATCACTGGCAGTCTGTTGGCCCGAGACTCACTGTCAGACCCAAACAGCTGTGTTGTAGTCAAACAAGGGCTGCATTTTTTCCAGACCAGTCCCGGGCTGCCTTCTGTCTAAATAAATCCCTGCAAATGGCTGCTGGTGGAACTGAGGGAGGTGTTGGTGGTGCTGAGGGTGATGGAGGTGGTGGTTCCTCTCTGCCTCAGCTAGATGCAGACACGGCCTGCCTTTGCCCTGCTGTCCACCGGCCCAGAATGGAAGATAAAAGCTGCCTTTTGAACTTTTGGGAGCCAGTTTCTTTGGCCTTTTGAAGAGGTCGCCCTCTGGCAGCTCGGGAGCCATCCAGCCGGGCCTCTCCTTGAGCAGCTTGTCCCTGTCGGGCCGGACGCTGCGCAGGAACTTCTTGAAGATGTTCGTGGTGATCGAGAACTTCTTGCAGATCTCCTGCGAGCGGCTGAGGCGGAGAGGGTGAGCCGGGGTGTCCGGTCTATCCACCCCACCGTCCACTGTCCTCTCCTCTCTCCTCTTCCTCCTTTCCTCTTCTTCTCCTTCTTCCCTCTCCACCTCAGGCAGGTCCAGCCAGTTGCCTACGAGGTCCGCGAACACATTGTCGCCCAGCACTAAAGGCTGACGGTTGCGGCTGCGGCTCATGAGCGAAGAAGTCCAGTCGCTAGCGTCGTCTGTGCTGTCCTGGGAGTAGTCGCTATCCAGGGAAGGACCCTCTCTGGACAGACTGTACAGGATCCCAGGCAGGTCCAGTGCCTGTGCACGACGGGGAGCCTGTGGGTGAGGGTAGGGCTCTGGTGGAGGGTTCCCCACCGCTGGTCCGTAGAAATCCACCTGAGGGGCAGCGTATCCTGACCACCTCTTGGGTATAGACTCAAGGTCGTTCTCACTTCTTGCACTTCTTTCAGTTCTTTCACTGTCACTCTCACTTTCCAGGCTGGACGCCGAGGAAGAAGAAGATGAAGACGAGGTTCCCAGGCTGCTTCTGTTTCGGGATGGGCTATGATCATCTAGACTAAAGGTGTGTCTGCTGTCCAAAGACGGCCTCGGGCTTGGCATTGGACTCGGGCTGGGTTCTTCAGACATGGTTTGCCTCAAACAGGGATCTTTTCCTGAAGCTGCTGTGGCTGGTGGTTCTGGAGGAGCCGCTGGAGCCGGATTTGGAATTCCTCGGTTAATGGGCCGCCCCGATATGTCGAGGCTTTCTAGCGCGGTCTGGACCTGAAGGAGCTTGAGTTCCTGGAGGGCTCCCATCATTGAATTCATCTGAGCATGGAGGCCATCTCCAGCTTCTTTCATAGAAAGCTGCAGAGAGACAGAGGGAGAGACAAATAATCAGCAAATGTCCAGTTTGGCTTCCCAACTAAAGACCTTTTAGCGCTCAGTTCAATAATTTGAGTCCTCGGCCTCCATCTCATCCATCAGCGACCGATTTCCTCCCATGTTCATCATTTATCTCAGCAACAGCATAAATCTAATTGCACGCTATCAACAGTCACTATCAGGTACCTTAAATACATTAAGTCCTGAGTAAAAATCCTAGCAATAAGCCTGTATTTTACCTCTGGTAGTTAGACTCTGTTCTTCTCTCGTGGGTTTCAGGCTGTGCACCTTGATTAATTATGTGGTCATGTGACCTAGTTTTGGATGACAGTCCAGGGTCCCATATGGCCAGTGTATTAGAGGGGATCCAACCAGTGACAGCTGTAAAACAGACCAGTTTTCTGTTTTTTTCTCACTCTTCTACTCTTACTATCTCCATTTTTCCTTTTCCTTCCATTTGTTTTATCTCATATTTGCTTTCTCCTCTGAGCTTTCTCTTCACTCGTACTTCCCTCTATGCAGCAGTAGTCATACACTCCCTATTCCTCCTCAGCCTCCTCTTTCCTTTCTGTTCTCATCTGTTTAAGAGCCTGCGTCATGTGACCTGGACTAACTGTCTTCTCCTTGAAGGCAGACAGAAAGCCCAGAGGCAGCATCCTGACCTGTGTTTTAACTTACAGGCTTGAGTAATCAAACACTTCAACCCTGACTTTGAATCACTCTTGTAGATACAACATCTTCTATCATTTAAGATGATACACACATTGGCAAATGCTGCAACTGATTGATGAGTAAACCTGCTGGGAGCTCTCCCCCTCTTTTTTTTTTTTAAATATAAATCATCTGTGGGAAGATGAGAGAAAGCATGCAAGGAATTTTGAAAAACTTGCCAGAGTGTGTGGGAAATGTCGGTGAGAAGTTTGTAGAGCACACCCACAGGAGATTATAATTTCATTTCCATATGAACCACACTGTCAGTGAGCCACAGCGAATAACTTTCAGCTAAACTTACAGAATGCGTGTTAAAACAAAGAACACAGGATGCTTATGTGAGATTAAAATGGCTAGTTGAGATCAGCTTTTTAGCACTAAATTACCATAAAATTGTCTCAACCACTACACTTGCAGCTAATTCTACAAAACATAAATTTCAGGAACAAAAGCCCACACCTTACCTCCAGCAAGGTCTCAACAAAGCAGCAGGTACAGATATCCCTTTCAGTCTCTCCCTTGTTATTAGTCCGCACCTCTTACAGCCTGTCACTGTCTCTCACCTTTCAAACGGATCAGTACGACTGCCCCTATATGTATCTCCCTCCAATCGAGGGACACCGCTGGGAGTGACAGCCAATCACCGCTGCCCATCTAGACTATAATCCCCAAATGGCGTGGGGAGGCGGGGGTGAGTGGGGTCACTCAGGCGGAAACAGACTGACAATGAGAGGAGCGAGGGGAGACGGCAAGTGGGGAGGGGCGGGTGAGAGTGGGAGAGGGTGAGCAGGGATGTAAGTAGGGAGGCGGCGGGGGAGAGAGGGGGGAGTAGGGGGGAGGGTTGATGGGGAGGGATCCCTCGCCATATGTTTAGATGTCGAAGAGAAAACTGTTGATGGCTTCAATTATGGATGACACCATAAGAACACGGGAGGGGGGGAAAGGGTGGTAGGATGTAGGTGCAACAGCACCAGGCTGTGATACTTAATCTTGGGGGAGCAGTGATTGTTTTGACCCCGGGTGGGAAAAGTAGCTGCGCAGGACAACTGACGGTCCGGCATCATAAACAAAGAGATGCATAAGCACCGTGAGAGACGGGATCATTGTTGCAGGATGTGGAGTATCTGGGAAAACTGACAAATGTGAAAGATAAACAATCCTGGACGACATTTAGATTATAATATACAACTCTAGCAATGGAAAATAGGGCAAAAATCTGTTAAAAAAAACTCTACCTTAAAGTTATGCCTCCAATTTGTTTAGCTTACTGAATTCATAAGTTAGATATTGACTTTTCTTGGTGAAGATAGCGATGTTGCTCTAAGAATGACAGTTTGTTGGCCGGTCTGCTATGGTCCAGGCTAAAATCTACCATGAAAGGTTTCCAAGACATTCAAGTTCCCCAGAAGATAAAGCCTACTAGTTTAGGCAATTCCTTGGCTTTTCCTTGACCTACCATGAGATTTACACTGTTCTGTTTATTTTTCAGTAATGTATCTCAGCAATCACTGGATGGATTGCCATGAAATCTGGTGCAGATACTTATGTTCCCTGCAGAAGGAGTTTAATGACTTGCAGAGCTATTATGATACAAAATTTAAGTTGTCCAGTGCTTTGATTTATAACCAGATGGATGCAAAACTAACGAATTATCTGACGGCCTCAGCTGTATTTTGTTTTCGTCCTAATAGTGTTTTAGTGTTAGAATGCTATATATATTCATCTAAGTTGTGTAGCTTGGCAAACACTATACCTGCTGAGTATCAGTCACTGAGAGAACGTTATATTCTTTAGCCAAAAGCACTGATCAAACAACCCTGTAGACTGTTAAGGCTAATTAAGGCCATGGTTTCCACATTTCCGCATGGATCCACGTGATGTAAATTTCATTCTCTGCTCAAGTAGCAGCAAATTCACCAACTGTGCATTTGTCAGAAAAGCAAGGTGAACGTTCATTTCATCTCACTACACCTGATGTTTGTACGTCCTCCACCTGATTCTTGTCAAGCAGTTTTCCTCTAAAGCCCCTTTCAGACATGCACTCCTTTCTGTTAATTTCACAACATCTTAACGTGTTGGCTTCTCATCTGAATGAGGACACTAACAACTTTTCCAAAAGTGTTGCATTGCCAGCCTTACTAGATCAGATTTAGAAATATTCCTGCATCACTTTCAACATGGCACAAGCGGTTTGTAGGAGTCTTACTGGCAGCATCAATCAGCACTTGCAACAAGAGAAGTAACTTCATCAGTTACTTCATTATTAATTATCCATGACATGAAGACGGGATCAGTCAGGATCTAACGGCTAGTCACAATGTGTACTTTTTTCATCTTTTCAGACATGTGAGCAGTCACATTCAAAATATCAATTGCAGCTAAATAATTTCTTACATTGGATTTAGTATGCTTTCTTACATTCTATATGCAAACAATGATTAATTTTATCACAGATTATTCTGACAGTATAGAATAGTTTTTCCTTGAATCATCACTTGAATCAATAATTTCACATTTATTTTTCATAAATTTTTCTACGAACACACGGAGATTTCTGCTTTATATATGACTAAAACATATTCAGTTTCCAACAACATGAAAGAGAAAAAAGCAGATACTCTTTATAGCACAGGGATGTTCCTTGATAAAATTCAAAAGCAGAATTTTGTTGAATAAATATCTATTAACTGTAGTAAACAATCAAAGGTCCTTGTACATGAACCGCACCGTGACACTTACACAGTACACTTCACCATCAAAGCTCTGGGTTAAAACACTTTGCTTGCCACTAACATATGGCTGAGTAGGTGCACAGGGGCATGAATAACCTCTTAGATCAGATAATAAGCCTATCAATGCACATGCTGGGAACAAAAGGCTCTGAGCTTCCCGCTGCCTCGCTGAATTAGGCAGTGAAGGTACGTGTAATTAGCACAATCAGGTTGTCTCTTGTCTTTGTGCCTTCCACATATGGCTGACTTCATTAGCCGTAATTGTCTGTGTCCTGGGAGAGGCTGGGAAAGAGCATATAATTATGGTTTACTTTCCTCCACATCAAAGGTCAACGAGACTGAAGACAAGATGACGTGCCGAGTTATGCATTGTTGCCGCATCTTCAGAGGCAGGCATGTGGTTTCAGTAAAGTTTATGCAGGGATCAGCTGAGGGATTACTGCACTCCAAGCTGCCACTGAAATCTGGACCACCTAAATGCATTAAATTTGTTTGTGAAATATTATCCCCTAAGCAGTAGATTCCCATGCAGTCTGAAAGAGCCGCACCTGTTCGAACATGCTAACCAAAAACCCTTCCATTATACTCCAAAATGCAGCCACTCCCCACAGTTATTTAAAAAGACCCAGACTTGTTTACTGGCATTTCTATTCTAAGCTTATATTAATAATTCATATTGTACTCTGGAGAACAAACATAGGGGTGGTAGTAAACTAAACCCTATTATTCTACCTTTACCATGCCAGCTAACTCCAGGCGCTCCACTACTGCCATTTCAAAGCTGAACTTTGTGGCCTGAATATGTCAGCCTTTTCAACCTTCACTCTGGCATTTACTCAGGATGCTAAAAGTGACTTTAAAATAATGTCCTGCGGCAGTTTTCTAGTTAAGACACAAATCTTGAGATGTCTCACTTTAAACAATGTGTGAATCAGCTGAAGGCCTCGTTAGGACGAAGACCCAGAAGACGACACCCTGCCAGGACCCACATGACCACCGTACGGTCTTCTGCAGCAAAACGGAGATGAGAAATAATGTCAGTCTAATCTAATTAAATAAGAGTACTGGGATGAAACTGGGGCTGCAGGGAATCGCCGCACTGCCCAGAGACACTCGCATCATTAAGGCAGCCTTGTGAAGTTTGGTTAAATCTTCTTTTTGAACCAAAGCCTTCAAGTATTTCAGCCATTTAATCCATTGAGCGTGTTTTTCTATAAAAAGATCATTTAAAAAAAGCAAGCCGAGTGAAAATCTACTGAATGAATGAAAGATAAACAGGGACTGTCCAGAGTATCTCACCCCTCCTCCTTCAACCCCCCCTACTTTTTTCTTCTGGCTGCAGTGATGCCAGCCAACCAGACATAATTGCTAATCAAGGACTGAATGCTTCAAAGTTTAAGAACAATGGCTGGCAGTCTTGAATTAATGTTGAATGGAGGCTTATTAAAAAGTTCTGGGCATTTTAATTAAAGAAAAAAAAAGAATCTAGATCCATCTACTGCGCAGATGCACCCAGAAAACCATTCAATATGCATGCAAGTGAATTAAATACCACAAAGTATAAATAAATCAATGCTTCTCCCCTGCTGTCTGTTGAGATGGAGGTCCCTGCCTTCACCGTGGCCTCGATATTACCTCCGTCAGTTAGGCAGGGAAAAATAAATTCACTGTACAAATACACTGAGCGCACACATCCACACATGTCCAGACTTGCCGTATTTGAATGAAGCGACTGTTCCTTTTTTTTATTTTTAAAGGCGCAGCCTTGCTTTATGTTGTCCTCATTAGCAGAATTATTGGGTGAAAAATAAACGCACAAACGACAAATCCAGAACAAACTCTTGCTCTCTCCTGGCTATAAAGCACCAGCTATTCACTGTTGTTGTTTATATGTTATTGGCTGGAGGGCGAGGGAACAGCGAGGGCAAGGTTATCAGACCCAAAAGGTCTTCCTGTTTGGTGGGAGCTGGCCTGCAGCAGCAGCTACAGTGTGCTCCACCCTCCCTTCCACCTCCACCCCTAATTAAAAATGAATAGCGGGCTGTGTGGGTCAAGGACAGGAATAGGGTCTCTGTCCGGGGGCATACAGAGAGGGTCTCTGTGGCTGGACTGCCGTGGACAGCCCTGAGGTCACGATCAAGTGAGCAGTAAAGCTGTGCAACATTCACTGAAAGAAATAAATTACTGTGCACACGGCAATGAATGCCTCTTTGACGAGAGAAGGTTATGTAGTGACTCTGTTTCAGTCTGAATGCCCTCGGGGTTGCATTCAGGAGAGGAAGATGTGTGAATAATCCAAAAAAAGAATCTGGGACACAAATGCCTCTTGTATGATGTCCCAACAAATTACAGTATTTTTAAACCCAAATTTACTACTATTGATATTCAACATGACCCTGAACTGACTGTATTTTATGGTTCTTATGTTTGTCTAACATATATAAGATTCAAAAGATTGGTTCATAATATTCAATCTATTCACATCAGATAAGAACAAGAGCTTTCTAATGATTCTGCAGAGCTGTAGGTTACATTTTGCAGTCATACTGTTTCTTGCACGGACATTGTAAGTAAATGTTAAGGTGCAGAATCCTCCATTGTGGCAAGACCATAGGGTAAAAGAGAATGGGAAATCTTAAAACCAAATCAATGTAGGCCAAATCTATTACTGTTTCTCGGACCCGTTGCCCAGCAAAGACTCCCTAACGTCCTTTTTAGAGCTGGGAGGTGGTTTAATGGCTTGTTTCCTGCTTGAGCTCATTTACGGCATCACAAACGATGCTGCTTTGGGAGACGCGGGATGATTAGGATCCGTATCATCATCTTTGGCAGATGATTCTTGGAGACAGTCTGGGACCCAATCTGTTGCCTTCCTGGCTCATAATCTAAACTGGAGGCAATAATCGTTACATAGATACTTCATAGTTCAGCGGTTGACGTCAGCACCTCGTGTGTGGGCAGTGAAAGTGCGACGATTCTGCAGCCCCTTCTAACATCAAAGGGAGTTTAAAATCATGCACGCATTTCCGGACAAGTTTTATTTATTTCTTTGTTTGAAAGTCATTTTGCTTAAAGTGAAAGGCTTACATAGTCTTTAATGTGTTACACTATCAAGCTCATGTTCTGTCCTGTTTAGGTGAGTTTGGCAATTTGTAATTAGTACTGTTTTAGAGGTGATGAGTTATAACTACAGTGGGAATTTTTATTGCATTTTTGTTGGATATCGTGGACAAAACGGCTTTATGTAGCGACTGCTGTAAAATAAAAGGGGATGCAGAGAAATAGCATGTTTTGTTTGCACCACCATTTCGGGTCAGACAGCTTTTTTTTTTTTTCCAGTTGAAGTTATTGACTATCTGGTGAACAAAGTGGAGCATTTAGCTGCTAAAGAGATGGATAATTCCCTCTGGAAATGGGAATGCTAAAAGCAGAGTGAATATTGGACATACTTTGATGTGGAGGTCAGAAACACAACTCCAAATGGATTTATTATAGTGCTGCTCCGTGTCTGTTGCATGTGTCAAAATTGTGTTTACAGTTATTTCTGCTGCCCCTAAATGGCCCCAAAATATATAAATTATTATTGGTTTATAGCATTATACAGCACTTCTTCCGTTTTAATAGCAGAAACAGGACAGCAGTTCCATAAATAGCATATCTTTTGGCCATGGATGAAGCAATGATGCTGGAGAAAATGTAGTTGGAAGGCTCCAAAGACAGAGCAACCAAAGAGCATAGAGAATATTGACTTAAACCTCAGTGAGAGCAGTACCCATGAGAAATAAAGCACTTTTTTTTTCTTTCAGTGAAAGCAAATAGAGGAGGGACAGGACTGGATCTAACATTAGGGGGGTTGTGTGTGTGGCCACAGCAGCGCCATAATTCACAACTCAACTGTTCAAGAAACAAAAGCTTCTAAATAAATCTGATATCTTGGGCAGTGATTTCATTTTCCATTCTGTGAACCATGAAAAAGCAGGTTACACACGCAGGCCCTATAATGACAAACAGTCTTTGTTAAAGGTTCGTGGTCCATCTCAGACACAATGATCACCCACACAAACCCCACAGCTGCCGCCGAGAGTCGGGCCTATTTTAGCTGAGGGGGAAGGAAGGGCCGTTTTGGAGAACAGGAGCCATGAGGGAGGCACAAAACAAACAAGCTTAAAGTTAAACCACTACCCTGCTTTGTGTACAAGTTTTCAGATCCAACGCCCCAAAAGGTAACAAAGAACTTTCCAGATACACTCTACAGGTTTGGCACTCGTGTGGTATTTCTCTCAGATTTCATGACTTCATGTTTTCTGGCTTTGGTGTTGAATTCCAAAGGTGTGTTTGAAATTCGCCTCAGGTGTGAAAGCGGTGAAGCAGCATGATGCATGAGAAATCAGCTTCAGCGGTGATGATATCAAAAGCTCTGATTTATCTTTTAGCGTCTGAACTGACGCTGCTAAGCAGGTGTGAACCCTACATTTAGACAACATGAGTCAGTGGCATGTCAGTATTTTCAACTCCAAGTCGGCAGGAAGGGCTTATGTTGTCTTTTTGCATGACTCTTTGTCTGTCTGCTGCACGACTAACGACTCACCCATGAGCTCAAAAATATTTCATTATTGCCATTATATCCTCTGGATTTCAATAGAGGCTTGTAGCACATTTAAAAGAACAAATTGAAGTTGACAGCCTGTTGACAGACACTTTCCACTTAGAGCCACACAAATAGATGGATGAAAAATGATGATGCATTCCCGACTCGAAACCCAATCTGTAAGGTTGGAGTTGTAGCGTCTTCGGTGTGTTAGATGTGGTCAGCAGCTTGCAGAAATGACCCCAGGCCTTGCCAGGTTGTGGGTCGAATGTTCAAGCGTGACCTGACTCTGCCCCCACGCAGACTGACGCCCCCGACCGACCCCTCACTCACTCTTCTTCTTTTAGAGCTGACAGGGCAACACGTCTTGGGTTTCGACGTGTCTCGTGTGGAGCGTTGAGTGTCAGTGACAGTTGTAATTTACGTAACTTTTTACACAAACTTTGAATGCCACGCTCACGTTTTTCTGCAGACGCTGCAGCCTTTAACTATGTAGATTTTCCAGTTTTGACGTGACTGTTAATCAGTAGTATCACAGCATATTAGGGTGAAGATCGAAAAGATCACACCAGTGCTTTTGCAATACATGTTTCAGCTCCTTTTCTGAAGCATCAAAGTCTCGCTAGCCAATTTCCAGAGCATGCTGCACCACTTTATCAAACTTTTGAGTATTGTACTGTACAGATTACAGTAAGAAGACGCCTAAAACTTAACCAGGCTCTAGATCTCATATTTTTGAGCTCATTAACATCTCTTTTTGTTGGTTGACTTAAGAATGAGAATGCCTTCTTCTGAAGAGAAACCATGACCACAAAAAGTCTGATGCAGCTATACTGGTGGTAACAGGCCAATTTCCAGAAAGAGCAGGCATATTTTTTTAACCCATGTGGTCAGTGTAGATAGCAAAGAGCTTCTCTGTGAACTGAAATGTAATGCTGGCCGGATGGATTAAAAAAAAAAAACAAAACAAAACCCTCATCCCAGCAGAAAACACAGTCAATAATGGAGCTGAAACTTAACGGCTATTCAGTCTGATTATTAGCTGCTGTAAACTGCCTGAGCTGTGCAATCCCCACTGACTGTGAAGTCTGCATTCATTTCATCAAAGTCACTGTACATGATGTTATAATGTACTGAAGTCAAATCAATGTGCACTTAGGCTGCACAATGTAATTTTAACAGAAATGAACCCAGACTCGAGCTTGGGTATGACGGATTATGCAGTTTGATCAGCTTTTGCAGCCCACAAATGAATGGAAACACAGCAGCATGGCTCACAGAATGGCTAGGACAGATTTGAGGTGTGTGTGATTTCCGATAAATGTTCCAAAACATGCACAACAACTGGCATGGTCCATTTTAAAAAAAAAAAAAAACGACAGCGCAGGCTTCAAAGCCACCAAATCACTGCTGATGCTGAAGAGCTACTTGACTTGTCATCGCAGCTGCAAGTCGGTTGTTAGATGTTTGTGATCTCCGTGCTGCAGATGGAGCCGGTTTACCTCTCTCTAGTGAGCACTGGATGAAAATCAGTCACAGTGCAAAGAAAAGTGACAACCTTGGCATAGGCGGCCGTATTTTCTGAACAACAGATTGCATCCCACATGGCTCTGTGCAGGAGGAGACTGCCTCGGCTTTTTAACCGGCATCTGCTCTCTGTTCTCGTGTTTGATCCTCGGCGTGGCATGACACTTTTTTTTCTATTATGTTACCAAACTGCTATGTGGCAGCTACAACGCAACATGTCCGTCTGGCATCAATGTCAACTCCCCCTCCTCCCCTGAAATCTCAAGAACCACTTCACAGACGTGTGGCTAATTTAGAGCGGAGGCTCAAGAAGTCACAGAGCAGATTATGTTGCAAAACATGAAGCCATGCGAGGCCTTTCTGAAGGTCAGTGGCTGGACAGAAAGAAAGAAAGAAAGAAAAAAATATCTGTGTTTGCTTTGAAGATGATTCCAAATGAAATCTGTGCCAGTTAAGGCTCCTTTGAAAATGGGTCTGCAGTGTGTCACTGCCAGATGATTTTGGGCGTGAGGGTGCAGCTTACAGATTTTATTTTTACATTTCAAAGAGGATGGAAGGAGATGGCACTCGAAATTTGTTACCATCAAAAAAATTTGTTTGTTAGAGGAGAGCAGACGTGCGGATACTAAATAATGGAGTCTAAGTAAGTCATACAAGGCATGAAAATGTGATGAAACTCAATGTGACTGCCAATTCCACTCACTCCCCTGTGAAAGCAAGAGCTCCCAGCAGTCTGTTGCAACACATGATTAAATTTACTACTACAACACACCAGGAATAGTGCAAATCCGTCCATCCATCCATTTCTTCCCAGAACCTACCACTCACCACAGAGTGAGAACAGTCCTGCTTGTAAGAAAAGAAGAAAAAAAACTGTCTTGAGCTCATTAAGCTTAAAACATCTGTCCCAGATGTGTAGACAGAGCGGAGGGATGAGTACACATGCCTCTGGTGTGCTCAGAGCTTTAAGCCCACACAGATTAATGCGATTTAAAAAGATACACATGCAGCCTCAGCTGAAAACTAAAAACCAGAATGTGAGAGTTAGAAATGCAGAAATGTGTCACATATTGTGCAGCAGTCTGACATATTCTAAGATATTTTGATTTTTTGCGCTCAAAAGCATATATATTTTTTGGTGTACTGAATAAAGTAGAACAAAATCCCTCTGTGGTTCCTGCAATGACACAAGTAGACTCAACAGAACCTACCAGTTCTTGCTTCAGCCGTCTCAGACACGAATCCATGTTTCTGCATTCTGGTTTGGAGAGCTGCTGGTCCATTTTTCTCTTTCTGTTTATAATTTTTTTTAATTTATTATTTTTTTTGAAATACAAGAATTTCAAATGAAACGCTTCGCCCGTCGTGGCTCGATCATGACTGTGGACGCTTTCTCTTGGAGCGGAAACAAACAAATCTATATAAAACTGGCGATTGGAGATGCGCAGAAACGCTGCTGAGGAATGCGCTCGGAGTGACGCGGATCCTGTGATTAAACTCCTGCTGGCGGAAACGTGTTTACTCCAGAATGATGATACTGGGCTCCTTCTTCAGGCTGCATCGGTCCGTGTGTGTCTGTCAGTGGCCGCCGCTGTCACACTATATGTGTGTGTTGCTGCTCAGCCTGTTTTTTCCCCTCCTCTGCTATTTTCCCATTCAAGACGAGCGCTTACGTTGCCCGTCCAATTTCCTCCAATGAGCGAGCCTCTCGGGGCACACCGAGTCTCATTCAAACCGGGAGATAAACACGGATCCGTCGTTTATTATAGGCACAGCAGATCTGTCCACTGCAGCTCGTCACGAGAAAACATCTGGAAATATCTGAAAGATCGGATGTTGAAAGAGCAGGGAAATTCAACATCTTTGTCCCATAACACAGGTTGACTAACAGATTCTGCAAGCTGCTATTGCAGCACACTGGACTGAAGGAGGAAGTTGCAGGAGGATGTGTCTAAAACAAACCATATGTGTCGTGAAAGCAGCCATAGGGACAGTTTCCTGGCCACCTTCACTGGAGCACACAGGAAACACCTGAGCCAGGAGCTTTTGTTGCCTGCCTCGGATATGATGCTGGATTTGCATAAGGGAAGGAAGGACTGCATATACAGAGCAGCCAATCTGGAAGTTGTTTATCACACCCTCCCTCACAGTATAGTTCTATGGAAGGTTGCATCTGCAGCTTTAAAACATCCAGTGGATCTCCTGGATGTATTAAAGGCTGCAGTGAATCAAAAACACAAGTAAATCAGAATCCAATCTCCTGTTAATCCAACTCCTCAGTGTCTCCAGCGAAGACCTTTAGCTGATAGTCAGGAAACTCGGTTTCCTCTGACCTGCTTTTTGTCATCTGGAAGTTTTAATATCAGCACTGATGTTGGTGATGCATCCCACATGGACAGATAACTGCAAAGACAGAAGGAGGAGGAAGTCTAACTCCAAAAGCAATGAAACAGGGACGATGAATAAATCATCTGAGCACGACTCAACTTCTGAGAGAGGGGAGCTTTAACTGACTTGTATGTTTTATTCTCTTATCCTTTATAAACATTCAAAGTCTGGAAATGATAATAGTCTCCGTGTGTTCTTTCAGCTGATTTACAACTCTGTTGCTGTTCGCTGTCATTTCGACGGCAGCTTAAGAACTTCTTTTATTGCTTTGACTGTTGTATTAATAACAATAATGCTGGAAGGGATTGTTGCCTGTTGGCACTCTTGTTTTAAACTTTCACCATCGGGGAGATGCTCAAAGTAAGAGGCACCCACATTAAATACAGAACATCCAGTTGCTATTAAAATATTGAAAGCATACCATCTTTAGGATTTCACAA
Organism: Amphiprion ocellaris; assembly: GCF_022539595.1. Taxonomy (NCBI): domain Eukaryota; kingdom Metazoa; phylum Chordata; class Actinopteri; family Pomacentridae; genus Amphiprion; species Amphiprion ocellaris. The sequence continues at coordinate 31,962,237 of NC_072770.1, read as the reverse complement.
ACATTGGGCCTGTTGTCTTCTGAGTGACATCAAATACAACAGATATTGCGTACTCTGTCCTGATGGGCTGATTTTCAAAGCACTTTTCGTGAGCTGAACATTTCATGTCATGCACAGTTTTCACTTTGTTGCCTTATCTATTATGCATTTTCATCACTGATTAATCTGCTGAGCATTTGTTTTGAATGCTTCGATAAAATGCCACAAAGTGATGATAAGCTGACAGTCACAGTTTCCCAGAGCCAAAAGAGACACTTAATTACTTCTCCTGTCTGCCCAACAGCTGAAAATACAAACTCATTTCATTTGTAAAGACAGAGAAAGAAGCAAATATACACATTTCCGAGGCTGAACCAACAATTTCAAAGGTGTTTGGCCGATTAAGCAAATTAAGCACACTACCAGTCAAAAGTCTGGACACACCTTCTCATTCAGTGCTTTTTATTTATTTGTATTATTTGCTACATTGTAGATTAATACTGAAGATTAACACTTTGTTGTTTAAAACATAATTCCATGTGTATTGTTTTATAGTTTTGATGCCTTCAGTATTAATCTACAATGTAGAAAATAATTAAATCAAAACCACTGAATGAGAAGCTGTGTCCAAACCTTTGACTGGTAGTGTACACATGAGCTACTAAAACTGTTGTCATCTGCTGATTGACCAATCGGTTAATCCGCTAGCTGTTTTGTGAAAGTTATTGGTTTCTTAGTGATGTGTTTCCACATGTACAGACTTTTCCAACAGTTGCTGGGTTGTTAAATGTTGTTGTCAGTCAAATCTTGGTTGAACCACACCCCGATTAGCAGATTACCGGAGTCTTTTGAGCACCAGACTCTTAATAAATAGGATTTATTGTTGGAACGTGCATGCTAAGTCATGAGCTTTACAGCAGCTCTGCACGTGGACAGAAAACAACTTCATAAATTCATGCTACACTAAACACTTGCAGGTGCAAATGCTTTTTTAGATAAGCGAAGCTTTAAACCATCCCCTCTGAGAGTAGTGTCCTGTACTTTATATTTCTGTAAGTCAAGAGTGAGACGATGACATGTGGGTCTATTTAAACCTCCAGCAGCCTCCTTCGTGATTCACATGATACAGTTTCATCCCAAATGTGACCCCTGACCTGCAGCTGCTTCTTGTCCGTGAGCCCACTTCCTCCCAGCTGTCAGCATTAGAACACACTGGATAAGGAAGCGTCTCCTCACATCACTTGGCACTGAAACACAGACGGCACATGCAGCAGCAGCAACTGTCGAACTGTTCCTCACCGTAGACGGAGAGTTTTCTAATCCTTAGTGTGACTCACTGACTGTTATGACTTGTTTGGGTTTTGTGTTCCGGCCAAAAAAGTGAATCAAACCACCACGGAAAGACAAAACGTAATTGTTCTTGCAGTGAAACCACACTGTGTATAGTATAATAACTGTATTTTTAATATCATAGACACCATTCTGCACGCCTACACACACGCACGCACGCACGCACGCACGCACACACACACAGACAGTGTTTTGGCTGCAAACAGAAACTGCTACAGATCCTTGCTTTTGGGGAAAACAACAGTACAGATTAAAACCTCAACTATGAAGTTATAATGTGTTGCAGATTAGATTTCTGAGTTCGAGCCAAAGGTTTAGGTATCAATGAATTGATACCCCCCCCCCCAAAATTTGCTATCTTGGTGCTTTGTCAGTAGCAGATCATCTCAAATGATACATCTGAAACCATGAAGAAAGGCTGCTCTAATAGTTATTCGCAATTGTGCATCATTTGGATAAATTTCGCTAATAAACTACATACATGTCCCATACATGAGCATGCAAAAGCGTTGTAGGACTCACAAACTAATCACATTCGTTATGTATAGGAAGGATTGCTTTTCTAAAACAGGCCCTTGACTGCTGTTAAAGATTCTGCTCCAAGTTAAAAACCCAGAATGAAGTGCAGCCCAAGTCAATCAGTGTGAACTAAAAGGTTACTGTGACTTCAGGACTAGTCAACCTTGTGCAAAGTTCAGATAAATTATGCATTGGGTCTATTAATGGTCTCCCTGCGTGTGGGAGTGGTTATCTCCGTGTGTTATGTCACTTCTTCTTAGTGAGAATAATTGAAACGATATGTCACGCTTTCATGTTTCAGATTCAGCAGAAAGCAGACCAGGCACTGTGATGATGCAACGTCCCCGATAGTGTAAAAACCAGCAGAAATTCATTAGCTGTTAAATACGTAATGAAACCACTGAACTGACAGGTAATTTGTTTCTGCTACAAAAAGAACAAAGGGTTTGATAAAAGATGTGAAGCTGCGGAGAACAAGAGGAATCTGTTGAGTTTTCATTAGTTATTACTTTCAAATCATAGTAAATGCGTTATGACATTGCAGTTGTTATTATAGGTTCTTACACATTCTTATGCTGTTAGCTTATTAATTGGTTGAACAGCAAAAACGTTCTGCTTAAAGACATTTATGATTCAAAAATTTCAAAATCCACTGGTTCAAGTGTGCTTGATTTTGAGTTTTTCTAATAGTTTTAAATGCTAGTTGCTGGATTATCTGTGGGTTTGTTCACACAAAAGGTGGTATTGTTTAGCTCTGAAAGGATGTGACTGGCATTTTCAGTTTTTTGATCAGTTACTCAAATGTATGCATGACAATTGATTGTTTAATCAACTAAATAATCTGCAACTAATCTGTAATGAAAATGGGACTGCAATTTTAGAAGATATGTAATTAGGCTGCATAGTGGCTCGGTGGATAGCACTGTCGCCTTACAGCTAGAAGATCTCTGGATCGTTCTACATGGAGTTTGCATGTTCTCCCTGTGCAGCGTGGGTTTTCTCCAGGTACTCTGGCTTCCTCCCCACAGTCTAGTTGGTAACTCTAAATTGTGCGTAGGTGTGAATGTGAGTGTGATTGTTTGTCTCTATATGCAGCCCTGTGATAGACTGGTGAACTGTAGTCAGCTGGGATAGACACCAGCCCCCCGTGACCCTAGTGAGGATTAAGCAGCGTATAGATAATGGATGGATGGATGGATTATGTAATTAGAAAAGATTAAAAGAAAAAAGAGAAATTTCAGTCGGTTATTTTCTCGTTATGGAGTTTGTACAATTGTATCTCAACATGAACTGGATGTTGTGAACACAGCAATGTAATCATTAATGTAGTAAATTAGGTGCAGAAAAAACATTACTATTTGCTACAAGTTGATCTGATTGATTACATGTTGCACATGTTGCACTGTGTCCGATGCACAATGACACGTGGGTCTAATTTATTGGACAAGATGCTGTGTGCTGATTACTGACCTTCTGTACAGTATGTACTTGTGGTCTTTATCCACCAAAGATGTTAGTCCGCTGCCATCTAAAGGTTTAGATGCATCATTACACAGCAAAAACTAACTTCTGACCATAGTTGCCTTTCCTTTTCTGTCATGCCTCTGTTATTAGTTCCCCACTCAAACCATTTGCTTTATTTGCTAAACATTTTTATATGTAGTGGTAGAGAGACATCAAGCTTGAATTCATCGCCAGAATAAATCTTGCTTCGATGCTCTCTTGACCCAACAACAGGCAAAAAAATGTCATTCTTGGACTTGACTGAAAGCACAAAGGTTGTTGTAAATATGTTCATTTCAGATGACTGCTCACTACTGAAATAGCTGTTACCTCTCCCCCCAAGAATGAAGCTGATTAGTAAGTTGGATGTGAGGGCGTTTGTCTGCACGCAGACTCAGTCAGACTGAATCATCTGGTCTTTGTGTGTGATGACGTCAGCCAGACGACCGCTAATGACGGGTCTGAAGCTGTGAAACATGGTCAGGATCACACATGTGGCTGAGAGGAAGCTGACAGAGAAACACCTGGTTAAACACATGAAAGAGAACAGAATGTGCCTCGGACTTTGCATCATATTAAATTACAGCATTTACATTTTTCTTTGTGTATGTAAGTTCTTCATTACTTTCTCCTTTTAAGATTCTTGGTTTGTGAGGTTTAATCATGTTATGATACTGCCTTATTTTATGGGCACAGCTTGGATTATCTTTCATATTACATGTTAGGACTGTAGTCTAAGTTATCAAGTGTTGCACCGGTATAAAGAGACCCACAGAAATTTAATACAAACGAATGACTTGCGTAATCATCTGCTGAGACATTTCCAATGTGCAGGCACATGTCTTCATAGCAATGCAAGACTCTGGTAACGCTTTTGCTATTTAGCATAAGCAGCATATGAACAAGTGTTTACTAATTTATGTGTTTGTCACAGCCAAGAATTGTGCATTTGGAACTTTTGAGCAAATAGTAAGTTAATACTCAGCAGTAGTACACTCTAAGAAATTTCCCTGTAAATTTACAGTAAAGAGCTGGCAGCAAAAGTTGCCAGCAGAGCAGTTATTCTACAGTAAGCCTACCGTATTCTACAACAACAGTTTATTACTGAAAAAAAGTATTACAGTATTATGCTGTTTAGAGTTTATGTTTACAGTATATTACTGTCAGTATTTTGGTGCCATTATGCTGTTATTTTACTGTTTGTACTGTAATCTTCATAAATAGTTTACTGCTACAAAATTGATATCAGAGAATGTGATGATATAAAGGGTAACATTGCTGAAAACTAATGATTTAAAAATGTCACATCTCTAAATGAAAGCCCCAGGAAATAGCATAGTATAGAAATGGCTCAGACAAGAGATGACTTTTCAACATTAAGCTTTTATTAAAGCCAACTCTGTATCAAACATAGTTCAAAAACTGACTTATTAAACCCATTAAATTTTAGTAACACGATCATTTCCTCATGCTGAACAGGTTCTCATTCTGCATGTTCTAGTTCAGGTACACAGCGTTTGGTTTCAATTCGTTTGGCTTTTTCCTCAACTGTAACAAAAGATACCTATATATCATTTAAATTATTTAACTACTGCATTGAACACATTCAGCAGCTAACAAATTTCAAGTAATTCAAGTCTTGTAAAATAAAAGCTATAAAAACAATGAATGATGTTTAACAGGTTATCAACAATCTGTTTAAAAATTGCATATCACATTTCAGGAACCCTGCCTTCAGAATCAGTCTTTCGTAACTCATGATCATGTTCAATAAATACCAAGTCATGGAACAAACCTGGAACTTCAAAACTGAGACACCAGGACTGAAGTATTTTATATGAACCAAACACAATACTGAGACTTGTTACCTTAGAATGACAACATGAACATCTGGTTGCAGACGGGGCTTTTCCTTTGTGAAAGTGAGGTTCTGTGTGGAGAGGTGCTGTGGGTTTACATGAAGTCCCACTCAGAGTCCATCAGTCTTTTTATAAAGGAGGCTACATGGGGATTTACAGTAGATGTCTTTTTCTGGAGCAGCTCCCTGACCTCTGGAACATCACCTTCTCCTGGCTGGCCTTTGTTCCCTTCTCAGGGTTGATATCAAGAAAGAACCTACAACGAAATGACAAAGAAAGAATATATTTGGTGTGGTAGACAAAGAACCCTTAAACTTAATATGGAACTCTGTCATATTGTCATACTGTCATATTCATCAAAAAAACAAACACACAAAAACAGGAAACTCAAATTGTTAAGCAAAACATAGGCTTCCACTTAGAACAAGCTGTTTAGTTCAGTACACATTTAAATCTAATTTTTGCTGCGGTTTGCATAACAAGCAAGTTTACCTTTCCCAAGTGGAGAGAAAAGCAACATGACACATCCTACAAACCTTTTTAAAACTTGAAATTACCTAAATGGTCGAATGCAGACAAGTACATGTGGAGATCTGATAACAGATCAGTGCAGCATTACATTGTATATTTGATCAAAAATTACACGAAAGACAGAGATAGATAACTTAACCTAGTTGGGTCTGGTGGCTTAGAAATTCATTTTCCTGCTCTGGTTTAAAAGAAAGACCCAAAGTTTTGTCCACTCTGCAGCCAAATTGGAGTATGCTAGCTGCTAGCCAGCTAGCTAACAGTGTGGGAAACGTTAGCATTCATGCTAGCGACTCGTGGCTAACACCAAGCAGTAACTAACTGGCTATGTTTATGTTACTGTCAAAGAATAAAACATAAAATAGACTGACAGAATTAAAAGTAAGGCTGACTTTAAAAAAAAAATCACAGTTACCTTGTTTAGTGAACCGGAGCAGGATGGATCAGGTACAGGTGGTCCCTGCAGGTCTGAGGGCCGAAAATCGTCGTCCTCACTTCTTCCTTTTCTCCCAGTTCTTCCCTCAGTAATGAGTAAAATCACCGATACATACTATTTTAAACCTATTTCGTCACTTCTTTGTGTTGGCTGTTTGCTAAATGCGGTGATGTGCAGGAAGATTTGCCGAGACGAGTAACGGTCGGACTGCAGCAACAGTCACACTCAAATCTACGGTGGCCGAGAGGTGCTAACCAAATTTACATAATGCAAAACACTTTTACATCCTCCAAGACAAATTTACAAGCGACAAAACACTTTTACGAGTCCAAAAACACTTTTACAAATCCAAATTCCAAATTTACATAATGCAAAACACTTTTACAACCTCCAAGATAAATTTACAAGCGACAAAACACTTTTACAAGTCCAAAAACACTTTTACAAGTCCAAAAACATTTTTACAAATCCAAATGTAACCGGAAAGGGAATGTCCCAACTCCGGGGTTGAAGCGGAAGTGACGACGAGGAGCGGCTAATGCACTGTCGGTCTGATCTGCGCCATTTAAACACTCTAAAGACCGACCACACGAAAAACAAAACCGCGTCAATCGGTTCATATGTTCCCCACAAAACGGGCAAAACATCACCCGCTCGCAGTCCGTTGCATTAGCCGCTCCTCGTCGTCACTTCCGGTTCAATCCCGGAGTTGGGACATTCCCTTTCCGGTTACATTTGGATTTGTAAAAGTGTTTTCGGACTTGTAAAAGTGTTTTGAGACTTGTAAAAGTGTTTTGTCGCTTGTAAATTTGTCTTGGAGGTTGAAGTGTTTTGCATTATGTAAATTTGGTTTGCACCTCTCGGCCACCGTACAAATCAACCCAAACCAGAAAAATACTGTCATCTGCTGTAAGATTGTACGGTAGCTTGCTGTTAATATTTTGTTATTTAAAAACACATGAATTTACAGTATTCAGCTGTATTTACAAAGAACAGTATATTACTGTACAAAATATGCTGTATTTTTACATCAATTTGTTACAGTGTACCTCACAGCAAGACAGTTCTGGGTTGTTCGTCTACTGTGGTTATGTCTGGAGTTTGTATATTCTCCCCTAGCTTTTTCCCACAGTCCAAAGACATGCATGTTTGGTTAATCTGTGTTCTAAATTTCCACAGGTGAGGGTGTGAGCATGCATTGTCTGGTTCTTTGTGCTACCTCCCTAATAGACTCATAACCCGTCCAGGATGCATCCCACCTCCTGCCCAATGTTAGAGGACAGAAGCTAAAGCTCCCTGTGATCCTTCATAAGACAGAGCAGGTTTGGATAATTGATAAATGAATACAAGTTTTTATATAGAGTTGTGCCTCATCTTGTCCAAAGTTGTACATGTTTCTAAGTATTAATAAATGACTAAACTGGCCAGCTGTTAGCAGTAAACAGTCAGACTGACGACCTACATTTCTTTTCAACGAGGGCTGCATGATTTGTAAAAGAATTTATTGCGATGGAAGAAAAACAAAAACTAACATATTTTCACCAGATGACTTCAATAACTATTTGGAAAGAGTTATTCATTTCTCAATGATTGATGCGACTTTGGAGAGAATTCTATCTGCATCAAAAACAACAATTATTAAAAAAACAAAACAGCTTGGAACCCTTTTCACACTGTGTACACTGGCTGTCAGAGGCATGCAAAACAGTTATTTTCTTTGGATGGTCCTCAGATCTGGCTTTGCTCTCATGATGCAGAGCTTTGTGGTGCTGATTTAAATGATGAAACAACTGACACCGAGTTTCTTTTTGTGATGAAATCTTGTTTTTTGTTGGGTTTCTCTCCTCTTACTCATTTTGTTGTATACATGTGGAGTACATGTGGAGAACTGTTTCTTTAGATAAAATAATAAAAAGAAACACAACAAAATCTTGATGCATCCAAGAACCCTTAAGTTATATTCTAACAGACAGACTTCTCTTGTCAATTTGTGATGAAAACTAACATGAGTTTTCTTTTAGTGTCAGGCTGCAAAAACACTGCAGCATGATGTGTTGGACTTAATTTGTCTTACTTTATAATGCACGTCCTGCCATGTGATTGTGGACATCAGTGTTGATACCGAAATGATCTGTTGTAGCATTAATTTAAACACATTTAGTTTGCTTGTTGTGTTTTTGCTCTTTCAGTAGTGGTGATAAAAGACCTAAATTACACTGAACTTTTAATCTGTGTACAGTTTAGAGCAGGGGTGTCAAACTCATTTCAGTCCGAGGGCCGCATACGGCCTAGTTTGATCTCAAGGGGGCCGGACCAGTAAACTTATAGCGCAGTTACCGATAAGTAACAATAAGTCTAAGTTTTTCAGATGTTTTAGTGCAAAGGAGAACAAGTATATTATAAAAATCTGTATATGTAATGAACTGTCATTTTAAAAAATATATTATGAACAACCTGAGATTAAAGTAAGTGCAATTTCAACAACACTGCCTCAGTTTAACATTTATTTGTGTGCGTTGTGCATTACAACTGATCACAGTGATTGTACAATGGTACAAGATATTTAGTCACAAGTATGTGGAACTTAAAAACATAGTCCTGGAATTTAAAAAAAAATCAAACTCATCAAAATATAGAAATTTTTTGAAGTCCATTTTCCACATCTGGAAAGTAATTCTGAACATCTAAATTAACTCTGCACACCTTTAAATCTTAAGTAGTAGCTATTTTATACAGACAATTAAGAAAATAAAGTTGTCACCCACTTTGTTTGTGTATAAAATATATACATTAAAAAACTATATACATAACATGGATGGCATGCATTAGAAATAATATTCCACTCAACCAAACACTTTTGTAGTGAATCTGTTGACTAACACTGAATTTCACAGTATTTACTAGAGCAAGTTTTCATTTATTAACTGCTTTTTTCATTGTGCAAACAATGTTTAAAGCAGCATTTTACAGGATTTATTCCTGCTTTGCTCCTGAAACTTGACATCTTTTAGCCTGCACAAGTGCATCAATATCAGGCATCATGTCCTGAGTAGCAGCCAATTTCAGAATGTCAGTTAGGTGCTTATGTGTGAGCAGCTTTGTTTTATTAATGTTCATTACTGAGAAAACTTGCTCGCAAAGATAGGTTGTCCCAAACATGCACAACACGTTTGCAGCCAGTGTTGTTAATTTAGGGTAGTCTGGAAGGAGATGCTGATAAAATGTTTCCAAGCCCAAAGAGGCAAATTTGTCCTTCAATTCTACATCACACTGCAAATCAATTACTTCAAGTTGCATGTCGGAGGGCACATCAGAAGCTTTTAACTGTGAATGGTGAGCGAAAAACTGTGAATTCTGTCTCGAGTTCACTAAAGACCTGAAATCGTTTCTCAAACTCCCACAGCAATCCCGTAATCTTGTCTTTGTACTGTCTCATGTCAGCATTGATGCTGGCTGCACATACATCTCTTAGACAGAGGAAATGAGCAGTGTCACCACTGGCAAGCTGCCTCTCCCACAATGTGAGCTTCAACTTGAATGCACGTATGCTGTCATAATACTGGGTGACAATTCAGATTATTCAAGTGCTCTGTAATATCAACCATAAATGCAAGGTCCCGCAGCCATTGTGGGCTTTGCAATTCCACAACAGGTTTACCTTTTTTCTCCATGAACTGTCCGATGTCCTCACGAAGATGGAAGAAGCGCTTTAGCACAGCACCTCGGCTTAGCCATCTTACTTCAGTGTGGTATGGCAGGCCATGGGTAATGTTACTGTCACTGAGAAGGCAGTCAAACTGACGATGATTCACACCTCTGGCTGTTCGGACAACCACCTCCAAGACGTGATCCATTTTTAACAACTTACAGCACAATGCCTCCTGATGCAAAATACAATGAAATGTCCAAAAACAACCTCCTCCATTTGTGGCTTGTAATTTGTCTTTAAACTTTATCACAACACCAGCCTTTTTCGCGATCATTGATGGCGCACCATCTGTAGCCAGACTGACAGTACGGGACCAGTCCACTCCAACCCTGTCCAGCGCACCAATGAGAGCGCAGAAAATGTCCTCGGCTGTTGTGGTGTCTAACATAGGGACCAACTCAAGAAACTCCTCTGTGACAGTCAAAGTCAAAGTCTCATCAACTCCACGAATAAATATGGCCAGTTGAGCGACATCCGTAATATCAGTGCTCTCATCAATTGCAACAGAAAATGTCACAAATGACTCCACTTTGCATTTCAATTGGTTGTCCAAATCCGTCGATAGTTCTGAAATCCTGTCTGCCACGGTATTCCTCGTCAGGCTAATGTTGGCAAAAGCTTGTCGCCTCTCAGGACACATGATTTCTGCAGCCTTCAGCATGCAACTTTTAACAAACTCCCCGTCAGAGTACAGCTTTGATGCTAATGCTATTTTGCTAGCAATTAGGTAGCTGGCTTTCACTGCAGCATCACTGACCTCACGGCTCCGGGTGAAAACAGACTGCTGTTTCCTCAAACCTGCCAACAATTCATTTATCTTCTGTCTTCTCAGTTCTCCTTGCAAGTTGTATTTTTCGCCATGCCGAGTCGCCGAAGATTAAATTCCTTGAGCACCGAAACTTGCTGCATACACACCAGGCACACAGGTTTCTCATTCACCTCAGTGAACAAATAGGAGTTGGTCCATTTTCTTGGAAAATCCTACACTCGATGTCCACTTTTCTCCTTTTTGACAAAGACATCTTGCTGATGACTGTGTCAGGGCCAGCAGAAAAGCAGGTAAAATTCCAATAGACAAAATGAAGCTTACAGACCCGGATTCTGTATTGCTGCCATCTGCTGTAAATTCTGATTCACAGTGTTGTGTCGTCTTCTTCTTCTTATGAATTTCCGGCAGGCTGCATGCCTTGCGGCACATTGCTGCCTCTCGCAGGTCAGGCAGAGAATGCAGAATTCAGATCATTCCTACTTCCAAAGATATAATCCTGTGGAGTTGATAAAGTGAAGGACTGCGTTCACCGTCCTTGCCTGGTTCTCTCTGGGATTAAGGAGACTCCTCATTGTGATTGATTCCATTCCTTCATGTGACATCTTGGCATATAACTGTGTTCTTTGTTCCTCAAACAGGCTGCACTCCATAAGCAGATGTTTCACAGTTTGCTGTTTCCCACAGGCTCCACATAATCCGTCCTTATGTTTGCAGATTTTAGCTAAATCCCAAGCCAGTCCACAGTGTCAAAGTCTTAGTCTTGTCATTAACACAGTGTTTTCGCTCATGTCCAAGGTAGCACTGGTCTGCCTTTACACTATTTTGTACTGAGAAGTAATGCCATCCCTTTTCACCATTCTCCCACTGCTTCTCCCACTGAGCTGTAATGACATCCCTGATGGCAGTGTTGTGTCAATGTTGTCTACTCTGAATAAAACAGAGCGCCCCTAGCAGACAATATGGGAACTACAGTTTTATCAAAAAATGTAGTTAAGTTTTAGGTATTTTTCATATTGTAGATTTATTCCATGGGCCGGATTGGACCCCATGGCGGGCCGGTATGTTTGACACCCCTGGTTTAGAGTCACAAAATGATTGATGATTTGTTACTCCGCCAAGGAAAGCGGCAGAGTTATGTGGCAAGCGGCGTATGTTTGTCTGTCTGTCTGTCTGTTAGCAACATTACTCAAAAATGGAATAACGGATTTGGATGAAATTTTCAAGGAAGGTCAAAAATGACACAAGGACCACGTGATTAGATTTTGGCAGTGATGCGGACAGAGACATGTGGAAAGCTGGGGGAAGAACAGGGTCTCCTAGCAGCAGAAGTTCAGAGATACATGCATTTATACGTTCCATCACACAGAGATCACCGTGACAATCGGGTTATGAACAATTCATGGTGTGAAATTAAAACTAACTGCTGAAACGCAACTATTTGGTAAAATGCCATGTCGTAAGTGGTGTAAACAATGGCAAACTTCTTCTACTCTAGTTTAGTACTAGAGTAGACCAGGTGGACGTGTGTTTGCGATACACTGCCCCCTGCAGTGTGGAAGCAGACGCCGCATGGAGTATGAAGTTACACACGGTCTCTTGAGCAGATTTCTACGCGTCTCGTTTCCGCGCGGCTCGTTTATGCGGAAAGCATAACCCAGCCTTAACTATGACAACGAGTGAACATTACGTCAGCTGCCTGCTGACGATCGCATGATTGCTATCCTACTACAAATCCACTGCTGCGGACTTATTAGTCAGAAATTATACGACAGCAGCCTTGGCGGAATACTGCTTTCTCTGAATGCTTTTCTTGCTCATTTATGGGATTAATCAAAACCTTCATTTTGCAACGCCAGTGTAAAAGTTCCAGATTTAGTGAATTTGCACCCCATGCCCTGCCTCTTAAAATCAGAGCTACATCGAGATTTTAAAAAATAACTTAAAATAGCTATAAATATATACATTTCTATGTAAATATTCCTAATCGGTGACCGGAGAGAGAAGAAACATGAAGGCTGATTGTTGTGGCAGATTTTAATTGTCATCTGACACTTCATAGTTGTTATAACAAACAAACTGACAGAATACTGTGTACACAGAAAACAGACAGAAAAGCTCAGTTTGAAAGGAGAAAAAGATAAGAAACAACACAAACAGCGATGCCAAGACTTTTAAAAAAGTGACCCCAACAATGCCTTTGAAGTCAAGTCCATCACATAATGACACCAGTATCATTGTACATTAGTCACTCCGATGTGAGAGAGGTGCTTTCTCTAACGTAAAAAAAGATACAGTTGAAAAGCCCTAATGTGTAGATACTGCTCCAGTGGGAACCAAGACCCAAGTTATGAACACCATGACTGAGGCGATGCTTGATATTTTCAGCGATAACGGTGTGATTAAAAAAAAGATCTAAAGGGTTTGTCATTTTTTGTAAAGGAGCATAAAGAGTGTCACTACTTTATTTGTTCTTACAGTGGATGGAAAGTGACCATTTTGGCAAAGTAGAGTTTTAAAACATGACAAAATGCAGAAATGCAACACAAGTTATACCAATACAGCAAAAAACAACTTCACTTGGTGCTTTGTGATTGGAAAAAACACACTATGTAAAATTATCCACTTCAGCAAAAGCAAAGAAACCAAAAGACAAATAAACACAGTGTTTATTTGATACAGATAAATATAGCACACATGGCAAATAGTCACAAACTATCCAAACAACAGCCATCTAAGTTCAAATGAGCAACAATGTGCAGCAGATTGGTCTAGAAGTCTTATAGTCAGAAAGGACTGACTATAAGGACTCATTTTCTGGTTTGTTTCAGTGTCAGAATGCATCTTTGCTGCCATCTTGTGAGCATCTTTGAGACTGAGTTTTTCCAGCCTCAATTAAAGCAGATCAGTTTATTATGATTTTCAGAGTAATTCTTTGACAAACAATCCCAACATAAAGGTTAATTGACTGGCATTTTCTTGCATTTTCAGCTTGTATGATTATTCTAAAGCACATTTAGAACTTCTTGTTGTTACATGTTGTCACTACTTTAGCAAATTTGATGTAAAGAAAATTTGCGTTTGCGGTTCAAATGTTTGAAAAAGACACTAAGCGGAAATTGAGTCTTCTGTGAAACTTTTGTTCTTTTGTATACGTTTACATTTCTTTATAAATTTATTAAGATACATTCAAATTTGTGTTTAGTCAGTTTTGTATGAGAAATTCATAATTATTTTTTTGGCAATAAGTTTAACTTGAGGCACAAAATACAAAAACCGAAGGAAACAAATCTGGGTGCCAGTAGATTTGATCTATAACTCAAAAAAACATCCTAACAAAGGAGCAGTGGCACAGAGGGTTGCATTGTCTTGACTGCTTTGTTTTTCCCTTTAGTAGAAAAAACAATGTGAGAAGATGATCTAAGATGAGACAGAATGACTAGATGCCCCCAAAACAATTTTTACATTTGCATATTTTACCATTTTCTTTCCATTTAAAAGCTCTACAAATGACTAAGTGTTAGGTTTTAGTGTGAAAAAACTAAACTGAACATAAATTTGCTCTATTTCTCTGATGATCCATGTGGCCGTTTGTTCACAGTGGTACTCAACCTTCTTGGCATATCTAAAATATTCACGATAAATGCGCACGGTAATCGTTCTTATTGAATATCCTTCAACAAGAGTGAAGGCAGCACAACAGTTGTAGCCTTTCAATATTCCACATGGGAATATTAAGCACCTATAAAATGTATATAAACACAGCCACATCTTTATTTTATTTTATTGTCTGTCACATATTTTTAAAAAGTTTTTATTAGTGAAAATACTGTTATTCACTTAAAGGGGCATCTTTTTGCACATTAAACATCTGAACCCCAAGCAGTTTGTAAAGGCATTTTTACTCAACGTAGGCAAAATTTTTTACTGAAATATGAAGTCCTGCACCTCTACGGGAACAGCATAAACATAACTACAAGCAGAGAGAGCAGAAAGAACTCCAAAATGTCTTTGTGCAGTATGACAAGAGTTTAAAGTCACAAATTTAAAAAAAAGTGGAAGTTGAATTTCTCAGATTATTAAAAAAAAAATGGAATGAATGTGTACAAGTGCTGCTGGAACAAAAACCAAGGCATGACATATTTTATTACTCCGCCAAGGAACACAGTGGGGTTATGTGACGATCGGCTTACATTTGTTAATCTGTCTGTGCATTACATTACTACAAAAACGGACTAACGGAGTTCAATAATATTTTTTGGCAAGGTCAGAAATGTGATTAGATTCTGGCAGTGATGCGGCCTATAGTCTGGAAGCACTGATTTGTTAGAGATTTCTGTATCATCGTGAGATAGCGTCACGGCTTCACTGTAACTATGACAACAAGTGAACACTACGTCAGCTGCCTGCTGACGATCACGTTTGCGATCCTGCTACAAATCCACCTGTGGACTTATCCGTCGAAAATTATACAAGAAACAATTGATTAAATTGTGGGGGTTTTTCTGAGTCCCATCAATTCCTGCCGCCCACTACATGTTTAGATCACGTGATTCAGTATCCGTACATAACGTACACATGCATAACACACGCCTGTGCTCAGCGCAAGGTCATTTTGTTTGTGGGTACATCTATATTAAATGGGCACATTGTATGTTGTCGTGATTTCTGCCACAAATTTTTTCAGCCGTCGAAAATGATACGACTGAGCAGCCATGGTGGAGTACTCTGAGTGCTTTTCTTGTTTTAAACTTTTAATGAGTTTTTAAAAAAATACGGAATCTTGATCAAGAAAAAGTTTTATTTTATCAATTAAAGAAAAAACATGTAAAATAAAGTCAGTCTGATGAAATATTACAATTTTAAGCTTGGATTCTGTTGTTTTTCCAATTTGTGTCTCTGACAAATGTAAAAAAAATTGTCTTTTTTGTTTGTGTATTTAGGTTTTGGGGTTCAGAAGGTTAATGTTGCAGCAAACAACTATCTGCTACGTCAAGATAGAGTGAAGTAACGGCTTCATTATCAAAAGATCCCTCTGTGTGATTTGTAACCGGAGCTCCTCTGCTCTGTTGTGGTGCTCAGCCTCGTCGTGTGTGTCTGTTTGAAACTGTTGGTCCGAGACGGAGACAGTACTGTAATAGCAAATGTGCAGTCTGGTGCGTCCACCGAACGAAACAAACAAACAAACACCAACTAAGTATTTCCTTAATGTTATTTACATCATTTATGTGCATTTGTTTCATTTCAGCTCAGTGCTGCTGTTTTCGCTGACCTCCTCTGCTTCTCCTTCACTCAGGAGCAGACATTAGGAGACTGTTATCAATGAACCACAACGTTTCACTGGGTGATGTTTCTTGATTACTATTAACATGGGCTCTGACATTGAGTCCTGCTTACAGTACACTCTTGTGCTACTTCAAACACTCAATATTTGAAATATGCATCCATCTGTCACAAAATAGTTCCAACCAAAACATTTTTTTAATTTTTGTTGTGTTTGAATAAAATTAGCTAAAACAGCTAAAAATGAACACGCATAAGTCACAAAGAAGAAGTGGTTGGTTTTGGGCTTTTCATGTGATATGCAAAAAGCACAATAAGATGCATACAGAACAAGTCCAGCCTCATCCTTTGATCCAAATATCAAACCTTCACTTCAAAGTAATGTTGTGGTCAGCTCAGTTTTTAACCACTGTTTGTTTCACCTCAGTGTAAAGACAATCAGCCTCCGTCCATGCAGTCAGTTCCCAGTAAGAAGCAACTAAACAGTACAGTTTGGTTTGAGCTTTTAACATCATGAATTGGTAAAAATTAACCAACAGAAAAACAAGAAAAACAAACACTTTTTACAGTCTTTGACAAATGAAACACACATTTCAGCAATGGTATTAGCAGCATCGGGAACTGTGACTTTTTCAAATGATGCTGTAACGAAAACTAAAACAGTTTTAATTCTTTTTTGTTCCTCAAAATTCTTAAGACAAACAACACATAACACAAACAAGACCAATCAAATTCCAGCAAACACAGTCCACATCTGTATCTTTCCTCAATTTTCAAAGTCTACAAATATCCTTTTCACAGTTTCACTGTGAATTTGTGGTATGTCGACGGTGTGTGCTGATGTTTATGTTAATTGCACGATGCTTTTCAATCTTTTCCACAGTACTGTTGCTGTAAAACGTGTACTGTTGTTAGAAACTATTAGAAATGCAGCAATTCACTCCGTATCTACAGTACATACACAACATGACAAGTGCGTGATTCTCAGTTCACATATCTACAGTCCTCTACCTCCGTTTATGTACCTGGTGACTCCTCTGGAGTTCAGCTCTCTCCTCATTGACCCTGTGAGAGGGGACACGGTGTGTCCATCATTCGCGTCTTACCTGCTTCCTCCTCCTCCTCCTCTTCTTCTTTTCCTTCCTACTGCTGAGTTACTTCTATCAGCCAGAGAGTTACAAAGCCGAGACTTTGACAATGTTGATGCCAGCTGAGCTCGTCGTGGTCTGGATGCTGGGGGGTGGAGGGTTACCTGGAGGTGGGGGTGGTCTGCGCTGTGGGGGTCCGTGGAGGCCGTCGCCATCAGGGGTTAAAGCGGGGGGAGTCGGGAGGCTGATGATTGCTGTGGTGATGCGGCCGCCTTTGCAGTTAATCTTGCTGCTGTCGCCGGTTTTCAGGTTGAGATTTGAGCGGCTGTTTTGAGAGGAAAAAAAGAGACACTTGATGACTATGTATAGGTAATATCCACTGTCACACACTGATATTTCATGAACAGACTAATATTAGGTATAATTGATTTATTGTTTCAGCAAAACTCGCAAATATTCCACAACTGCAGTGTCTCAATTGTGAAGAACTGCTGCTGCTAGCTGCTTTATGTCATTACTCTGCCAAGGAATGTGGCGGAGTTGTGTGACAATCGGCGTACGTTTGCCTGTCTGTGCGCAACATTATTCAAAAACGGATTTGGAGGAAATTTTCCGGGAAGGTCAGAAATGACTCAAAGACCACCTGATTAGATTTTGGCAGTGATGTGGCTTACAGTCTGGATCCACAGATTTGTTAAGGATTTGTGTGTCACTGCGAGACAGCGGCACGGCATCACTGTAACTATGACAACAAGTGAACACTACGTCAGCTGCCTACTGACGATCACATGATTGCGATCCTACTACAAATCCACCGCTGCAGATTTATCAGGACTTATCTGTCGAAAATCATACAACGACTGAGCAGCCTTGGCGGAGTACTGCACTCTCTGAGTGCTTTTCTTGTCGTAAATTGTTTATATTAACAAAAGAAACTTCAAGATGTGACCTTGGACTCATTATTTTAGAAGAGAAAAAACTCAGACCTGTACTTTGTTTCATGATCAGTAAATTACATCCAAAACATAGCAAAGAACACTGCTTTAGATCCAGAAAGCACCTGTTTATTGATACTTACGTTTGTAAAGCAGCACTTTTCAGCCATCCTGTTGGCATTTTCTGTCTCTATTGATCATTGAATAACTGTAAAAAATTACCATTAAATTATTCAGGAATGCAAAATAATCAGTAATTGTAGCTCTAATACAGAATTCATATTCTCCAGTGTATCTGTTTCCAACAAAAAGAAATCTGCCAGCATGGAATGTACTGCCTCCAAAATGATCGTCCTCCCTGTGATATCTCTCCAACACAACAACAGAGCCATCACATGGACAGTATTCATAACTGGCACTAACAACAGCAACTGTATTATTGACATTTCTGTTGTGTGGTTATAGTTTTAGGACTTACAAATGAAGTAGTTTGTTTCTTCTTCAGTAGCCGTCAATGAAACACCTGAACCCTGTATGTGCAGATCATATGTATGTAGACATACACAACCGTTCAAAAGTTTGGGGTCACCCAGGCAATTTCATGTTTTCCATGAAAACTCACATTTTTATTCATGTGCTAACATAATTGCACAAGGGTTTTCTAAACATCAATGAGCCTTTCAACACGATTAGCTAACACAATGTAGAACAGAATGTACACATTAGAACACTCTGTACCCCTATGTAGATATTCCAGTAAAATCAGCCGTTTCCAGCTAGAATAGTTATTTTGCACATTAACAATGTCTAGACTGTATTTCTGATTAACTTAATGTCATCGTCATTGAAAAAAAACTGCTTTTCTTTCAAATATAAGGACATTTCTAAGTGACCCAAAACTTTTGAACAGTAGTATATGTACTCACATTGGTGCTCAGGAGTTTATGTGATTACGACTGTATTGTATGAACTATCATGTATCTGTAGCTTTTCCATATAAGAAAAGTACATATCTCCGAACCCACTTGGGACAAGAGAGACGCTAAGCTGTGATAGTGACAGCCCATGACAAAGACCTATTTTGCCTGAAAGTATTCATTATTCAGGCACAGTAAATTTCAATCATAAAAACATGAAAAATATTCCAGTTTCCCTCGATTGCTGCTCAAAGAGATCCACTGATACCCAAAGGATATTAAAATGAATCTCTTTGTGTGCTCTTATTACAGTCTGTTCAATCTGTCTAGTTTACAAGTTATCTTGAAATGATCCTACACTGCCCTCTAGTGTCGTTTTAAATATTATATATTTTGCCAGCCTTCACTACAGATTTGCTTTATGAGCCACTCACCATAAATGGTATCTATGTAGTTGTTCAGTTATTTTCTAATGCTTTAAAATATTGCTTTCTGACAACTCTGCTACCACAGAAATGTGCAAAAAATAATAATTTTGTTTGTGGCTGTTTTAGCAAAAAGAAAAAAAACCTCTCATCAACGTTTCTTTTTACTTTCAATTAAACAAAAAAAAATCTTAAAATCTGCCCACATTGCTGATGTTAATACATATTTTCGTAGCTGCAATATTTAGTAACACTGTTCATCAAGTTGTCCAATCTAGCATCTATACAATTCTACAATATACAATTCATACACATATTTAACTGTAGAAAAGTAAAAGGATATTTTAAAGCACTCATTTAATAATGATTACAGCTCCTCCTATGTGGACATATTTTATATAATTAAGTCTGTTTATCACTATATTATCATGTATGTTGATATACTAGTATATTACCATTTATTCAAAGTCTCTACCGTTTCTAAATGCTAACTGAGGGGTTTACAGCTAAAGTGTGGGAATTTTACATGTAAATTGTATCCAAGTCCTCTAAATCTGGTGCCTGGACAGTGATGCCTTTTATGTTGCTGACCAAAGACTGGTTTGCCAGAAGCGAAGAGGGGAGCAACGGTAGTGATGGAGAGAAAGTAGGCTACAGCAACTAGGAAGGGTCCAAGAAAAGTTTCTGACGCTCCAGATTAAAAAGAAACTCCGAGTTCAGAGGAAGGATTACAGTCTAAAAAAAGAAAGCAATCGACATCGAGGCAGGCATCATAAGTGCAAGTCGACGGTGTTTGTGTAGTGACTCTCACTGCCTGGTGACGGAGACAGAAGTTCTGCACTGCAGGTTGGAAGGAAAGTGTTACTCAGAGATGCAGCTCAAAACTTCAGGAGAAGAAACACCTCTGATGCTGCTGTTGTGTCTGTGCTGTTGATGTTCACCTGGCAGTGTGTGACAGTGGGTCGCCGCTCTGTATGTGGATGGCACTGAGCTCCTGCAGCGGGCCCTGGTGTGTCGGGATGGGATGGGCGGTCAGCAGGCTGGCGTTGGGCAGAGGATTGTTCTTCTTTCCCCTCCGGCCACAGCAGCCGCCTACAGGGCTGTCGTGGTCGGACATGGAGGGGCTGCCTGAAGGAAAGGTCTGCAGCGCTGTCTCTAAACAGTTCTGCTCAAATATCTGCTCGTCGACAAACTCGTGAGCCTGGAGAGAAGAAGATGGTTTCAGAAACAAAGACAAGGGGAGAGAAGAAAACAGCAAGTAAATATACATAACAGAGTAACAGGATTTGATGCCTGGAGTGATAAATGATTTCAAAACATGCTCCAAAACAGATTTAAAGTACCTATAAAACAAACTCATAGCATAAATCATCCTCTATAGAAGCATGTACATGGCCCATTTAGTATACTGGCTGCCTGGATGGCAGATGTTTTGTGTTTTGGACCCAAAATCTGTTGTAACAGTAGTTTTAAAAAGTTTTTAAAAGTTTGAACTGTATGCAGACTAATGACAAACCTTGAGTTGCTGGTTGTTACTGCTGTTAGCTGTCATCTGCGTCAAAGTCACAAGATCACTTAAATCCCATTGTTGTGTCCTCAAATGCTACGTTTAACATAAAGACACATTTCTACAGTTAAGATAATTTGATTGATTTCTAACATTTCAAATGTTTTACAGTGTTTGTTCTTTTGAAGTCCACTCTGTCAAACTTCTGTAACTGTGCAATTATGAGTAAAGGTGTTGCTGCTTCATTAACTTCACACAGACTGAAAGGAATAACATAATGTACAGGAGATCAAAATGGTGCAAACATTGTAGCCTAATGGTGATAATTAACTGTCACAAATAGACATAGTTTATCAAGCAGGGGAAGAAAACAACTCAGGAGATTATCTCTAACATTTTCTCAGATGTCTGAAAGCAAATTCATTACCAAGGTTGAACCAAGTCATCAGATCACTGGTCTGGTGTTGACAGCTCAGACAGCACATTTATCTGTGTTTCACCTGAACGTCTGCTCAGTTTGTAACACTAATCAGGCCTAGTTTAGGACCACAGCTCATCTCTAACCTCCTGCAAGTTACTGTATAGCTGGACCAGCTCTGAATTACACAAAAACTGTCTTGTAAACATTCTGAAGTATTTTTGCCAGGAATTTTTTTCTTGCCTCCAAATCATTTTGAAACAGATTTGACAAGAGGGAAAACCTCACAGTGATAGATATCTTTGACAGCAGCAAAACTCCTTCATGACTCCGCTCAGATCTGTTTTGGGAGATTTGGGAGCTACAGGGTAAGCTGGTATCAGCAACAACTTTCTGAGTTGGGAACATTTGGAAAACAAAACAAGGTTCGAGTAGCATAAAATGCTCAATGTTTATTGGAGCGCCCCTTGGGTCCTTTAACACTGAGCACATATTTTCAACTTAACCAGTGTTCTTTTACTAAAAAGTAAATGTTCTGGGTGTATAAATACAGGTATGGCTCGTGGGCATTTCAGGTAAAAAAGAGAGAAATGTGCACTCACAGTGGTTTTCTCCAGACAGTGCAGTAGGTGGTGGTGTTGGCTCTCTAACAGAGAGATGGACTTTGTCAGCTTGTGTTCATCCTCTTCTGTACCCTGGTTAGACACACACACACACACACACACACACACACACACACACACACACACACACACACACACACACACACACACACACACACTGGATCACTCTGCATAGTGAGCTTGGTCCTAAAATGACTCTTTGATATTTGCTGAAGAAAATGAACGTTGTCGTCAGTAATGAAAAGTCAGCGATGTGACGCTTTCGTTCTGCTTCACGTCGTCCATTTTCAACGGAACTATCTTGGTTCATGCTTGTTGATTTCACTCTCATTTCTATTATGAGCAGGTAGGCTATAACTCCTGCTGCTTGCTTTCAAATAATTTACTAGCCAATTAGTCACATAATGGACCACAGCTCTGCTTGGTGTGAATTGATCCCTCAGCCTTAGGTCCTGTCTTGGCAAGTGCTTTGTTTCTAATTCAGTTTCTATTGTGCAGTTTTTTGTCTGTCGCGAGTCATGTTAGTCCCTTAGTAAGCAGCAAAATAACCTCCCTTTCAGTGTGTTGCTGCCTTTTACTTAATTATCTAAAAAGTACCGCTGAGTGTTATTTCATGCTCCAGGCAGCTTGATAGTTATTGATGTCTGAGGCTTCACAGGGAAAACAGCAGAGTTTGAGAGAAACAGTAGCAGAAACTTATGGAAGCATTTGTTGGTATTTTTCCAAACAGGGACTTGGTTTCAAACCCAGCGACCAATATAGCTTATTCTCAAAGTAATCACAATTGCCAAGCAACATGAAAACTGAAAACAAATTATTTCTCTCTCCAAAGCACACATTGCTGCTCAGAGGATTTGGGTAGGAGGCAATCCAGCCTAAGGACTCTCATCTTCTCCCTCCGGGAACTCTCTTCCAGGAACACGAACAATACAGTCAAGCGAGGACGAGAACAGATCTAATGTCTCAAAATGTCCCTGTCCGAGGACCTTTATACCGCATAACTCCTTTCTACAGCCCATCTGTAAAGTACAGTTGGAGCCACTTCATTAAGTGAAGAGTCTGAAGGAGAATAACCTACTCTAATTTGCTGTAATTATTTAAATATTTATTCTATAAACTACAGTATGCAGTATTAAAGATAAATATGACAGAAAATTTCAAAAACGTTTATCTTCAAAGCGCAGGCGAAATAGCCGGATGTCTCTTTTGGTTCACTCAGTAAATTAAATACCTGAGCTGTATCATGTTCCTGCTGACTATCTTCCAGAGCTTGAGCGTTTCAGTCAAACCATATTTGATTTTACAGGATAAATCGTGTTTCTTGTTACTTTATAGCTGCCTGATGTAATTTTTTTCCCCCAGCTTTAAAGAGATCTCTTACCATCTGGGGAAATAGCATTTTAGACATCCTTCTCAAAGTGGATCTGTGACCCAAATGTCAAGTTCCTGGAGATGTAATGCAGGACTGTGATTTGTAGTTTTCGGTCTGCTCTTCATCTAACTGATGCTGTAAATGTGCACCGTAGGAATCCCATTTTACTACAGATGAGTCTTTGAGTCAGTCAGTCATTAATAGCAAGTAGTGTAAAGAATATCTGAAATCACATTAATGTTCCTAATCAGACATTCTGCTATTTTTATTTTTGGAAGGCGGCCTGATCACCGTCTTACTAGGTTGAGATTGTTAACCCTCTGAACCCCAAAACATGCTGGTTGGTTTGAAAGACGTGCTCTTTTGAACAAAACAAAATAATACAGCAAAATTACATTATTTATCAGGACCAGAAACTGTAAAAACACAAAGGAATGTGCAGATTTTAAACTTTTTGGTTTCCTTGAGAAAACTGACCAAACCTAAGCTTAAAATTATATCCCATCAAAATCAATTTATTCTACATGACTTAAAAATTTACCAAAAATATTTGCTCTCAGCAGATTCTACAAAAAGGTAAAAATTCAGCACTCTTTGGCACAAACACAAAACTATTCATGACTCAGCTGCAACCAGTAGTCATTTGACCAAAAGTCAGGGACTCTTTGGCTGAACCGCAGACCATGTTTACACAGAGCAGAGAGGGAAAAATATATATACAAACATAAAAAATGCAAGTAGTTAGTAGTAAACACCTACACAACCGTTCAAAAGTTTGGGGTCACCCAGACAATTTCATGTTTTCCATGAAAACTCACTCGCATTAGAACACAGGAGTGATGGCTGCTGGAAATGTTCCTCTGTACCCCTATATAGATATTCCATTAAGAATCAGCTGTTTCCAGCTAGAATACTCATTTACCACATTAACAATGTCTAGACTGTATTTCTGATTCATTTAATGTTATCTTCATTCAAAAAAACTGCTTTTCTTTCAAAAACAAGGACATTTCTAAGTGACCCCAAACTTTTGAACGGCAGTGTATGTAGACTTAAATATTGTCCATGCTGATTCCAGTTTGTTTCAGAATTAAAGAAACTGAACTTTATTTTTTGTTTTTTTTATGATTAATGACATTATAGCCATGCCAAACTGCACAGAGGATTTTTGGGTTCTCTCCACTTTTAAACATGCAGGACTGTAGATGAAAAATGAGACCATAGAGCAAGAGGAAAACAACTTCCAGAAACTGCTCAGGGTTCAGAGGGTTATCACCGCTATGCTGTAAGACTGCTTCAGGATGCAAGTGCTGTATCTCAGCTTGGGATGGGTGTTACTGTGAGGTCAGAACTCTTGGAGAGCTGTGTGCAGTCACATGGCCAAACAAGTTACTAGATGGCCAGTAACTCCCTCTGAGTCTGGGTCTGCCTGCTTTCATCTTCTATTTCGACACATGATGAATACAAACAATAAGACATGTGGGACTGGGAGGTTTGGAGGCCAGTGCTCAGTAGTGAAATTTTACTGAACCTAATTGTACTTCTGTTGCTGAGTAAATGGTAAAGTAATACAGTTGTTGATAAGTGGATGCACTTTAAGCATTTGGCAACAGATGATTATTTTCTAAATGTCAAGTGAGTAACTGACTAGTTTACTGACACTGATCGCCCTGGTTGTGATATTCTGGAGACTTGCGGCTGTTACAAACATCTCTTTTGGCATCTTGTTCAACCTTTTCCACTTCCTTTTCTTTTCTCATTGACATTTGTTTGTTGTCCATTGCCATTTTTCCAATACTGGCACAGAAACATGACATTCCCACTGCCTGTCCCTCACTCCTTCCCCACAAAGATCTGATTGATTCGGTTGTTTAGCAGGCAGGGAAACATCTGTCAAACACCAGTCCCAAAATCTGAGCTATGGGAACCAATACAGTTGTGTGGAAGTAGGTTAAGACCACACGAACCATGAGGGCAAATCCTGTCACACTAATGCGAGGAAAGGAAATTAAGTAAACAGCATCCAAAGAGATGAAGCTGAAAAACCTTCTTATGCCAGATTATCATTAAACTTGACAGGATTATCAATAAATCCCCTTTTATGACAATTAGCCTGTGATCTGGGTGACAAATAAATGGCAGTCAAAAAATAAAAAGGCCCAAATGCAAACAGACCCGCAGTTAACTTCTAATCTAAGTATAGGCTGTGAGGGAAGCAGTCATTCTGTCATATATCCCCACACAGCACCACTGGCAGACTGTCAGCGGTGACACCACCGTAATTTGATGCACCAGGACTCTGGCAGCCTCATCACAGACACGCAGAGGGATGGGGGTCGCTCAGCACTCACAGATGGCATTTATATGATAATTCTAACCACTTCCAGACACCCATGAGCTTTCACACTGGACTCGATTAGATCCAAATGGATTTTAGTAACCATCTGCAAGGAGGAGAGTGTGTCACTGAAAGCAAGAGTGATGGACTGGATGGGAAGGATATAGGCAATTTGCTCATGTATTACCAAACACATTTTTGCTGTGGTGGTGACAATTTTTTTGAAAAAAGGGGAAGAGTAGTAAAAGTAGAGTAGAGCACAGTGGTGGATACCTGCATGGAAAAGTTGGCCGAAGCTTGCAAGTGAACATACATGTACAGAAAAGAATAAATAGTTACTAAAGAATAGCTTAATGTTTTGAAAACATAGGATTATTTGTATTCTTGAGAAGATGATTGATTTTCATGTTTTAGGCATGGAGTTGAGGAGATGATTAGCTTAGCAGGACCGGTTGAAAACTCTGTCCAGAGTTTGAAACTAGCCGAAACAATCTCTCCTCTCTCCGCTGCCTCACTGTTCACTGGCACAGTTTTGTTTAGAAGTTCGCTTCAGCCTCTTTTAATGCACTAACCATCTAATTATCACCAAGAGCTACTCAAAAAGCACGTAAAAACCACTTCTGCGGTCTAAGCTTGCCAGTTTCACAGACGTGGATTGAAACGAGTCTCAGAGTGAAAGACAACTAGGAAAAGCACTTTGTGTGATTACACGGATAACACTCGCATGAGTGATTATTGGCATAACTCCTCCGCTATCACCCCTGCCCCGTGTAACAACAAGAATGTAATGACTCCAACTTTTGCTGCTCTTTTATAGACTCTAAATTACTTTTAAATTGTCCTTTGGTTAATTATGGCAGTAACTGCTGCCATTTTGCTGGTGTGTGTGTGTGTGTGTGTGTGTGTGTGTGTACTGCAGATGTGC
Organism: Amphiprion ocellaris; assembly: GCF_022539595.1. NCBI lineage: Eukaryota > Metazoa > Chordata > Actinopteri > Pomacentridae > Amphiprion > Amphiprion ocellaris. The sequence goes on along the minus strand of NC_072770.1, from coordinate 31,935,757 downwards.
AGTTGTTGCTTCCACGCTATTGAGTTGCAGTGAACTGAAATAATTAGCAGCAGCGTGTTTGACAAGGAAGAATATGATTAATGTCTCGTACTGAATTACAATCTGCTGGCTTTGCATGTCACTTTTAATGAAGACATTTGAAACGACTTCCCAGGAATCATCGCGCCCACTTTGCTGTTGGTGCGTCGCTCTCGGAGGGTTCAGAGGTTGTTCTCACCGTCAGCTCCAGCAGTTCGTTGAGCAGTCCGTTGTGCTTGCTCTGGAGGAAGGCGTTGGCGCTGCCCGACTTGGCTATTCTTATCCGGGCCAGTCTGGCTTTCTGGGCGTGGGAAGAAGAAAAGGTCACAGCATCAGACAAGGTGGGCGGGAGGTCATAAGAGATGACTAATGCCTTATTTAATGGTGAGAATCTGCCAACTCATCAGCCAAGCTCTGTAGTAATTTTCACAGCTACTACTGCACTGCTCCTACCTCCACTATTTCAAATATCTTTCTGCCAGTGTGTGCAGGATGAGATCTATCTTACAGCTTCTTCTGCTTGCTGTTTACCTGCATATACTCCTGCATACAGCCAGAAATAGCCGGACACTCAAACAACACACCCTTTTGGGAGCCATGAACATTTCATTTCAGGTCTATGTGTATAAATATGTTGCTATAACAGTATCCAAGCGTTTGGCTTTAAAAGGATATCAAAGTCTTCTGCGGCAGGGATTTTGCTCATGTTTAGCCAAAGAGCAGTAGATGTTGGGTGATAAGGCCTGGCTTATATCCTGGTTTCTCCCAAAAGCGTTAAATGGGGTTGAAGTTCTGGCTAGAAAAGATCTTAAACAGCAACTTCTGTATTTTTCCTCACAGATTTCGCTTTGTACTTTGGAACAAGAGCCTTCCCTAGACTGTAGCCACTGAATCAGAAGCATGCTATGTCTAAAATGTGTAAAATATCATAGGATTTAAAGTAACTGGAACTCAGGGGCTTTTGATCAACCACTGGAGAGCAGCTATGGAGCAAAGGCACAAAAGAAAATAAGGACTAAAACTACCAAAAAGTTCCTGACTATTTTGATAATTGATTCAAAAAAATGTTAAATGTTCTCTATTATAGCTGTTCCAATATAAGATTTGTTGCTTTTACCTAAAACTCATGTTTGGTTATTTCTGACCAAGTTTTTGGTATTATACAGTCAAAGGAATAAAGCAAATAATCAATGCACTTATAAAATGAACTGTAGCAATGTAATTGGTGGTGTAATGACATTTAGTGTAGATCACATGAAAACAGCATTGTTTCATGTTTCATAGTTTTTTCTCCGCTTATTTTGTTTTTGATGTTTTTCAAGGAATGATACTTTTATGTATTTGTCTTTTAACTTTTTAACTGTTTACACTTTCATATGTAAAATCAATCCTAATGCTTGGTGACAGTAATGTTTGACTGGTTCTCTCTTTTCCTTCCATTCCATTCATATTGTGTCTTTTCAAATTTCTTTTTGTTTTTATCAAAATTTTATGTGGAAAGATGAACAAACTGGAGCTAACGAGGATCCAAATAAAGAATGAAGAACATCTCTAAGTTGTACGACTTCTGAGGCTGAACCATTTTTAGACAGATCATTTTTAAAACTAATGAAGATTCCAGCTTATCCATAAGAAAAAAAAATGACTAAAGAGTCCTGCTGCAGACTGGGATTGAGACGTAATCGAAGGCTCGTTGCATTTGTGCCGATTCTGCCTGTGAGAGACTGAGGCAGACAGAAAATGAGAAAGGAATTGTTTGGGGAATTTCTTAAAATGAAGAGGATATTAGGGCGGATGTATATCTCCGCCTCAACTGCTTGTGGACACATAAGGTGAGCGATTTCTTTAACCTTGTCCCGCTGCTCTCTCTCCTCCCTGTAAATGCATTTCAGCAACAGGAGACACACGGAGCAATATCTGCTTCCCGGACATGAATCAAAAGTAATGGAATTAGTCTGGATTCTTCAAAAATGGTCTGTCAGACTGCAGATACCTGTGAAGGTGTGAGGAATGCTGGGAGCCCAGATGTAATAATGGTTGTGTATGTACGTGTGCGGTGTGTGAAGGAGACGACCACTGACTGCTTCTTTCTTCATAGCTTCAGCCAAAGAGTGAAATTCGAAACTGTGCTGCCTGCTTTTCTTATTGATCAAAAGCGCTACTTGACACAAGAAAGGGAAAGAAATATGAAAGCATAACTAACTCTGATTCTCCTGTAAGTGTAAAAGCTCGCTGCTACACTGATGTTCTGCTGAGCATTCTGTCTTCTGTGATGGTCGAGCCCAAACCGTCATCTGAGAAACATTTTTTTATTTGAAACGCATTCTAAACTGATGAAATCTCTGCTTTTTATGAAATCCAGAGGTGCAACACACGTCACACTTACTTCAACTTCAAAGCCGACCTGAAGTAGAGACAGAATTTAAGACAAACTGGTTGAAAGTCGGGTCCCTGAATAGTTGATGAATGTGTCACAAAAGGATCAATATTCATCTCCCTGCAGTAAAAACGATTTATTTTCCAGGTGAGAACTGCAGTGTCCATTTTTATGCTGTAATCATCGTAGTTTTCCAGGTTTGTCTGTTTTTGATGCCCTCCAAATCCTATTAATGCTAAAGTTTGTTCAAACTCTAAAGAAGCGAAAGTGTTGTGTGTCCAGATTGAATCATGTTTAAGAAGTCTGACTCCCCACTGCTGGAATGAATGAGTAATTTCAATTATAATTACATTTAATATACCCGTGGTATGGTATAAATCACAGACTCTACAAAATACTGTTGGGAGTAATAAAACACAGTTTAACACTTTTAATACTTGTCATAAAAACTGTTGAGACTGATACTGATAGCAGTAAAAATGGGGAGATTTTAATTCAAAATCCCTCCAATCAGTATCGGTGCAAGTTCGCCACATTCCTCCCTAAAAGTAAATGCCTCCCAAAAGGTGATGGGGGAGTATTACATGGCTGGAGAATTTCTTTGAGGTAAATTACACCCAGCTACACCCAAGTCTGTTCAGCCTGGGCCTTGTCAACCCTCGGACTAAAACCCGGTGATGATAGATTCTGGTGATTTTACTTCATTGGTGGTCTCAGTTGACCGCACAAATCACACTCCAATGTTACCACCCACAGTCCGAGAGTCAGACAGCTAGACTAGAGAAAAAAGGCTCACAATGTTCCCCATCTAAGACAAGTGAGCCTTGAAACTGCCGCGATATAGAGACCTCATCGTCCTGTCTCTCTCTCCTTTCTTACAGCCCAATCAGACCTCTCTCCTCTCTTTGCTTTCTCTCTCATCTTTGTGTCCTCTTTCTCTCTCTCTCCCCTCTTGCCCAGCTTCCTTCTCTCTTTCGCTCCTATCGTCTTGTTTTGCCCTCACGTCTCGGGTGTCAGAGTCTGTCTTTTTTTTCTCCTAGACAACCTGCCATCTCTCAGTGTGGCTCCACTTGACTTTGCTGTCCCATTACCGGTGTGACCTCAGTCCATTTACTGCCTCGACACTCACCGGCACTCTGATGGTGACTATGCTGCACTGCTGATTTGTGCAGGAATAAGAAAGAAGCCCGTCGTCTCCTTCTGCAAGGTTTTTTTTTTTTTTTTTTTTTTTTTTTAAACTTATCGGAGACTTTGGTGCATTTCTATCCAGAGTTGTTTCTATAAATAGTGCATTTTCTGAAGCTGAAAAGGAGAAACTGTACTCTAGACTGAGGCACAAAATACAGTAGTTAGTAGGCAATGACTATCATTAAATCCAATTTGGATTCTCTACTTTCTATTTTCTGACTGAGGAGCTACGATAGGTACATGAGAAGACCTTTTTGTAAAGTCAAATCCCCAGGTGACGACATAATTGTAATGGGAGCCTGGAGCAGCATGTTGTTATAGGAGAATGAAGACAAATGAGATCTAGAGAGGCAGAGGGAAAGACTTTCTTCCCTTCTTCTGGTGCTGGCTTCAGACTGACACTAAAGGGAAAAACAAAGAGTGTATATGACTATGGGAGTGCGCTGGTGAATGAAAATAGCTCGCAGGTGCACAGTAAATGTCTTGGTGACTTGGCAACAATTTATAGTCGTGGGCATTTACCAGAAAAATATATAGTAAGAACAGAAAATTACACGATTTCTGCTCCAGGCTTTCTGTGCACCTGTAAATCACGCTGGATTTAATGCGTAGATGAATATTCTTACTGTGTATGAAGATGACAAAGAATTGAAACCTGTAACTACCTGTAACTTGTCGTATTGTAATGCTGATGCACCTTTTATATAAAACTATTTTTTCATCACATACTGTTTAGAACAACAAAAAATTTTCATCCATATGCTATGAAGGTCAACCTTGTTTTTTTCCAGATGTACATATATTTTGTTTTCTTTTGTTACACATACTAGCACCTTTGATGCTAATTTTAGTCTTCATTAACGGTCAATGTTTAGAAATTATTAAACCCAACTACAGTATTGAGCCTCAGATTTATTTCTAATTATGTCATCTAATGTTTGCTTTAATGTTGTCTTTTCTGTATTTTGAGTGGATTTCAAACCTCATGATTTTAAGCCAGCATGAATATACAAGAACAAGAGAGGCTCAGAAATAATTACATAGAGAAAAAATAACTAATTCAGAGTCCATGATACCATGACAACAGGATGTTATGATAGAAATAATATGAAATGAATCTCCAGCAGCTGGTAAATGCATATTTTGGTGAGATTTCTCAATGATTTTAATATCATTGATTCCCCCAACTATTCATTCAACTTTAAAGGTCCTTATTCCAACTCTAAGAATAACATTTGGTGATTATTAAATCATTTTAGTTAAGTATTGCTTTTTAAATTGGTAATATTGGTATAATGGCATCAGCATTAGTGAAAGATGGTCCTTCATGACCACAGCAAAAAAAAAAAAAAAAAAAAGCTGCAATAAAATGTTATTTCTTTTTAATTTTCTTTTAACAACTCAGCACTGTTTTTGTAAATGAATTCCTCCTTTAAAGTGGGTTATGTCTCCCAGAGTTTCCCCTCTCTCTGCTTTAATGGGATGGGTAAGCCCGAGCAGCCACTAACGCTCGAAGAACTTAATTAGTATGAGTTTTACTGAGGAGTTTTACGGTGCCATCGCGGCCTAAAACATGTTTTACAACCACTGCTAAAAGGAGGAAAATCCTTCAGGGGAAAACCCTCAAAATCCACATAAAAAGTAGCTTGTACAACAACTGTAGAGCACTAAATGACAAACTGAAATACTGCTGGAGTCTCAGAGCAACAAGTCTCATCTTCAACAAGATTGCTGTGTTTCTTTAAGTAGTTCAGCTCGAGGTTTTGCATCAATACGTTTAAATAAACATGAAAATTCATTGATGTTTTTTGGTGTATTGTAATGTTTTGTTTCAAAACTTAAACTTCTAATTATATTATCAAATTACCTTCTAAAATCCATATAAATCTATGTTAAAAATTGACACAAAAGTTTCTACATTTTCAAAACTATCAAAATAGCTTTAAAAAGCACCATGCACTCCAGGTTTTATACTACTACTTATATGAATAAACACTTATGGTCTCTTCTGCTGTCAGAAGCATCCATGCCACTATATTCATATCAAAACAATATTATTGTGTTGTCAACGGACAGGAAACTAAATACATGTAATGAAAGTTTCATTGAACATTTTATGTAAAAAGCTTTATTTGCAATCAGAGAGCGACTTTTTATTATTTCAGTGCAGTACCTGTGGTGTGATTATCTAAAATAATCAAACAACCATAATGTACACTACTTCATTAGTCGGAAACATAATTTGATTGGAGAAATTATTTAGAAAAGTAGTCTCAGTGCATTATCCATCAGCTTCCAACCATTTGCATGAAGCTGTGTCGTCTTTCATGAGAATTGCCAAACCATTTGTAAAAATTTGCATAAATTAAAGTTCCTTTCTTGATGGTATTAAGCGAGTAAACAAAGCCATTTTCATTAAGTCTCCCCTGAAAAAGTGCATAGAGTTTAAACATTACAGAAGCTGGTTTGAGACTGAGGTGGTTAGTGGTTTGATCCCCAAACCAGCAGAGTAAATCTAAAAAAAACAAAAAACAAAAAAACAACACCACACTTAATTTATCCACTCTTTTCCTCTTCTTTACTTCAGTCTTTACTGGACAAATGTATCTAAATCAGAACTGAGCCACACCTGACTGCATCAAAGGCTTCACTCCATTGTGTTGTCGAACAGATTCAAATCAAATTAGAAAACCACACACCGAAGATTTTTATACTACTATGGGTTCGAATCACACTTTTTCCTCCTCAATTAGCTATCAGCAGCTGCTCTTTAACTTAATAGCACTCTTATCTAAGCCCTGCAGAAAGGTCAAGCCAACTGGGGGACTGCAGTGAGTGTGTGGCTAACATTTGGTACTTGGATCTGAAGTGTGTGTCCGTCTGTGTGTCTGAGAAAGAGAAAGACAAGGGGGAGTGTGTGTGTGTGTGTGTGTGTGTGTGTGTGTGTGTGTGTGTGTGTGTGTGTGTGTGTAAAAGGATGTTAAATTAATGTGCATGTGAAGGGGAAAAAAAATTCCTCAATGTGTGATGGTGTTGAAAACTGTGGGATGAAGTAGGTTGAAGGACAGTGATTTGCGATGCAATCGTATAATTTCTAATTGGGGTCAATCCCTTTTGCTATCAGCTTTTTTTTTTTTTTTTTAACGTTTGTAAAATGCCTCCTCTGTACTTTCCATGAAAAAGAAACTCATCTGTCATCAAGATCTTTTAACCCACTGCCATTATTCTAATGATCTGAATATAAAAAAGAGACCTTCAGAAGTGTTTTTTTTTTGTTGGCATAACCATTAGTATCCACCCACCCAACGTTTTTACCTAACATTATATCCTCCCATTCATTCTCATTAACTTAATAATATCTCATATTCCTGTGACACTTTGGCCTTTTGAAAATCAAGAGCGATTTGTCTCCAACACACACTCATTTCACCCACACACAACCCTCGTCTGTCCCCGCTGGAGCAGACGGGGAGGATACAGAAAACACCTTTCACCTTCTGAGCACGGCGTTTGTCTGCTCTCTGGTTCTGGTGGTAGATGCGGCTGAAGTTGGAGACGATGACGGGGACGGGCAGAGCAATCACCAGCACGCCACTCAAGGAGCAGATGGAGCCGAAGATCTTCCCAGCGATCGTCTTTGGCACCATGTCTCCGTACCTACAGATGAGACGGATAAGAGGAGTCAGACAGTGTGACAGTGTGTTGGTACAGATATATGGCTTCAGATAGACTCCATCCATCATCCGCACAGTCAGTTTTTAGGCACATTTTTACAATGTGTCGACAACTTTTCAACAGTTTTTGCCCTCTTTTACATTTGTGCATGAAGACACCCGAGGGAAAAGGCCAGAAAAAAATTGTAAAATAGTCTTTGCCCTTTGGCTGAGAAAGAACAATAATAAAAAAAACTGTATTTTTTGAATGCACCTTTGGGTTGTTTGGCCTGCTTCTACCAACAAAAAGTGATGTATGCTGCCTCATCAGAAAGGCAATAAAATAAAGTATAGAAACAGTAAAAGAACCGCATTTTAAGTCCAGACGGGGACCCTTGTGTATCACTATACTAGCTGATGAAACCAACACATGGAAGCACGTAAAAGAATCACCAAAGCATCAAAGTGCTGGAATATTTAATACTCTCATCACATTCTCTGAAATGACTTTATATTTTAAAAAAGGTGCGTGAAAGATAAATGCATGACTTTAATTTCGCCAAAATTTCAGAAAAAAATATTTAAAACTGCATTAAGCAATTTCAATGGAAACATAATTACTTGCTCCACGTCGTCATTCACATCCACCAAGGTTGAATTAATCCAAAAGCAGCAGGTTTCAGAGGAATTCTCCTCATCCTGCTTTGGCTTTGTCTGAAAGAACACCTTATTTCAAAATTCTAATTTAAAATCACAGTTGTGAAACGCTTGTCAGGGAGGATGCAAAATAGTCTTTTTCAATTAAAATCACACTGTGGCTTTAAACTTGCATTAACTGGCAGTTTTTTGGCTGTTTGGAGCAGCGAAACAAAGCCACTTATGTTCTTTTTCAAGTTGATATGGTGATGCTGCATATTTACACATCCAACAGATAAAACAAATGTTGGAATTCATTTGGAGCTGTATTTCTTAACATCTAATACTGACCAAAATGTACTGTCTTTATAGCTCCGTTTTATTTGCTACCAACTCCTGAAGGATGAAATATTTGGTACTTTAGCTGGTTTGCTTGTTTACCAGCTAGTTGCTATCAGATAAATTGAGTGTTCAGAGAATAGCTGCCTGTAATGTGAATGAAAAGAGTGAACCAAAACAGAAAAGGCTCTGCAGAACTGAATGAAAACCCAAAGTTTGATGACAGTTGGTTCGTTGTGATCCATTGATCATATAGAAATTTGATTAGAGCAAGTTTAACAAAGGTTAGACGGCATTATAATCTTCACTTCTTTCCCTTTCTCTGTTCCTCGTTTTAATGCATGTCGTTCTCTGCTTCCTTTGGGCCTCTGATAATTTGATTACACAGGTGAATGGCTGCTGTAACAGGTGGACGGTGTAAGGGAGATAGGACCACTGCTATCTATGTGGCTCAGACGGGGCATAACAAAGCCTTGCCAGTGGGATCCAGGTCCAGCAAGAAGCCAAGGTTGACTCGCTGGCGAAAGCTGTGGGCCATGATGCCATGTAGTGGAACAAATTGATTTTAAAATGGGCTTTTGGGACGAGCTTGTAAGCTGCCGAGAAAAGACACTGAAGCTGTTCTCATGTAGAGGCGGCTGACATCAAGGTTAAGTCGCGTGATGTGATTCAATGGAAAACTATGACTGCTGCTGCACAACATTTCACAATTTGTGAAAAAAAAGCTGATTAGAAAACAGGGAGGGCAACACAAATAACTATTTTGTAGTTCTGGAACTAATCTCAATCCACGACCAAATTATTTCCTCAAGAGCCACTTTAAAAAGCTGACAGAGCACAGAACGTTGATTTTAATCCTCTGAGTTTCACTTAAACACTTGGACTTGTCAAAAGACTTTTTTTTCCCCTCTGACCGTTTGGCCTTTTCGGCTCCTCTGAGTTTCCTCTCCACTGCGTTCTCGACACAATAAGAGTCTTGACAGGTAAGGCCTATGCACCATTGACCACTGCGCCTCTGCAGGGCCACACTCTGCCCAAATGGGGGTGTGTTCTGGCTTTCCACTTTTCTGACTGTTGTTTTTTGGCCCAAAAGCTCCCACACTGTCTCATCCTCCTCGATGAAAAGTGCTATAATCACTCGACTTACCTACCTCCTGCTTACTACCCACAGAATGAAGAGCAGAGGGATTATCACAAACCCAGCCTTCTGCTCTGCCTGAGTAAATATGTGCGAGAGGAAAGAATGTGATGTCGCTCAAATCCTATTTCAGAATGAATTTTTCTGATTTCTTTTTTTTTACACACTAAAGTTGAGTACTGATAATACAAACCACAGTTAATGAGAAAATGAGTTTAACAGATTATAGATTAATATGCTGCCATTAAATGATAAGCAAATGATTAATTGGGCAAACTAAAATAATGTAAAGTCCAGAGTAAAATGCATCCTTAAAAGTATAAGTTAGTGTAATGTAATTGTAAAGCTCTCATGATGTTTGCTAAAAACCTATTCTCAAAACAGGGGCATCATTCATTCAGGTTTTTTTGAGGGAGCAAAGTTTCACAACCCTGTTGCATTGTTATGAAAAGTGTAATTTTATGGCATGAGTTTTCATGAAACACACTACAGGAGAGTCTGTTGATTTATGTTATTCTCTCAATTTATAGAAAAAATATACTAGATGGATGTAAGATCATGTATGTCCTGCATCTTATTACATTATCCCTGGAAAAATGGATGGATGGATCTTATTTCATCAATATTCTTTATTTACTACTACAATGAAAAATGTGTTTTTCTCGGTGGAAACAGCGATACTCTTGATTGTTTAAATTAGCATACGTAAAGAAGCTCACATTCTCATCATGTAGCTTCTGTTTTAATTTAAACTATTTAATGGTGGTGTATGCAATTCTAATTTAGAACACAGGATGACTGAAGTCAAGCTGTTTTCATGGCATGAGATGAGATTAACTATTCACACCGCAACTTGCAGTTAATATCACAGTTTTGTTCCTACATTGCTTCCATAGCTTAGGTGCTGTTCTGCCTTTGGTTACAACTATTTTGGCTGCGTAGGAATTTGTGGGTCGTTTTCGGACGGTCCAAACCTTCGTGAATGTTCTCACTGCAGGAACTGCCTCTTTTTTTCTTTGAGTAAAACTTTTTCTCATGTAGTTTGAGCAGTCAGGACGGGCAGGCTGATGTGTACTGCAAGCAGAGAAGAGTCAGAAGGATTATTAACAAGCGATGGAGATTTGACCACAGGGCTTGTTGTTATTGTTGCTGAGTCCTGCTCCTGGCTGCCAGACAATCAGACAAATGATTTCACAGTTCGCTCCGCTTGCTGTCTCTCAGCTGATGAGAGATGACATTCTCCTGGCTGTGCATTTGACTGCTTTGTTGTAATAATGTTTGACACCTCATACCCACTACGATGTGTCAAACATCATTACAACTACGATACCATGGAGTATTCAAAACCTTGCTCTTTGCAGTGAGTTGGTCCACAACAGGATGTCGTATTTCAAGGGGACTCGGGCGTAAAACAGTAAAATGGTGAACTGGTTGTAATTACTTTTGTTCGGACTGAAAAAGACTTTGACCTCTCTTTTATTTTGAAGCCACCCCTTCATTCATGGCAGCGATCACCTGCTGTGCAAAATATAAATGTATTTTATAATCAAAAGGTCTTCATCCAGTCTCTGTTCAAAAGAGTTCTTTAAATTGGGTTTAAATGACTGCTGATGATTTGATTGGATCGGTCTGATGGTCAAAACTAATCTGCCACTGCCTGAAGCTCTGCAGCATGTTCTCATGTGCAAAAGTACTTCTATCAGACAACATTTAAAAGAAGAAAAGCACTCAGAGAGCGCAGTATTCTGCCAGGGCTGCTCATTAGTTGTATCATTTCTGATGGCTGAAATCTTGAAAAAATTTGTGGCAGAAATCACGGCACTATAGAATGTGTCCATTTAATATAGATGTACCCACAAACAAAATGACCTTGCGCTGAACACAGGTGTGTGTCTTGCATGTGTACGTTATGTATACCGAATCGCATCACCTAAATATGTGGCGGGTGGCGGGAATTGATGGGACTCGGAAACACGTCCACAATTTAATCAACTCTTCCTTGCATCATTTCCGATGGATAAGTCCTGATAAGTCTACAATGGTCGATTTTTAGTAGGATCGCAATCATGTGATCGTCAGCAGGCAACTGACGTAGTGTTTACTTGTTGTCATAGTTATAGTGACGCTCTTTAACAAATCCATGGATCCAGACTATAAGCTGCATCACTGCCAAAATCTAATCAGCTGGTCCTTGTGTCATTTCTGAGATTCCCTTAAAATGTCATCCAAATCTGTTATTACGTTTTTTGACTAATGTTGCTAAGAGACAGACAGAAGGATAAACCGATCATCACATAACTTTTTAACAATAACAATTTTAGGCTACCTCCACACTAGCAGGCTTTCATTATAAAACTACGTCCGTCCAGATGAAGGATTTAGAAACATTTTAGAAATAATCTCGGTCCATACATGCATTGGACATGCCGGTCTGAACAAGAAGCTGAGGGTTGGTTGTTTTGCTTAAAAGTCATGTTTTAGAGGCATGATGATTTAGGGAAGGACATAGTGTTGAAGTGATTTTAGATTCAAGATTTTAAATTGTGCTGCCTAACGCACAGTATATTGCTTCAAAAATTGGTTATTGGTCTACGTGTTTATAATAATTGGCATCAGATTGGTCCACTATTAGCCGAAATGCATAGAAAAAGTAAAGTTTTATAAAATACATTTGTATGTGTGGACAAGGCCTCGTCTTTGCATGCAAAAACTCCTTTATTCTGAATGAAGCCACTCTCCTGATGCATGAGGCGGTTGCCAGTACAGATTAGATGCTGCTCTGGCCAGTCAAGGATGTGGTAAATAAATGTGAAGTGAATGCAGTATTTTTACTGTTTAGCCTTGTGATGTCATGGCGAATTATAAAACAACAGCCACTGTGATAAAACCCTGCCTCATACTGATGAGCTTTCAAACCGCTCTCCTCCTCAAACTGGACTGGATCGTATTTCATTGTCTCACAGGTATCTGAGGCAACAGTCTCCCGTCGATGTGGATACTTGCAAATGCAGGGCTGTTTTCTGTTTGAATACCCTCTTAGTCATGCTGCTGCTCCAGTAATTACACAAACTTTTTATCAAGCGTATGTTTTTTTTAGTTTACAGTAGAAACCGGGGGGGAGAATTGAGGCTAAAAAGGCTTTTTCTCATCTGAACCTCCTGCTGTAGCTTCAGTCATTATTCAGCCGTGAACACAGTCAGAGGGTGGCATGGCTGGAGAGCGCTGGCAGATCTGGAAGCAGCACGCCACCAACTACTTAATAAAATGTGCATGATTGCAAAAGTAATAAATAAAGTAGCACGCTTAGTGTATCCCAAAGTAGAGTCATTGTGTAAAAAGAATGACCTTTCTCTAAAAAACTACTCAAGAGACAGTAATAAAATATTCTGTAGTAAAACTGCTCCAAGACACACAGCTGAAGTATAAGTCATTACAGGCCACCTCTGACTTTATGGACTAACAGATCTGAACACATCACACCACTTCTAAAATCTCTACACTGACTTCCAGTCAGTCACAGAATAGATTTTAAAACCCTACTGATGGTTTATAAATCCCAGAACGGTTTAGGCCCAGAATACATCTGTGATATGTTCAGAGAATACAAACCTAGCAGGGCTCTTAGATCCAAGGACTCAGGTCAGCTAGTCCAGGCCAGAGTCCAGACTAAACATGGAGAAGCAGCATTTAGCTGTTATGCTGCAAACAAGTGGAACAAACTGCCAGTGGAGATTAAACTTTCACCAAATGTAGACACTTTTAAATCCAGGTTAAAAACATTTCTTTTCTCATGCTCCTATGCATGAAATCTGCATGGTATCTTTTAACTCATCTAAACTGTTGCTTGCTTTTAATCATTTTAATAAAATTTAGTTACTGTACACAATTTTATTAGGATTTTTGCAATGCCTTATATACTTTTTAGTGTTTTATCTGCACCCCACTGCAATGCTTTTAATGTTTTATGTAAAGCACTTTGAATGGACTTGGACATGAAGTGTGCTATACAAATAAACTTGCCTTGCCTTGCCTTGGCTTGTGATAAGCATTCTACAGTATTTTTTGAGGCATCTGTCTAATCTGACGGTTGTATTGTGCCAACTGTATACATTTGTATCAGTTCCACACAGCAGTGGAGAAGCAGACTTGGAGCGACGGCTGCAATGTGAATTATCATGAGATAGAAACCTTCTAAACAAAACAGCAGAATAATTATGGAGTCAGTGAATCACTGACAATCACAAATATAAATAATTTTGACTGAATACTGTACAACACTGCATTTCAGGTACTTGGTGAATGTATGATTTGCCTTCATGTTAGCTGCAAACCGTTTCAAATCAATGTACTGATACACAACGACAAACAGGCAGACAAACAACAGGTTCAAAGTGTAGTTAGACAATGCATCAAAGAACGAAACACAGCGTTAAGGTCATTTTCTCTGGTAAATGGACTTCAACAGGCAGTTATTACTTTGCTTTTTCCTTCTGCTACATTTTAAAACAGAGACCTAAGCAGGTGGAAAAATTATTTATTCAGTCATGAGTTTCATCCGTTGCAATCTCCGGCTTGTTTTGCTCTTAATTAGAAGAAGCTCTGCTGTTGCCTCCACAACACGTGGAAGGAGCAGCGTGCTCCTGATAGATCTGTGATGGGCATCAAATAAAACAGAATTGGATTGGACATCCTGCATCAAAAAGCCACCATGAAACCAAAGCAATCAATCTGGCTGAATGATTTCTGCTCATGGGAGGCAGAACTGAAAGCGGTTGAGTCTAACTTTGTTACAGCCATGATGAAGAACATTTAAAACCGTTATCACAAGAGCAACCTCGGGACAGAAGGAGTTTTTAATCACACCGTGTTATTCTTGGGTTGACGTGTGCTTGTGAGCTTACACTGTAATTTGTCATTTCATTTATTTCATAAAGATTGATCACCTACATGAAAGAACCTGAAAAATACCCTGAAAACCTATAAAATGACCACTGTTACTGCCATCAATCAAGCCACACACACACACACACACACACACACACACACACACACACACATGCACACATTTGTACTCTCACTGTCTTAGTGAGGACCTACTTCACCTTACCCACTGTAACTAAATGCCTATCCATCAGCTAAACCCATACACTGCATGTAAAAGATGGATGTAGCCTCCATGACGTCACTAACTGCTTTGTGGACTACCATTTGGAAGCTTGTAGTTTGAACTTCGGTAGCCACTATCTCGGCCTTTTGAAATGAGCGGGATGAACAAGGGGTCGATTAAGATACACGCTGCTTTATTGTCCATTTTACTCAAAACGGGGCTACAATCTACAAAATGAACATCACGCTGTATTGAAGGAGATTTAAAACTAGCGATAAAGTCCATAAATTCATGAGGAAAATGCTTACCGAGGTAAGAAATCAAGTGAGAAGTAGGCCTGCTTTCTCACAGATTTCAATACAATCTGACCTCTATTTGCAACCAGAGGAGTCGCCTCCTGCTGGCAATTAGATGTCCAAAAGTAAGGACTCAACAAAACCTTTAGGTTCATGAGATGGCTTAAGAAAACACACACACACGCAAATCTGCAACTGTTTTGGTCTCTGAAAAACCAGAAACACAAACACAAACAGCTGGATAACATCAGTAGACTACCTCTGAAGAAGCAGCGGAGAAAGCAGCACAGCAGGTGCAGTAGCTGAAGATGGAGGGTCACTGCAGGCTGCTAATGCTACCTGCAAGCTGACGCCGATTGTTTCTTATGCTGCAGCTGAAGTGTTTCCCAGAACTAATTTAATGGACGACTGGAACGGGCCTTAAGAAGATCAAAGCGAATAAATAAATGAATAAATAACACATCGATGCTACATGCGAGACAGCTGAGCCTTCAGAAAAAAATCTTAAAGGCTCTGCATCCAAGGAAAAAAAAAACACTGAGGGGTGTTCTAAATGTTTGAATCCTATTATGGACTACAACTCAACCTTATGTTGATTCTGGCAAGATAAGACTTTAAATGTAATAAAAGGGCAACAACATCAAGTTTGTGCTTCTTTGCACCAGATTTGATTTTATTATTGTGAGAGGTAACAATGTCAGAGGTTTTAAGGTAAGAAGACACCAAGCTTAGGTCTTTCAAACAAGAATATTATACTGTATATTTGCTGTAATGAGGATAAATTTATCCCACAAAGCCGAATTGGTTTAATTTTTCATGAGAACATCAAAGGCGAGGTAATACAAACAAAAGTTGTGGGAAGGATTTGCCTTGTTTTCAGCATGACACATCCACATGTAAAGTTTTGAAAATAGCCATTTGCTAAATAAGGATGGATCATCCTCTCATGTCTTTAAAGGATTAACTATAACAAATTTAAATAAATCTCCTGCAAATTTGCTAAGCTGCCGAATCCTGATTGCTTTTTGTCACAGGCACACATTTGCTGTGTGACAGTGGTGGTTAATAGAAGATCTCCTGGCACGATGTTTACATAATCTGCCTTGAATCTGAATGGCTCTAATAGGACGCTGCCAGAATCAGTGCTGGATAATCTGTCAGTAGATACAAGTGCAGAGTTTGGAGAATGTCAGTCCACTTTGTCAGCCACTCCAACGATCACCCAAACAAAGACACAGTGAAATACAGGAAAAAAAAAACCTTGTTAAACGAAGGTTCACCATTGGCAGCGGAATCAATACAAATTCTACACAAGTTTTTTTTTTGTTTTTTTTACCAAATACAGATTGTTTTTCACCTGTTCCCACTGTATTCTGTGTCTTTCTCATAATACAGAAGGCGTGGGGATTTGAGGTCCTTTAAATTTCCCAAAGATCTGAGTAATGATCCTCATTTTCATGAACTCATGACACCATTCTGATACTACGGGAAGCATTTTTTAAAAAGAAATTGCCATTTCATGTAGTTACACTAAATTGGCTCTATAGTAGTTGTCATTAGTAGCAGAGGAGTTTGCCATATCTGCGCTGGGTCCAAATTGCCTTTACATGAATGAGCGATTCCCAGGAAATTATCTATGTAATCCAACATTACCGTTCGTAATGTCACCTCACAGCTCTCTTTACTGTCTGCTAATGCAAATTGAACCTTCCCTGCAGCTGCTATTACTGACGTTAAGGATAATCGTACCCCAAAAATGAGTCAGCTAAACAATCAAATACCATTTTGGGGATTTAAAAAAAATTGGATCTCTGATGCATATTGCAGGAGGAATTCAGATCTCAGTTGATCAGACATGATGGGAAAAAAAGATCCCCACTGTTAGTAACAGGTTTAACTGTAAGGCAATGAACAACTCTAGGCTCTATGGGTAACAGACACCTGGGAGGATTTTAAAATCAATTCTTCTTGTTTCATCACCAGGCCAGTGTGACATCTAAAAAAAGTCAAGCAAAAACTGGGATTTTAGTAGTTTACCATTTACCAATAAATCAGATTTATAAGTTAGAGACTGCCAAAATAACAGCTGTTTGACAATGAGGCAGTGACAACGATGTTATGAAATATAGTCTAAACATTTCCTACTGCAGATCAATTCAATGTAATGCAACAGTAATGAAGCACAACAATTTTAGTCATATTAGTACCAGGAGGCCTCTTCAGGTAATGTGTCAAAGTGTCCAAAAATGGTAGTAGCTGTATCCTTTTTATTAACATGTCTGGTCTCTGTATAGACAAGATCAGAATACAAGAGGTTACTATAACTATAATTTCAGCCAATTACAATTTGTGCCCTATTTTTGATCATTTTGACCAGTGTCAGTGATGATGATAGTCAAGTACTTGCTGAGAGTTCGACACATCAACATGGCAACAATGAAGTCTGATGGGAAAAGAAAATAAGCAGCTCGATGATCAGAGAGTTTGTAAAAAGACAACGGTTTAGCCAGATTATCTAAACCACCCAGTCTGGAGGTTATAAAACCAAAGCGAGCCCATTGAGCTTAGGAATAATATCTCATTGCAGAGGAAAACTACTTTATGTGAGTGTGAAACTATGATAAGTACAGCAGGTCAAAGTTGAATCAAGAAGTTTTTCTGTAAACGGAGATGGACGTTCACAACAGGGAGTTTATCTTTTTATCAGTCACCTTTGTTTTCTCTTCCAATAAGTTTTCCACCCGTCAGTATTTCAGTGATTAACTTCAAATTATTTGCCGTGCTTCCATATTACTGTCAAGCAAATTTAATCCAAACTTTTAAAGTGTTGCAGTCACAAAGAAAATTCATATCAGGCTCGTTTTAATTAACTGCTTTGAAGCTAATAAACTAGCCTTTTTAGTGTTATCAGAAGGTGGTGGTACAGGCGAAAATACACATCGCAGCAATAAACGAAAACAAAAAGCGAAAACAAAATGAAAAGCAAAACCACACTATAAAAAAATAAGTATGGGCTTAACAAAAAATAAAATAAAATTAACACAACCGTTGAGATTAATCTTTTTTTTTGGACAACTTCCGATTAAATTATATTTTCAGTTTGAATCAAAAGTATTCAATATTAGATCATGATTGGTAGCTGTTTACTCAAAAACATTAAGTTGTTGCAACTAGGATTTTTGTTGTTTTTAAAAGTAACGTGTCATGGATTTAGTTTGGAGCTTTTAAGGTGGCAAATCTATCTGTCTATGTGTCTATCTGTCTGTCTGTCTGTCTGTCTGTCTGTCTGTCTGTCTGGATGGAATACATCTCTTGAATTACTTTAAGAGTGCAGGTGTTGTCAACTGCCAAAAAAAAAAAAAAAAAACAAAGCTCAAAGAAGAAACAAAACTTTGGATATCTATTAAAGAACATGAGGATCAACCTTCATGAATTGTTGTCAATTAGGAAAGTTTTAATTAATAATTAACCCTGGCTATTATTTACACTACCAAGAGAAATGCTGACTGAAGCTAAAATGATCCTCTACTGATTGCTTTACTGAACTTCAGTTGTGTGATGAACCCAAGTGTGACACGCTGAAATGCAAAAAGTACGTAATGTCAACAAGCACACAACACACACACATATTTTTGACATAAAATATCAAGGCTAGATGAGGACTGCACATTCTAAGCTCAGACTTTTTAAGCCTCTTCTTATAGCAATATTGCATGAGTGTTAAACGACAATAGTTAAAAGTTAATGTGATGAACGTATTCAGAAACACTGCTGAAAGCCTCATTCTGTGTGAGTGAAATCAAACATTACTTCATGCACTCTCCTTCCCCTGCAGGTAAAGCAGCATTGCCGGGTCAAACACGTCTCCGCAGCACCGCCACGGTCCTGTTTGCTGCTCTCTTTCTTATTTCAGGACACATTTACGAGCCTCTCTTTTCCTCTCATCAGTGCAGAGCCAACCCTGAAACCAATCTGCTCCACTAAATCTCAAGAAAGTGAACATGAGAAATGGCTGACTTGACCATCTATCCAGGGGGACCGCAAGGGTACACAACCTGGTTGTCTTGATATTCACACACAATCTCACCTTTCTGTTCTCCACTGAGGGGAAGCGATAGACGGGGGGGGTGATAACAACGGGCACGAGAGGGAAGAACGAAAGAGGGGCCGAGATGGGATTAAACAGGAGGAAAAGAAACAACCCGATGTCTGTTATTACACACACAGGCATGTGAGGGATGTGGGATATTAGTTCATGTGACCTGCTGCCACTGGAGAGAAAGCGCCATCCATCATGACCTGCATGAGCTCCTGTTTGAATTAGAGGCTGGTCTATCTCAGCAGGGAGAGTTAACATCAAGGGCAAACCAGGCTGCCACAGAGGGCCCATGAAAATGACCTAGACGATAGTGAGTTTATTTAAAAGCTTGAATAAAGCAGGTTAGATTGAAGTTCATTGTTGGCCAGAGGATGATGTATGAGAGACCAACAGCTGCACAATAGCTGCAAATAAAAACAGTGACTGGCTATTTTTTTAAACCTTTATATGATCGGAGAACATTTACATAATTTACGCTGTCCTTTTCAATTACCAGCTGAATATTCATACCCCCCAGTGTACACATGCAGCCAAGTAATAATGATAGAGTCCTCTGATCTTTTTTCTTTACCAAACCACATGAACGGTTACAGTGAGTTTAACAGATTAAACCAATTATTTGGCATCGCAGGTTAAAGATGGACCAAAATCCATGCAGCACAACCAGCTAAACTGTCTTTTTCTGCTGGACTGTAGTGAGTTATTCAAGTAAGATATACTGTATTCTCAAACAGTATTCTCAACAGGAAGGGATGAAAAGCGGACGATAGAGGTCTGGTAAGCTCATTTGTTTCTAATGATGAACTTTTCACTTTTTCACAATTAAACTGACACTGCTCCAGGAAACATCACTCGAGGCACTTTATCAGACTTTGTGCAGCTTCATCTGGAGCCTGAAAACACACTTCGATGTGTGAAACTTGTGAAATTCCAGCTTAACATCGATAATTGCTCAATTTAATGTTTACCTGCATGCCAGTTATAGGACTGTGATGGGAAGAAGACCTTGTAACAGCAAACTGGACAAATTATTTCAGATATTACATTGGGAAAACAGGGCAACGTGCAAAAAACACTCATACTGCTAGATGTTATCTTAAAAAAGAGCCATAACAGTAACAGATAAATGCTTGAGAGTTACACATCTACAAGTTAAGGTGATTTAAAATTTATATTCATTTCCAGATTTGGCTTTGAAATGTTTCTTAGACCTTCTATTACTGATACTGTTACCCAAGTAAGCATTTTTTTTTGTCATCAATGGCATTATTGTTGTGTAAAGCTAATCAATATGAAAGAAAGCCCAGTCGTCATCATAGCCAGAGTATATTTAACATGTTTCATACAATTGCTCAGATGAAGACATTTCCTAAAGCCAATAGTATGATCATTGTTTTGTTTTTGTAAATGTGATACTGTTCAACAGTACATACTCATGCTACAGGTATACAGATATATACTAGTATATAGGTATACAACTATACAAGCATACAAGTAAACAGGTATACAGGTATACAAGTGTACAGGTATACAAGTATACAGGTATAGAAGTATACAGGTATACAAATATACAGTTGTACAGGTATACAAGTATGCAGGTGAACAGATATACAAGTGTACAGGTCTAGGTATTTGCTTAGTTTATAAAACTGATGATTTTGTGTGTGTTTTTTTTTTTTGCCTGCTCTAAAGAAAGAGAATAAACGGAGATCGCCTCCAAAGGGATTTATGTGTTGACTGAAATCACAACACAGAGAGAAGCCACCAGCTACATATGAAGTACTTAGCAGCAAATTTTTGTGAAATATACGTGAGATGCGTACATTATTCATTTGTTAATGCTCATTAATGTGTAGAAAATTGGTGTATGCATGTCTACAACATAAATAAATAGGTAGCATTTTCTGTTTTCCAGTTACTGTCTGTGGGTTTACTAAATCTGACTCTCTCTCTGACTCTACAAACAAAGTGAACATCCTGTATAATGTAAGTTAGTTCATTCTACAACTGTAAATGAGCACAGTGCTGCATGTATTCCCTAATATCCCTACACCCTCACAGATCACAACTCTGAATCCTCATTCTCTGTTCTTTGCCTCATGTTTACAAAGGCTGCACAGGCTTCTTCACCGACTTTCTCTCTATCCTCTTAGACAGGTTTCATTGACAATTTCAGCAACACAATCATCAAAAGTAATGAAGCATAGTGTCCTGAGGGTGTGACAGGAAATTCATATTTGTCTTTTGTGCTTCACTCTGCTGCAGTGAGGTAGCAGTGTTTGCAGCACACCGGGGTGCTCAGGCAGCAGAACATTCAGGAACAATTGTGTATCAGTGGTGGGCAAGGCGACAGGACTGATGTCAGTATGTATTTACTGTGATAAAAAGACTACATAGAAACAACATTAAGCCTGCAAAACCTTGCAGACAATAACAGATTTTTGCCAGAGTTGATTATAATCACAGCTATAAAACAGAGCGTCGTTCAAAGGGCTTTGTTCTAACTCACATTCTTCCTCACGGTGGACCGAGGGTTTAAAATACTCTATGACTGCAGTGAATGGCAGACTCACTTATCAGGGCTGAATAATTAAACTTTCAACGTGTTTGGAAGGTTTTCCAATGATGAAATACTGGGTAAAAACCAACCTAATGTTTGCAAAGACTTAGTAAGTATTTTAATCAGGGACTGATGCATTTCAATGCAAATACTTCAAATCCTTTCCGTACAAAACTTCTTCACCCTTGTTTGATGAATCTGAGCTTTTGTTACTGGTCTCATTATTATTATGCTGTTCCATTCAAAGGCAAACTGCAGCACCCTCTTCATAAGAATTACCCAGCTTATCGGGCTTAATAATTGGGAGCTTGATAGTCTATAATCAGCATGTATTATGTTTGAAAGTATTGTCGGTGTAAAGGCTTCAGAGTAAACACATTTATGTCACTGTAAGACTAACTGTAAATGACTAATCCTTTCTTAAATACATATTACAATAACTGAAATCTGGTTCTCATTGATCATCTCATTGGCAGCACATACACACAGGTGACCTTTCCACCTCTACATGTCCCTAGAGTGGGGAATATTCCCCTGACTAAGTTATTATGGAGTCCACCTTCTAATTGATGTTTACTGTGAACTTCCCAACATGTCAGTATTGCATCTGGCGAGTCTAATGTTGATCAAGAGGAATCATAATTGTAGCCAACGATTTAACCCACATCCAATTAATTTCTCATCTCAGCTTGAGTTCTGCTTCTCTTCCTCCTGGCCTTAATCACCACCACCAGGGGTGTATCCAGTGGAAGGAGCTGTGGTTCTTGATCAATGGTATTCGAATTTCCTCCACCACCATGTGATGGAATACCGCACAATTAGCGGTGGGTCTGGGGAACTTGGCTCCTGTGTCGTATCAGGGGCAAGGAAATGAAAATGTGGCAATTAATAAGCAGGAAGTGCCATCCCGTCATTCCCTCCCTAATGGGCCAATGAATCTAGTAATTCTGTGATTGAGCTCCATCACCGGAGCTATAACAAACTCTGCTCTGACTGCGCAGGAACTCAGACTGGATTGAAGTAACATCAAAGGACAGCTGGATAACATAACAAATGGATCACACGCTGACACACTGTCTTACAAATTACTTTTATATTTAAGTGATCTGCTTTTTCACGATTGCGATGAGAATCCTTTTGCTAGCCCAAAACAAACTGAACAAACTGTTAAAACAGTGTTTAGTGTTGGCGCAGAAAGTAGCATTGGAACTGGATCCTGAGAAAAGGTTAAATTTGATTCAGTTACATGCATTTTTGGGTAAAAAAAGCCAAAATCTTTGCTAAATTTTCCTTATACTTCACGTACAATCAGGAAACATAGCACTGTGACAAGCTATAAACTAAACGCTGAGTCAGCATTCAAACATGCTCACAATGACAAAGCTAAAATGATGTTTAGTAGGTATAATATTGATCTTGTTCACTATCTTAGTTTAGCGTGTTACCATGGTCTGATTTGCTCATTAGTATGAAGGCAACGTGCAGCTGAGGCTGACGTCATTAGATTTGTTGGGAAGCGGTTGTAAAAAATATAACTGATAATAAAGATCAGACAAAAAGTTCTGATTTAACTCAAGTTACTGCTCTTCATCCTGAGGGGGATATTAATGTCTGACCCAAATTTAACAGAAATCCATCCAACAATTGATTAGACATTTCACTCCACATAAAATTTCCATCCCATGGTGGTGTCAGAGGAAAAGTCAGGAGAAGTTATTATTGCCAACATTTCTATGCACCAGTCAACTTGCAAAATCTCTTTTCATGTTGTTTGTTTTAGGGACCGTATATATTTGCAGGAAAACATGTGTAATATAACTATAATACTGGAAGATAACTAGTTGTAGATAATAATTAGTAAAAATCACAAGAAAAAAACTAGTCATTTACATGTTAACAGTGTAAAGAAGGTCAAATCTCTAAGCAAGATCCTCATCAAAAGTCAGTGTTTTTAGTTTTTTATATTATTTGAGTGCAAAATTCCATTCTTTTTACCATGTTGAAATCAGCATAAAATATTATTTTACAGATATTTGTAATTGATATTTTATAGATTGACATGCTTTTGTTAAATTACAGATAATATCTTGTGAAATTAGAGAGAAGTATGAACTACATCCAGTCAAAACTGCATATAGTGTCCATATCAAAAATCTTTATATATAAAATATCTAAAATATTTGTCCTTTCACAGTCTGTGTCTGTAAAATTGCACTTTTTCCTTCAGTGCTGTTATTGTGGAAAGTATGTTCCAGTCTATTGATTTTACTTATTTGTGTGTACATTTCAAGGATTTTGACGGTTGGTGTTTCGGTACTGTTGGCCATGATCAATTCCAGGAAAGCAGCTGTGGGTTCAGTGCCTCAAGGTTAAATCTTTAGTACCTCTCAGACAAGAAAAATAGGTTTTCTTTCCTTCCTTTCCCTAAGTGAGTGATAAGATTCAAACCAACAGCTGTCCACTATCCTGTTAAACTGTTTGTCATTATACTCTTCAAAATAACATCTAGTCTCAAGATAATATTTTGCAGTATTTCATTTTCATTTGTGAGTCTGCCTCTCTTTAAAAAAAAACCCCCAATATTTTTTCATTTTGGGTTTTTCTTCTTACCACTACCAGACTACTGCTTGACAGCTGCATTACTACAAGACAGACACAACCCACACAGCTTAAAGAGCAGGGAAGGTATTGGCAGGAAAAACGAAGAAATCTGATCATGAAGTCAGAGAGTGGAGACCTGCTATCCACACAGATGGTCAACCAGACGCAAGTGATCACCAGTGAGTCAGCGTGCCAAGTGGTTTACTGGATTATAGTCACCCGTCCGGACAAGACTTTCCAAACAGCTGTTCAGTACATTTCATCTTCAAAATACAGGATTGTCAACATTTCAACAAACCTAAATGGAGAATTAAAGAGAGAATGTTGTAACACTTGTCGTTTATTTGCCTGAATAGCACGTAACTTTAAGATGGCAGGCGATGACAGAGCCAAAAAAAGAAATGTCAGCGTGAGACGTGAACAAAATCGGTGCCTGATTAAAAAGCCACAATGCTGCAGCAGGAAAACGTGTTTGACTGCCAAGATGTAGTGACAGCAAGTGGCTCTGCAGAGGTGACATCTGGTCCAATGAGCAAAAACTGCGTTGGAATCAACACTATGAAAACTGGCTGCGGAGGTGTAAATTTGTATTACTATTACTGATCACTGAAACAAGGTAGCATCTGCACACTGTTCATGTTCAACAAAGGAAATTTCCCAAAATTCTATTTACTTCACACCTCATTTTACCTCTGGTTGGCTGACAAACTTCCTGGTGAGCCGCTGCTGCTCACGTTTGCTTTTCTACTCTCTAGTCACGCATTTCTACAAACCACCTTCCCACGTGCCAACCTTTACTTATGGTATATCCCTTTTCACATTCAGTCTCCAATCAGGTGTCTCTCCATCTGGCTCCATTAGAGAGCGTGAGATGAGAACAGAAAATGAAAAAGCTTTCTTTGGGATCTTTTTAAAAAGCCTCCTAAGTAGGTTACATGAGAAAGTAGGCTGCCAGAAAGACTCAAGAGACCCAAGGAGCTACTGTTGTATCACTCGAGAGGAGTGCCATCCCACTTCAGGAGTCCACAAAGAGATGGAGGATGGGAAAGGAGAGATGTGGTAGTTGTGATGCAGCAGGTTGAGCGTAAATGGCCTCATCCTTGAGCGCAGGGATCAGTCAGGGTGAGGCGATGGCAAAACCAAGGCCTTTAACTCGTCAGTTCTCGACTGTACCCACGTGGACAAACTAATGAAATTCTAAGCACCTCCAACACTTTCTCATGATCACTTGCTATGCATTCAAAATTTAATCATTCCCTCTTATTTTAGGGCGACAGTCTTAAATCGTACCTTAATTTGGCCCTATCTCAGTCAGCTTTGTGATAAAAGTTACTTTTCCAACCGGAGGGAGCAGATATTGCATATAAACGTCCAACCCCAACAAGATGAAGCTCCCTATCTGCTCTCCTCTTATCTGTCTTTTAGGTATTAAAGAAAACAAAGAAAAATCCCTCAGACACCTAAAATTTACAGCATTTCATTTCCACTGTGGCTAATTTAACTTAAACAATTTCATTTCCTCGTTATATAATAGGAGATAATCCCCACTAATTAAATTATAATTAAGCATGAAATTTGTCATAGACAATTATATTTCTGTGTGGGGCAGCGGATGCATGCGATTTAGCTGGTATGAAAAAAAGGTACTTTTGTTCAAGCCTATTTTAACAGCATACACCCAGCGTGTAAAGAGGAGGCTTTTTATCTTTAATAAAGGACAGGAAAAGAGAAGGAGAGATAGGACATGCAATAAAGGCAGCTGAAATTAAACCAGCATGGAACTGATTGTGGTAAATGTCTTAATCCCTTGACGCCGAACATCGCAAATTCACAACATACTACTTTCATTCAGACTGCAGCTGAGATAGCGTATCCATTCCCCCAATGCCGGTTTGTGTATATTCAATACGTACGTCAGAACCTTTTGCAAGCACTGGTTTGTCATAGGACTGGTCGGAGTGGGACCTAATTATTATATATCAGTTATTTTTATTATATATCTGTTCTATGTGTAATCAGCCAATCAGTCAAAATTTATTTCTATAGCCCTTTACAACAGCCCAAAGGCTGACCAAAGTGCTTCACAGTGAAAAACAAGAGAATAACTTAAAAACAATACAGTAACTTAAAACAAGACAAACAATCACACTCGCACTCACACCTACGGGCAAATTTGTAATAATCAATTAACCTCAGCACATGTTTGGACTGTGGGAGGAAGCCCACACATGCACAGGGAGAACATGCAAACTCCATGCAGAAAGATCCTGGGAAAGCTGGGACGCAAACCGGGGATCTTCTAGCTGCAAGGCGAAAGTGCTAACCACTACACCACTGTGCAGCCCATAAAATATACAATAAAACAATAAAATGAACTGCAATAAAGTAGCACTAAAACATACATCCAGAAATAAAAGTGATAAAGCGTCACCATGCTGCTAGGTAACAATCTCCACTTATTTTAGCATCAGCTGGAAAGCAAAAACACAAAAAAATGTTTTTTTATTTAATTTTAAATAAATTCAGGCATCAAGGGGTTAACATAGGTCTTAAATACGAGGCTTTGTCCCATAAACTAATGCTTTGAACTGAGAAAAACAGACTGTATTGTGTGTATGCCTTTGCCAATCCACTTCATTTACCATTAACATCCATGTAATCCAGGACTTTTAGATAGCTGATGAAAGAATTACTACATATAATGACAAAATGAATGGCTTAAGTTGATGCTACTTCAGTACAGTACGCATTACTACCAACTCAAATGAAACTAAAAATCATTTGACATAAAGACGAGACAAAACAAATGAAGTAAAACCAGGAGATGCTATGTACATGAGGTCACCAGGTTTGTTAAACAAAGCTTACTGACAGAAAGTCCTCATTTATAGGAGAAAATAGTATCACAGGGCTGTTTTTGCTGCTCTTGTGTTCGTGTTACTTAGTGACTTCATAGGAAACATCAAAAAATCCTCCAGATTAAATAGATGACAAGTCATTGCCATGGCAACACTCATTATTTCCTAAAACAATGCCGGGAGAATTGCTACAAACAATGACAACATCCACGACAGAAGCAGCACAGCGGGAAAGGTTAACTGTGTAAACGCTGTGTGTCATCACAGCTCTGTCTCTCTACTGTGTGTCTCTATAGTGTAAATGTGGGGCAAGGTATGACAAATCAGATTTTCTTTTTTAGAGAAAGTACAGTGATCGAGCATAAATTTAGCTCTAGTAAAAATAAGCAGTAATTACAGAGAAACTGAACACTTCGGCAAGTTTACGAGAAAATCTTACTGGCACACAAATCCAGGATATATTCAAGTGTTAACAGCTGAAGCTTATCACAGGATGATTTAAGACATGTCTCTTTCACTTCATAAGCCACCCAAACAAAATTCAGCAAAACAGAGAAGAGATGCCTTAATGAGATACCTTAATTAAAGTCTGGAGAGAAAGATGGAATCTAATTAAATGATAACATTACATGTTGTTGAGAGATTTTCTCTTTATGACGGACAAAACTAATGAGAAAAGCACTACTTGTACACAAAGAAATGGGGACTTGAGCTGCCCAAACAATGGTGGTTTTATGAAAAAGAAAAAAAAAAAAATCCTACTTCTTGAAATCCTTATTCATATACTGGAGTTAAACAGAACCGAAAGCAGCAAACTCAAAAGATGTGATAAAAAACACAGCTGCCATATATTTTTTTTTCTCTCTTTTAGGTGGATGAATGTATATATGTGTGTATATGTATGTATGTATGTGTATATATATGTGTGTATATATATATACACACCACACATATATACACACACACACATATATATACATATATATATATATATATATATATATATATATATATATATATATATATATATATATATATATATATATATATATATATATATATATATATATATATATATATATATAATTTATCTAGTTTCATCTCATTCAATCATACATTCTTTATGGATTGGTGTCCAACATGTTCTGGGGGGTTGGGAGAAAAGTTAGTGTGGTATGTATATATGTACCATATTGTTGATGTTCAGTAAAAATAAAAAAAAAACAAAAAAAAAAAACACAGCTGCCCGTTGGGTCCACTAATGCCACGAGAAATGCTTAGAAGAGAAAGCATGATTTTATCAGCCGTGAATGCAAGACATCGCCAAATGCATGAAAAATAGTTTCTGAAAATTTCATCATAATAAAATCAACCTTGAGGATGCTTTTCAAAATATGTAGCATTTCAATGCTGTTTCATGTATTATTCGATGAATTATTCAATTCAACACAGAACGGACTGACACATATTTTATGTTTTTTTTTTTTTTTTTTTTTAGACAGAATGAGTGATAAATTCTGTCACAGGTGTTAAAATCCTACAAGTGGTTCAACAGTATTTTGGTGTCGGATATTTGTGTGCATTGATGCAATTATCAAGAATATGAACACAATCTTGTGCAATGAATATGGAACAAATATTTTTTTCCACCACTGCAGCTTAATAAAGATGTATACCCCACCCACAGCCATCTGTACAGCTCATTCACAACAGCAATGATTTTTCTTTCCTCTGATGTTTCTAATTAAGGAATCTGAGCTACAGGCACTTTGTTTCCCTTGTTGGTTCAGTAAATCGTGCCTGCAGGCTGACTGCATTACTACTAAGATGAAAAAACAAAACAAACACAGGGCTCCCTTCCTTGCATAATTTTCTTAAAAATGAAGGAAAAAAGTGGCAGCAGATTTAGCACCAGCAACAGATGAAACTGTACTACCTCTCTGAGACACTTGCTATGATACTGGTTTAACTTGGGTGGTGTGTAGAGATTCTTCTTTTTGCTAAAATGTACTTTTTTCAGTTAGATAATTAATTTAAGGACCTTAAAGTTGCTATAATCATTGGTTTTAAAGTAGCAATGTATCAAATGACAATGTAAAAACACTATGACAGTGTAAAAGGGGATCAGATGATAGATATACAGAGAATTATTACCTGGATTTATTGTCTAACATTATTCAGATAATTATTTAACTGTCCATCCCACTATATTACTATTTTAGTTCTGGTGAACATCATGGCGAATTTATCAATAAAAGAATAATATATTTCCTTCAGCACTTGGTGGAGATGCAAAACAGAGGAAAAAGCATCATTAAACTGACTTACTGAGTCCACATGTATGTTAATTTTTCCCTCTATCTGATAGATCTGTAAATATGGAACTGGTTGCTAACAATTTCAACTATATAAATGTAAAAGATGATATTATTTTAATCCCGTGTTTGCAACTTTTTTTCTGCTGACATCAAGAGGGCAAAATAAGTCATCACTGTTGCACTTTTTTTCTTTTTTTTACCACCTCATTATTTTGACTCATACGGCAAAGACTGTTCTTTGTGGTAATTAGCTGCATTCCACTGATTTGTTGGTATAATTTTGTTGTTATCGCTTTTCCTGATACAACGACCTCATTTCTCCCGCTGATATCAGTTTGTTGCACCTTGTCCGAGAAAAAAACCCTCAGCTGTAATTAACAGGACTTGAAGTCAGTTTAGCCAAACTAGTGACTCCAAGAGGTTCATTACACACAAAGAACTAAATTGTTGGATTGGAAACAGGATGACAGAATAATGGAGAAAAGCTCTGATTTTCTAAGAGGAAATCAAATGAAATTATGGGGCTTCCAATGGGGGAAAAGTTTGGCATTTCACAAATGTAAACCATGAATGCCAAAGACACAAAGTCATTTAACAGATAATATCCACTAACGCTCTATCAGCAAGATTACCTAAAAGCCGGATTTCATGAAACGTGGTGAAGAGGAAGAGAATGGGCACAGGGAGAACCTATTAGTTTGGTACAGATCCAGATCACTTCCATTAAAACTTCAAGAAGAGGGTATTGGCTTCAGCAGAGGATGTGCTCTCCAAGTACCCTTCTAGTTTGGACGTGCAGTCAGTTCACATCTGTCTCGACGTCAACTGGATGGATCATTATCAGGATGGATTCTTATGTTTGCGCGTGAGGATACAGGAAAACAACCCATAGTAAAGTCCCCTTGAACTGATGTTTAGTATGAATCCCAGGGGTGTCAGCATTTTCGCTTCAAGGTGGTCTAGGATGTTCAGGCTCGGGTGGGAGTGGCCGTCATGCGTGGATTATCAAGGTGAATGTGATGACAGGTGGTCTGGCTCAGAGTTTGGCAATGGGTGGTGTGTGGCAGTCAGGCAAGGTTAGGCAGGACACTACGGTGCCAGCTAATGTTGGCTCAGCTAAGGGCTGCACATAAACTCAGTTGCCAGTTTGGCTAAAACATGTGGCTAAAACTGATGTGGTCTCATACATCTGACCTGCAATAAATCCCACATTCATGAAAGCCGAAATTAGTTTTTGATCAAACTGCTTCGGTCCAGATTTATGGTTGTTTTGGAGGCTGTTGTTTGTTGTGGTGTTACGGTATTCATCAACACAACTGCTACAGTCAGCAGTCAGGTGACTTTTTTCTTTTTTGGATACAGTGATTCTGCATTTAGTGGTTAATATGTCTCACTTTTATAAATGAAAAGCAATTAATCAATTGACAGTTACCATAAATAATTGCATACATCACTTGCCCTATCAATACCAATCTGCAATTTTAATATCAATTCTCACCCAGTTCTACTGATTTACCACTGAGGCTGTTTGATCAAATGAGCTCTGTAGCTACACTATGTGGATAATATTGGTTATGGTGAGGACACATCTCCAGTTTTCTCCTATTTTCAGTTTTTAGCGTTTGTGGACACACATCATACGCTAAATCACAGTGTACATACATTATATACACACACCTACACCATTACAAAACCAGTTCGTTTAGGTTAATTATCTCTGAAGTCTCTCTAATCTGATCTTTTACAAATAAATGTAGACAATCAGTAATAAAGATCAGAATATGAGAAATAAATCCGACTTTCTTTAAGCACATTGTAACAATGCTGTAAATGGTAATAAAACAGTTAAACATAGCAAATCAGACAGGATTGTACAGTTTCAGGCTATTTCAGAGACAGATCAAAATGTTTTTCCCCTCAATTCTCTGTAAATGATTAACATTTTGTCATTCTGGAGAAGCTTGGTAGAAAAACTGTAGCTCTTTCAAGGCCAGAATACTTTTACTAAACAAGTGAGGCTGAATAAGAGGGACTGAATTACAAAGCACGTTATCCTTGAATAACACAGACAAAAAGAACTCAGCGTAACCCGGGCAGCCAGATGAGGTCAGTCAGCAGACATTTCAAATCACTAACAAAGACATTAGCCAGCTAAATTGTGAGGCACAACAACCGCACCCCAGACAAGTACTTTATTATAATGTCAGTTTTAGGTGTATGTTGAGGTAATTCCAAGACTATTACCATCTGTTTGTGCTTGTCGCTCCATGTACTAGGCCTTTAAACAAACACTATTTACTGTGCCGTTTCCCTGAGCAAACATCTGCTCGGCTGTGATAGGTTTTAAATATTAGGCAGCAAAGCTTCCCCAAACTACCTGGCAGCCGCAGAATAAATCATATTTGACATTTTCCATGAGGGTGATGATGCAGGGATTCTGTGCCACTGGAAAACACTGTTTATTTCCCTGTGCTATTTACATACAGTTTGATTCCCTCTTTTTCCCCCTCCCAGTCATGCTTAGTGTGTGTTTCTTACAACTCAGCTGTAAATGAAGGGACGGGAAATATGAATGCAGTCTTGTGGGTTTCCTGTTCGTGTCTCTTCCATTTTCACCATATTTCTTGACTTTGTCTCTCACCTTATATTTCATTCCGGTCTCTTCATCTTCCAATCTCATCTCACAATCATTCTCTCCCTATGAGTCCCTGCAGCTGCAAGCAGAAGTGTGAGCAGTATGTAATAGCATGGAAATATGAGCTACCCAACAGGGGAAAAAAAGATGTAGATTTGATACATGTGTAGAATAAAGACGGCGTCAAACCTCTCTAGTTTTTAATCTATCTTTCTATTTATGCTTCTTTGGTACGCCACATGTGTACCATTTGTTAAATCTTAATTACAGTCCTAACTATGTCATCATGATAAAATGCTAAAAATAAGCATTACCAGAGTAACATGCATAATAATAGCATGGTAACATGTGTACTAAGGCAACTCTGTTGTAGGTAAACATGCTCACAAACAAGCATTGTACTCATAGGACTTGTCTTTGGTTTGCTCACCACTGTGTTCTTTCCTCAAAATCAGGCCTAATGCCAACGCTAGCACGGCTCAAAACACAGCTGCCAAGTACAGCTTAAGGCTGGGCAGACACTGTTCGCATTAGGCCTTATTTTAGCACCAAACTAGTCACCCCCTAAACTAATTTGAGAATATTTGGGAGTCACAACACCAGATCAGTTGCCTGAATGGTAAACTATTTGGCTCGCACATGACTGTATGGATTTCTGGCAAATTTCACTTGGCTGTCTGAGCAGTTTCCCAGCCTGATCTTCCCTCGGGACAGTTGTCAAAACATCTGGTACAAATTCTAAGAAGATTGTTTTAGCATTGTTTGTGGTAGTGTTTTACATAAAATGGCAAAGACTGTATTCTTCAGACTGCTGTGATACAAAAAATATTATCTACATGTTACATGTGATCTCCGGCTTTGTAACTGGCTGATCAATATGTCCACTGTGAGGATAAAAGTCACATATTCTGGTCATGCAAGAAGGCTGATTAAAATGTGTAGTTGAGGTTAAAACAACATGCATTAAAAAGATGCTGTCTGCTTTTCTTTACACTGATAAAAGCTCATTTTGTGCACCTATAAGAGCAAACATGAGAGTCATTTGGAAAAGCAATGCAGACAGATAAAACCTGTTGCTAATAAGCCCTACAGGAAATATGCTGCTGCAGAGGATTTAACTAACAGGGCCCCTTGCATTAGCTAAACTTCTTTGGTGAAATATATCTGGAAATAAGTTGTCTACATTTTGTTTTCATCTTTAAATACTTTTGCCTCTAAGCAATTGTTATAATGATGTAGTCTTAATCTTATAAGCTTGGAAATTTCATCAGGGACAAGGGTGTTGAGTTTAGCCGAAGCTGAACGCCTGAGTTAACTTCATCAATAACAAGTGAATCTTCTAAACCGGGTGTCAGAACATCCCCTGCTTCTTCTAAGAAAGCTAATTAGGACCTCTGTTTAAATACCATTCTAAAGCACAACAACAAAGAAATTCCTATTGCAGTGGACTTTAATAACTGGTATTCCCTGCTGTAGCTGATCAGAGCACATTGCCATGCATGTGTCTTGTTAATAACAAACCAGTCATTAGGGTCGTTCCTGAAATCCACAGTAGGGACAACTCCCTGTGTACATTTTTACTTAGTTTGACAAATGCATTGCGGCGCATGTCGGGAGACGCCTCTAAACATGATAAATGAGCTTTATCGTACAACAAATAAATTATACCTATCAGCCAAGTCATTAACTCAAAAACCCTGGAGATACAGTATACTCTGTGTGTAAATACACCTGTGCCTCACACCGATTATATCCAATAATGTCATCACGTAGAGGTCACACACAGTGATATGTTTGCAGACTGCGGTTGAGGTCGGGACACCTGGAGGAATGCAGGTGAGGAGGGAGGGGGGGATCCAACACAGTGTGAAGCGAGTGGGATCCATAAATGATGAAGGGCATGAGGGCGGACAAGGCCTGCCTCATGCTTACGGTGGGGTTTTTATTAACTGAGATACATGTTAATTTAGACCTCTACCACCCTGAATCAATCACCACTGTGTGCACGATTACTTGGACTGAAGGAATAATTACTTTAAAAGTTGCTGATAGCTCGACACACCACCGCTGTCGGATTTTAGTGCCTAAGTTCATACCAAGCATTCAAGCACAGAGTACTTTACAGAGATTAGACAAGGAAATCTACATGCACCAGGTCACTCTATGGTCAGACTACGAAATATGTGGACAGGTTGAATTTCTTGAAAACAGCCTGCGAGCTACCTTCATAATTCTGATGAACTCATGAAGAGAAATGGGAAAGTTTTTTCCAGTTGACATGCTCCCAGGCTCCTATTTTAACAGCTTGACAGGGAACAAAATGTCCGTTCTCGTCTCTTGAGATCAGTCCCATCTCTCTGACAAGGTGGGAACTGGAAAGCAACGCAGGTTATGCCTAATGATGAGAAAGAGCTGAAATAAAAACTGAGAGTGAGACTGGATTTGATAAAATCCTTTCCATAATAGCTGGAGGCACGAGGAAATCAGAGGGTAGAAATGACAAGGGATGTAAGATGTGACTGGGGGAAAAGATGAAAGGGAACAACCAAGTGTTTCAGTGTGTAACAGAGAAAGGGAAAGGTTATGTGTGTGTGTGTGGCCCTGCCCGACTGTCAAAAGTGAAACAAAAGGCATCGCACTATAGTCAGAAATATACTGTTATCGATTGTTCTGAAGCTCCACCCCCCCTCCTCGCTCCACGTCTCTTCCATCACCCCCCTGCTTTCATCTTGTAGAAGCTGGGGTTAGTGAGAGAGAACAGAATGTGCTCGTGCTTTTCAGAGCCCTCTACCCACTGCGGTCCTCAGCAGTGGAGCCTATATCCCAACGAACCCCCTTCCCCATTACACTCAGGCTTTGAGACCTCACCTCAAGCCCTCTCAGACCTCAACCTTTAGCAGTCAGCAGAAACCCGCAAGGACACCGTATCTCATTGCATTTTCACCAAAGCCTCTATCACCACAACATTTTTAGGCACGGTCAAGCAGAGCGTCTGTCAGAGGTGGGAAAGCTCGTATTCTGTATTCTGGCGGCAGCAGCAAGCTAAAGAAATGCAAGCACGTGTCGACTTTCGAGGTTAGAAGGGACAAATCTAGCAATAATCAGTGACCACAGTAAACCAGCATGCATAGTTTAAAAATGAGCAAAACTGACAGGACTTTGATTTTAATTAGACTTAATTTAATTCGTAAACCATTCCTCGCAGCTTTTGGGAATGCGATAATGTAAAAATGTATAATTTTTTGGTGATCTCCCACCCACACTTGACACTTTGTTGATCCCTTGTAGCACCGCTCTAACTCCATTCTCAGCAGAGCTTAAATAACTGAAAATCTCTCCTGCTAAATGAGTGGAAAAGTAAGAGTTTTTCTGCAAATGCTCAACAAAAGAGGGACAATTTCAGCCACTGGTAGTGACACAAAACAAAGGGGGCTTAGCATTGCTGTAACACAGGCTTGGGCGTCCAAATAAAGCATTTGAACTTTAAGTTTGTTCACTTGTGCTCGTTTGAGAGGCAAGCGGCTGCGACTGAAAATCAAATAACTCAGTCAACCTTTGCCACCACTCACGGGTGCCTAGTGCAATTCACCTAGAACAAGACCCTGTAATTTACAAATCACCTTTGTTTTGCTGTCTGGGGGTGTCTTTGGTGTCCAGCTGTCAGTGGCTGAGAGAGACATTTGTTTATTGCAGTCAAACAGAGCAAGTAGAAGCACTGCAGATTCCACAAATTACATCCTGCCACTTAGCTGTACCTCTCTCCACTGGGCAAAAGAAAAACCTAGCAACACAGTGCACCGAGATCAAGGCTCTAGTGGATGCAAAGCATGAGAGATGAACTTACTTTCTCTTGTATACACAGGGAAACAGGAATTAATCTCAGGACACATTGTACAGAGGAGGTAGAAGTCATAGGGGAAATAATCTTTCCATTTTTTTTCACCTGCCAATCTCTTTTCTGAATTCAGTTCATTTTGCCTTTCAATACAAGGCATGCCCTCGTGGAATCTGGTGGTCAAATGTATTAACTTTCTAACGGAAACTATTCACTCCGATATATCTAGTTCCCAGTGTTTAACGTGCATACTTTATGTATGCAAAAGGTCATCATGCCTCTAAGTTTTACATGCTACAAATAAAGACAGTCCGAGAAACCAAGGCCATGAGATAAAACCCTGTTTATTTCTCATCTAAAAAAGAAACTGCATAAAAAATCCTGAATTTCAGAAATGTACTGCAACACTATCGTGCAGACCAGTGAAAAAGTATTTTCATATTTACATATTCCTTCCATTTTTGCATAATTCCCACACTTGAATGTTTCCAGTCATCAAACTGTTATTTATATTTATTGAATGTTAGACAGAGATAACCCACATAACACAAAATGCAGTTTTAAAATGGTGATTATTGTAGAATTATTGAAAACCTGTATCACCCATGTGAAAAAGTAATTGTCCCCTGAACCCTAATAAACGGTTGGTCCACCCTTGGCAGCAACAACTGCAATTAAACATTTGTGATAGCTTGTGATCTGTCTTTAACAGCCTCACGGAGGGATTTTGGTCAACTCTTCTCTGCAGAATAGTTTTAAATTGGTCAGCATGAACTGTCCCTTTAAGGTCTTGCCACTGCATCTCAGCTGGATTCAAGTCTGGACTTTGATTTGACCATTCCAAAACCTTGATTTTGTTCATTCTGAGACATTCATAGGTGGACTTGCTTGTGTGCTTTGTGTCATCGTCATGCTGCAGAACTGATCTTTAGGTCATGAACTGTCAGGTGGATGTTCTCCAGGAGGATTTCATGATAGAGAGCAGAATTCATGGCTCATTTGGTAGATTGGTAGATAAGGGGGCAATTACTTCTTCACATAGGGACAACAGTTTTCCTTCAATGAATAAAATTCTGATTTAAAAAGTGCAAAAATATGCAAAAATATAAGATATGTGTAGGGGGGTAAATATAATGTGTGGGCCATTCAAAAACATGCCAAAAACACTTATCGGTACCATACGATGGAAGATAAGACACGTGCAACTGTGAGAAGGTTTAAAGTTTGAAATCTTGGGTCATATTTAGTCTGAGTTGGAGCCTGTGTGAAAAAAAAAAAACTCAACAAAGCAAAACACTATATTCCCCATGTATTCAGTCTGATTCCGCTTATATCGTAAAATGTCTTTCAGCTTCTACTACTTCTTGTTCAAACTGGATTTTCTAGATCGTGTTTTCATGTTTCACAGTGATGTCGTCTTTCTGATCCTCCAGTTACACTTTGAAACAGACGACTAATTGCTAATTGCAAGGAGGAAACCACTGAATCAAAGTTTTCTAAAGACATGCTTTCTTTCAGAAACTTTAGTCGTAGTAGTTTAGAACCGCAGAACCTGGTCATGTTCAGCTTTTAATTAAAAATGTTCTTACTTGACACCTTGGCTGAAAATCACATAACTGTGTTGCAATATTTACATTTAATTTTTCACTTGTCAAAAGAAGAAAGAAAGTTCTCCTCAAGTATTCATTAGCACTATATTATTGCAAGTAAACTTCAGATCAGATGTGATGCTCTCAGCAAATATCTATTGTACAACTACAGAATTTCTAGCCTCATACTTGTCCTTCAATAAGAAAAGAAGAACCAAGTTGACCAGGCTTGAGCAAAACATTGTCTTTTAATTGTTATTGCTGGGTTTTCACATGAGCACATTTTATTGCACACTGATTTAAGCAGCTGGGCAATATACTATGCAGCCTCCCGGCTGCTCACAAATGGGGCAACAAGACTGATTTTAAAAATTTTGGAGTCGGAGCCTCGCACATTTATTATTCAGAAGCTGGGCATAACTTCCACTGGCCTGCAGCGTACAGTACATTTTATATATCATATTACACAGCATTTTTGAGACTGTTACTCTGTAATATCGCTTTCATTTTCAGTCCTATCTATTAGGTTGAGTGCATGTACATATTTCACAGCATTTGTTACTTGTAAAGGATGTTCAGCTGTGTGATATTACAGAAAGTATGAGAAGACATGATTAGAAACCCAATTTCATGTCTGATGTGACCACTACGGAATCATGTGGAGCTTGTGAATAGTTACAGCACTCGGTCTAAGCAGTCAAGGATGAATGCACATTAAAACTCAGACCACATTGAACTCCATGTTCGTGGGGGTCCCAGGAGGATCTCTGAGCAGTGTGATCAGGCACTCATCTGGCTCAGCCTCTGCCTGCAGCCCAGGGGACCGAAGCCTTGTGTTAACAGCATGATAGCGTATGTACGCTGCACCATTACGGAGTTAAACTCACTTTAACAGATGGCCTATTTGGCAGCAGCACTTTAATTAATACCAATGAGGCTTTCAGTTTCCATTGAGTTTTAGGTTCTAGCATGACTCTGTGAACTGCATTTGTTGTCATATGGACGTTTCTTTTCCAGCTGCTTATGGCTGAGTCCACAGACATCCCCTGAGATCGTCTGCCTGTTTTTGATCTGATGGAATTCAACGTGAGTTTTGATTGGTGGGGTACCAACTGCACAGCCGCATTGAAATGAAATTTAGGCCACATATGGCATGTTGTATTAGGATTTTATCTCCCACTGTGTGAAACAGGGCAGAAGAACTGTATCACACCACAGAGTACAGGTTTAATGTTGTAAAATAAAAACCTTATCCTCATATTGGCTGTATTTACATAAAAACTGCACATTTATTCTGAAATTATTCAAAACATGAATGCAGTATTCAAGTTTGCATGATGTAATTATAAAGGAATCATGTTAAAAAACAGCATTATTTATGACTCCTGTTTAAATCATACAGATTAATCATGAAAACTGAGCTCATTCTATCTGCACCTGCAACATCTCTGTGCAAAACCCTTGTTAGATTATATTTGCTGCATCCATAATATTATCCATAACCTAGATAATGTATTCCACCTGTCAATAATCTCATCTAGTTTTTGCAGCCAGTCATTGATTTTTAATTTTCTGTTCATAGCACTGGATATCTTACTTGACTGCAGACATAATTTTAACTGCATATCAAGTAATCAAATGGACAGCAAAGTCTCCCTAATCACAAAGGCCCAATTCGTGTGGTGATACTGCTGAAATATATCTGGCAACCGTGCCGAGGGAAATACAGTAAAAACAGACACATTAATCCATCTCCTGTTATCGCCTAAATACTCCCAGGTGCTTACTGTATTTTTAGCTCGTACAATTAAATCAGCATACATCGTCCAAGCTGGGGAAAAAAATGGTGATATGGACTGCTCACTTTGGCTATTGTTTAATCTCTTTCTCCTACATGGTTTCCAGCTAATTAAGCAGTTTTTAGTACAAATGTAAACTAAATACAGGGCAATCCAAACTTTGTGAGCCCACTTTAGTCCATAATGAGTGAACAGTAAGTAGATGGTAAGCTTAAAAACTGGTCGCAGGATGAGATCAAAAGGCGGCACAGCAACACCACCTCTCATTATCTTACTATGAAACATGGTGGGGGGCCTCTTCATGTTCGATCTGGCTGCACTTTGACAAGGAGGTGTCAGCTGGCAGCAGAGACAGAGAGGAAGTCAGCTCGCTTGCCCCACACGTGCGGAATACAAGCACGAGCTGGAATATATTAACCATGTTTTCATTTACTCGTATTGGTAGAGACAGAACAAAACAATCCAGCTTTGCTTGCAATCAACTCCTCCTGCTCTTTATGTATTTCCGCAAAGCAACTGTTTTACTTGCCCTGTTTTGTTTCACTGGACCTATTAACTTGTTGTGCTGTGTTGTGGCAGCCTGAATAAGACTAGCTCAAATTGCTGCAGCAGTGGTTTTATTGTTATTAGTCTGAAGCCCTGATTGCACTTTATTTCTTGTTGTGTTCCATTATGTTTAAACTACAATTGTACCGTTGAGTTCTTTTCTTTGATTCTGTGAAATAAACTTGAATGAGTATTATGTTTGCCTACGAACCGCATAGAAATGCTAGACTTTTAGATACATTACACTCAAAATAGCTCCATAATCAAACCTTCAAGTTAGCTCCGAGGCTATCCTGTTGATTTATGATAAGATTTGTGCAAATACACCAATACACACACTCCTCTGTCCGTTTATCGACGCATCTGAATTTACAGGAACGGTTTTCAAAATGACAGATGCTTGCGGAATATTGGCTAGCAAACATGTTATTGATGAGGTTGTGGTTGACGTGCCTGCAGGATGCCACCTGTTTGGATGTGGGTGGACATCAATCACAGATGATGATGTACACAGTCATTATCATTAACAGCCTCCACTCGCTTCTCCAGATAACTGCTCTAATGCAACATCAGGCATTATCACGTGGAACTTTTTCCTCACGTAGAGTCACATTAAGTAATTCACTGAGTGTTGGCTCTCTGCATCACATACTCCGGTGAAGACACAAATAAGGCAGTGATAACTCTCATGTACGGCTGTTACTAAAGAGGCAATGGGCACCAATTAGAATCAGTCTTATTTGCTTGCTGTTTGTAGCGGTGCCTCTAAAACGCTGAAATGTCAGAGTTAATGTGTTTTTGAATATCCG
The DNA here is from genome assembly GCF_022539595.1 of Amphiprion ocellaris. Lineage (NCBI taxonomy): Eukaryota > Metazoa > Chordata > Actinopteri > Pomacentridae > Amphiprion > Amphiprion ocellaris. Next base: position 31,895,356 of record NC_072770.1, on the reverse strand, counting down.
CTGCTTTGTCTTTTCATCTGTTGGCAATGAGAGTCTGTAGCACCATGATTCATCAGGTAGCGTGTATTTTTCTTAGAGGTGACATTATTTGATAGAGTAAATTGGGTCTAGATGTAGAATTGGGAGCAGAAGGAGTGGGAGGTGAGAGTGACAGAAAGACACACTAAGACGGGTGAAGAGTTTCGCTCAGTGGGTTGGATAAGTTCATTTGAAAGCCTGCTGCATTCAATGCGCTCAAGTGGTCATCTTGTGGCTCATTTATAAAAGGGTCTGAGCCATCATCATCAGCCACTCAACCATTAACACAGTACGGTCCCACTGTTTCTCATCTCTGGTTGCTGATACTTATGTGAATTAGCGAGGTGTAGAAACAGAGATAAAGGATGACCTGATCAACAACACTAGAAGGTTTGTTGGGAACATTTAAGTACCAGATGCTGCAGCTGGGATCAAAGAGAGAAGCATGATGATGGACATAAAGCACTCAAGTGTTTAGAATGTTTCTTTGTTGACAAGTGAACTATACGGTCCTACTTGTGTGCAATGTTGTTAGTTATTATGGTGCGTTCTCAAATTGTAAAGCTTTTTGTGGACCCCAGGGAGAATAGCTGCAGCAAAGCAGTAGCTAATGTGGATCCTCATAAACTAAAGCACTACAGACTCTGAATTCATTAGTGGAAAGAACATTTAGTCATGTATGATATCTAAGCAGAATTTTTTATGTACTTGTATTTGAGTATTGCTATTTCCTGCTGGGTCATACTCTATTTGTACTGTACTTGGGTGGCGGGAATTGGCTGGTAGCTGCTGCATTTTATTTATCAATGCTGATGAAATTGCATCTAAAATTGAACAGAACCAGGTTGAAACAATCTGTAGTGGCTATTCCTGCACCTATATGGCCACTGTGGTGACTGTACCCAAGTGTCTGACTCGACACACATGCAAAAGAAAATAATATCCGCAGAAAAAATGTTTTAATAATAAAGCACTATTTATTGTAACATAAATTTCTTTGAAACTTGGAAACAAAAAGGCAGAGGATGCTAAAGATACACTGAGGATGTATTTGCTGCAGGCCTTGGATGTGCGTTGCAGTCAAAAGACTGTCTCTCTCTGATAGGCCACACCTTCCTGGCAGCGTCCCTGGCTTTTATCCCCATCCTTCAGCCACTACTATGGGCATAACTTAAGAAAAACAGAAATTAATAAAAGAAAAACAATTATCCTGGCTCCTACAATCACAGATCACCTGAGCTCAAACTAGAACCTGCTGGTAAACCAAACTGCTCCTGGCTCCTACACAATCAGAAACCAAACTAGAGTCAATTTCTAAAATGCATCTCGTGGACAGAGGAGACTTGCTAGAGGAGCTATGAGCAGGTGTGTCCTCCACAAAGTCTTTTCTGCATCCGTGACATAAAAGAGGCATAACACACACCTGTCAGGTGGAATATACAAACCATGTGAGGAGAACTGACCAATGTGTGTTATACATCGCTAAACTGGAATGTACATCACTCTTTATTTATAAAGCACTATTTTGTGTGCTCAGACTCTTTCATACTTCACCGCATGTGTGATAAATAAAAACATTAAAATGTACAGTGATACATTCTTGTTGCATTATGCCACGATGTGAATTAAATTGCAAGTAACTATATACTGTAAGTTATCGTGACCACTGTTGTGCTCATCAGACAGTGATCATAAAACACATCGGTAGGTTGTAACACTCCGCTCGCATCTCTAGTGGGAGTTACTAAGACGGGAGGGGAGAAGTTGAGGAAAGGAATCAAAGATGTGCAATTAGTGTAATGAGATGTCTGTCAAGGCTCTTATATGTGTGGTAAAGACTTTGCAATAATTTGAGTGTCAACAATTTAGTATCCAACCAAATGCGAAATATGGTCACAACCTCACCCATTGTTCCTAAGTTATGCAGTTGAATAATGAACAGAAAAGTGTTTTTGCAGAACATTTTGATGCCACAGTGAAGCTGACCCTCGGCCCCGTGGATATGAAATGTCATCACTTCATAATTTCATCCTATTGTGTGAAAATTTGTCATAATTAGCAAATTAATTCTTAAGTTACGGCCAAACGTGTTGATGTGAGGTCACAGTGATCTTTGACATCCAAAATCCAATTAGTTCATCATTGTGACCAAGCAAACACGTGTGCAGAAATTAAGGAAATTGACCCAAGATGTTAGATCATGTTCAGGTGAATGGGATGGATGGACAGCGAGAAAAATAAGTACAAGTATTGCAGCAAATTAAAATAAACATGATGAAGTCACATTATAGTGGCTCAGCACCACAAAACAAGAGAACTGACAATAGGTTTGTTTTTAATGTTTTGTTCAGTCGCCTACTGCTTGTATTTTACCAGTTCAATGCATCAGACTGAGGCAGGTAATTACACTTCTGGAGAGGGTTTGTTGCAAATTGTCCTTTCATGTGTGTATAGTCAAAGCAAATGAGTTAAAAAGGACAGACTTAAAAGCTGTAGCCTCAGACTGCACTAATTTGTTAAATAAGTGTGCTGCTATTTTATTGCTCAATTTTGTTTTTTTTCTGCATTTCTAGATATTGTCATGTCTTGTTGGTTAGGTTTTACTAAAAATCTCCCCTACCGATCTTTCGTAATTCATTCAGTCTCTGATTTTTTTTTAGTGAAGCTGACTTTAAGTTCTTAAGCTGCATGACACAGCTCCCCACAATCAGTATTCCAGTTCAGTCACAGAAAACACATCAATTTACACACCAGATGAACTACTGTTGTGCTCATTTACAGCAGTAATCTTGCTAAAGTGAAAAATTGCAATTGGCAAACTTTGCTCCTCTGACAGTAATTTGCAGCATGCTTATTAAATACCCACCTGAGTCTCATGGGTGGCTATCAGCACAAGGAAACTGCTCAGAGGGGTGTCATTTATACATTTTCCTGGTGTAATCAATGTTGGAAAACCGTGCAGAGAAAAGCAGCTTCATTTTGCAGGTAAAAAATTATGGGTTTGATACATGGCCATGATGGAACTCTCAGCAAGTGGTATCTTGTTAGACCTGGCCACACTCAGACAAGGAAGTACATTAAACAAGTTTAGATGGCTCACTTGCCTTCAAATTTATCAGGTAATTACCGTTTTTTTTTTTTGTGAAAAATGTCTTGAAGACCATTTTTTATGGCAGCGATGAAACTGTATCTGAGCCAAAACTCCGACAGTCACAATGGTTTCCATAAAGAGCACCAAACAAGACAGCCTGTCTATTGTGTTGAGGACAGTGGAGGAACACATTCCTGACAGCTCAAGGGAAGAAGCATTGTGCTGCCGCTTCGTCTGAGGAGACAACGACAGAAGAGAAAAGGCCTCTCGAGACAATTTAAACCGAGTTGGTTCGTCTCCATGGTGACTCCTCTGCCCTGGTTCTTCCGGTATGACTTGGTGCTAACAAGATGTATCTGCCCAAGTATAAGCACAGACAACACCTCACAATGGCAAGGTCTTCCTGGGCTCATCATGAGTTACTGGAACTTAAAAACGATTAATCTTGAGAAATGTGTTTACACACAGCCATTGTACAATCTGGCAGCTTATTTTGGCTGACGAGACCTCTTTTCTAAGGTTTATTTGCATGTACATGCTGTGCTTGATTAATATCTCCTGCATTCTACCTCAACTTATACATTTGTCATTCTAATTATCTCACGGAGTTTGCTATCTTTATAAAATTGACTGTCTGCCCCCGTCGTTAATGTTTCTCTCTCTTAAGTCTTCTAATCTAGCACTGCACATATTTATATTAGTGGCAGATTTGCTACTCATAATATGTTGTCATTTTTTGAAACAGGTGGTGGTTGATTTCAGACAAAAGCTGGCTTCTCATTTTTTAATTGTCCACCTTCAATTTATTCAACAGTTTCTGGCAGATATTATTAAAGCCAGGCAGCTAATAAACATGTAAAATTAGATTGATTCATCTTTCCAACGTATTGCTGTTCAGATGTTTACCTTGAATTGCCTCCTTGGCGGAGAAATAACAGTCTATGTTGTTACTGCAGCAAAGCATGCTAATATTTGGAGCTAATAATACATAAAATCCATTCGTTATAAACTTGTCCTAATTCTGGTTTGGCAAAGGTGATAAAAAGTGAATAATCATGTCTGAATAATTAAACATGAAGTAAATAATTATTTCATTATTATGACTATAAATGCTATGTCATGAAGTTATGGTATATTTAACACATACACAATTTAATCTGTGATTATACAACCATCTAGAGTGGCGTTGCATGATAATACCAGCATATTGTTGATATTGGCTGATAAAAGCTTCAAAATGAAATATGGCATTGTCCAAAAGTGTAGACTGGCAGGCAAATATGTGGAAGCTGATTAATGCTTAACGCTGCGTTCCCAACATGAGGATGCACACATACACACTCATGTTGGGAAGCTGGTGAACGTAAAAGAATGACAATTATGTCTGTGGTGGGGAGGTTTTGTAAAGGGTTGGAAACTGATAGCAATGTAGCTGTTTGTAAAGACTGATGAGCATCAATCATAAGAGGAGGAGCAACATCACACTCCCTACTCTGCAAATGTAATAACCCATTTTAAGAGCAGTCATCCTGATCAGTAGAGTGAACTTATGAAGAAGAAGCTTTAGGAACAGACACCAGTGGAAAAACCCTGTAAGCAGTCTCTTCTCCACTCCTTAAACAAAGCCAAAAAATAAGACCACAATCACCCCCAGGGCTTCCTGAGGGGAAGAGAATCGAAGGCATTTTAAGTATTCATAACATGAAGACATACAGAATGAGCTCAGGATGCCCATTAAAATGTAGCAAGATGTCTTCACCTGGTGAAATTCAGCTTTTTAGATGGTGCAGGGTCTGTTGGAACAGAAGAGCGCTTTAGCTAGGTATACTACTGAATATGATTTGCCATTTATGTCCCAACTAAGAAGAACTGAACTGGAATGCTGCTGGACACATATGAAGAACATTATGAGAATATCAACTCAGAACAGTCATCCGAAAGCACGACAGTACCATAAGTTAGTAAAGCCAGGGTCTCCTCTGCAGCCTGCTTTTCTTTACCTTTGTGGTTAATCGACTACTATTTTTGTTACTTTTTAAGTACACCGGCCATTTGAAGTACAGAAAATCCAACCAGGCCACTTCCCTGCCCATGTAGCTTGCAAATACCTCAGTGCTGATAGTAACGGATTTTCAGCAACGTCTCCCAATGAGATGAGAAATTGAATAGATTATAAAAAGGCAGAGATGCTTATTGTCGTACAGAGAAATTCACCTCTCATAGATGAATTACTGTGTAGGTTGTAGGCTGAACAGTCTTTCAGCCTCACTCATTTTACGGTAAAAAGAGGGCTACATTTTCACAGACGACTGAATGTGCCGATGTTTTCTGCACTTTTGTTTGCACACAAGCTGACCTCACTGCTGCAGAGATTTCTGTAGATCAGAGTAAAGTGCATCTGATACAAGCTTACAGTTTTAAAGGTTGAATAGAAACAAAATGGGCTCCTTGTCTGAAATAATTATTAATATATTATTAAGTTTAAGCAAGTGGTGGAATAAAGTTTTCGGACATCCTTAAAATTTGACAATTTCACAGACACAAAAAAATACAAGTTATATATATTTTTGTTTATTGTTTAAAAGAAAAAGTAACAAAACTAAATTCTTGACCGTTTCAATATGTCAGTTCTCAACATTGTCGATATCAGAGTCAACAAATAACAGAGAATGTGTTCAAAACTGAACAAAAAATAAATAAACCATCACATCATCAAATTAATATTTAGTAGTCCTGCCATTAGCACGCAGTAGAGCTCTAATCCTGACTGCCATGTTCCCCATGAGCCTTTCACACTGTTCAGGGGTAATCTTGTCCCATTCTTTTTGAATTACTGTTTTTAATTCTTCTAAATTCTTTGGTTTATGCTTTGAAACAGACCTACTCTACCACAAATTTTCAATGGGGCTCATGTCCGGGGATTGAGTTGGCCACTCTAAGACCTTGATACTGTGCTCCTGCAGCCAAGTTCTACTGGTCCTGAATGTGTTCAACGGGCATTATCTTGTTAAAACATCCAGTTTTGACCTTGACACAACAGTGCATGTGCAGAAGGGAGCATGTGGGTTTGAAGAATGGCACAATACTTTGCAAAGTTCAATGTGCCATCCCAGACAGTGAGATAACCAACACCAGCAGCACTCATGCTTCCCCAAACCATGATACTGCCTCCACCATGCTTGACAGTAGGTACTGTACATGCTGGAGATAATTCTTCACCTGGCCTTCTGTGTGCCCTCACATTAGCAGGAGGAAGATAAAGCTGGAAACTGGACTCATCTGACCACACAATCTCTTTCCAGCTCCTTGCTGTCCAGTTCTTGTGTGCTTGGGCCCAACGACACCGGACTAATCTCTGTCTCTCATTGATCAGGGGCTTCTTGACAGCCTTGTAGGACCTTAAGCCATGATCTAAAATTCGGCCACGCACAGTGTGGGTGAAACACTGGACACCAGTTTGGTTTGGCCACTGCTGCTGAAGCTCCTGTGATGTCATTCAGTGGTTTTCCTGTACATGCAGATCAGGATGCAGTTATTTATTGCTGAAGAGACCCTTGGATGCCCAGATCTTGGTTTGTCTTCCAAGCTGTTGCTTCGTCTGTATTTCTGCAGAGTGTATCCAACTGCTGAAGGACTGCATCTTCACTTCCTGGCTAACTGGCAGCAGCTGTACCCCTCCTGGCTGAGAATCTGTATCTTCAAGCGTGTTTCCTGTGTTAGGCCCCTTGTTTTAAGCATTTTTGTCTCTGAAGGACTGTTAAATGTTCTGGCTTTATATAGACATGAAGCACTGCAACAAAAATTGTGTCTTTTAATAAAAAACACAACCTTCATTAGTGGATCACTGGTAGAATAGTGACTCACTACTCAGAAAATAAGTCTATTTTAAGTTTTTAATGGCTTTTTTAGGATTTGGTTAGTTTTTTGGCTGTGACTGTACTAAAAGAAATTGCACTTGAAGCCCTAAGAATGATTCTTAATTCTTAACATTTCACAAATGCATGTCCGAAAACTTTTTTCCACTACTGTATTTAACCTACTCATTTAATCTAATTTATTCAACAGAGTGAAAAGAGTACACTATGTCGATTTATGTTCTTTCATTTGGCTTTATTTACTCTTCAAGGCACCTATTTTCACAAGATCCCTGTGGGCAGATATTACATTTATATTCTTGTTTGTTATTTGCTCTCATCGGGGCTATTGTCTCGGACAGAAAACCATCATCTTCCAAGTCTGTTAAAGGATGAAGTTCACACTTCTTTTAGAAAATGTTGCATGAAATTAAATATGGCATGTTAACATGTAAATTGAAATAATTTATTTTCTTATTTTACCCAGTGAATATCTACATTTGAAAAGGATTGTATTTTATGTCTGCATCAGCCAGTGGTCCATTGAGATAACAGTAAGGATTAGAACAAGTTAATTCCACTACAGGAGAGATTTAATATTCTATGTAAATAATAGGGGGCTGCACAGTGGAGTAGTGGTTAGCACTTTCGCCTTGCAGCGAGAAGGTCCCTGGTTCGCGTCCCGGCTTTCCCGGGATCTTTCTGCATGGAGTTTGCGTGTTCTCCCTGTGCATGCGTGGGTTCTCTCCGGGTACTCCGGCTTCCTCCCACAGTCCAAAAATATGCTGAGGTTAATTGATCATTCTAAATTGCCCGTAGGTGTGAATGTGAGAGTGATTGTTTGTCTTTGTATGTAGCCCTGCGACAGACTGGCGACCTGTCTAGGGTGTCCCCTTCCTTCACCTGAGTCAGCTGGGATAGGCTCCAGCCCCCCCCCCGCGACCCTAGTGAGGATTAAGCGGTGTATAGATAATGGATGGATGGATGTAAATAATAGAGGAATATGTGGATACATCACTAGTGGCTTTGGCCAAAATGAATTCAGAAATGAAAATATTGGCATAATGGCAAAAATCCAACATTGTGCATCCCGTAGCACATTTAAGTCCACTTTGAATGACATCAAAGCCAACAGGGACATCTAAATTATATTTACAATAAAATGGTTAAAGTGCACTTTCAGTCGAAAATATTAAATGTAATAAATATAAAACAAACTAGAGAGTCCCACAATATCCTTTTACAAAAAAATGGTGCACAATTTTGGATTAGGCACCTTAACTGTACACGTGTTGCACATTGTATGAAATTGGCATTTGTATAACAGTATATATTTGCATTGTAACTCTAACTATTACAGAACAGTTGTTCCATGCCTAAAATGATCCTAAAGGGATTGTCTCTCGCTTGACATGCTTCACACACTGGAGGCCGAAATGCTGTTATTGCTGTCAGTGTTGACATTACAGTTGTGGAAGCAATTTTCAAAGATGTTTAAGACAGCAGGAATGTGCACCTACAGTCAAATGTCAAAGTAATTCAGACTTGACCTCAACTCAAGAAAAGAAACGTGAGCAATGCTGTTAATGCATTCTCTGAAGTCTGAAGTGAGTTTTCCCTCGGTGATTGTGGCAGTGGTGACAAACATACCACCAACAGCTGCTGTACAGTTTGTCACGACCACTGAAGATTACAAAGACCTTAAAAAAAATGCTGAATGTTCATTGTGCTCTTTACATGATTCAACAGCAGGACACGATGGGACGTGCCAGGCTTTATCGCCAGCTTCCGCACGCAGGCGTGTGGGAATAGGAGGAATACATTATCCAAGCATTAAACACGAGTACTCCACTCTTCAAAAGCTGTGCACTCTGTGACTTTTCCCAAGATGAAGCTAATGTCCTTGTGCGCCAGGTGTTTTGCTGCATGTACAACACCTTGAATGAAATGACCTTGGGAGGAAATAACACATTGGTGAGCTTGTTCCTGTGGTCCAAAGAGAGTCACTGCCCAGTGAAAGAAATGGTTCAGTGACATTGTGAAGGCCAAACAGAGCCAGCAGCAGCCCACAGACAGAGCTTGACTATGAGGAAAGGGCTCCCACCCATTTACACCTTCATCCATGTGGCCTCTATTCTCATTCCTTGTGACAACATGTTCACTGACAGCTCTATGGCCTTGTCGGTTTAATTGGTTTGTTCGGCTATATTGCTTCTGTCCTTGCACTTTAAACCCTATATGTCAACTTTGTCCAAAATGTATGTTTCTGTCTTCATAGGAGTACCTTCTATACTTCATATAAATTTTAAGCGACCACTGCACTAATTGGAAGGTAGTGGTAATATGTTAATCTATGCCTTAAGTCTAGACAGAAAAATCAAAACAACTATTGGACTCATGGTTCCCTGAGGTTGAATTCTACTAACTGAGGTGATCCCATAATAAAGGTACTTTTTAGTGAAACCCCTATTTTATAGACAGCAGTTAACTTTCATGCTTACAGTATGAAAATAATAAAATAACTTGTCTTTCACCAAAATCAATCCAAAAATAAGTTTACTCAACATTTAGTTGCCAAAAGGTGTGTTAAATGTTCCTTGTTCCCCACCCCCCTCTTCTCTCATCCCTCCCCCTCCCCACCCCCTCTACCTCTTCTGTCCATCTCAACCCGCCGTGTAGCAGCAGATGGGTCCCCCCTATATGAGCCAGGTTCTGCTCAAGGTTTCGTCCCGTTAAAAGGGAGTTTTTTCTTGCCACTGTCGCCTGAGGGCTTGCTCTGGGGGTTCAGGCATGTGGGTTCTGTAAAGCGTCTCGAGACCATTTGAATTGTAATTGGTGCTATATAAATAAAACTGAATTGAACTCAATTGAAAATTGAAAACACCCATTCAGGATTAAATACCTGCAAAACTAACAATACAGCCATCACCCTGAGCATAACTTTTTGCTTTGTACCAACTTCCAAATGTTAGAATGCCAGGTTTTACACTTGGATGGTGAACATAGCGAGCAGGACACCTGTCTCACATCAGTAAGTGAAATGCACCAGTGGTAGCAACATCCATCCATACATACATTATGTATACGCCGTTTAATCCGTATTAGGGTCACGAGGGGGCTGGAGTCTATCACAGCTGACTTATGGTGAAGGCAGGGGACACTCTGGACAGGTAGCCAGACTGTTGCAGGGCTACATATACAGACCAAAAAACCACACTCGCATTCATATCTATGGGCAATTTAGAATAATCAATTAACCTCAGTATATTTTTGGACTGTGGGAGGAACCGGAGTACCCAGAGAAAACCCATGCATGCACATGGAGATCATGCAAACTCCATACAGAAAGATCCCAGGAAGGCCGGGACGGAACCGGGAATCTTCTAGCTGCAAGGCAAAAGTGCTAACCACTACACCACTGTGCAGCCCTGGTAACAACAAGACATGATGGAACCAGCTTTTGTAAGTTTATGAGTACCACGTCTCAGAACTTTTATGAGATTAGATGCAGCCTTGCCTTTCAACCACTTGAGTCTTGATTTAGACAAGCTCAGTTACTTTAGAAGCAACTAGTACGTGCATTAAGTAATTTCAAGTACCAGGAATACAAATCTGGGTTTGAAGTGTTGTTTGCATGTATCAGCAAACGCAAGGTGAGTCATTGCAAGGTTTCTGAGAGAACAATGGTTGGCTCTCAAGTCGAGGCTGCTTCAGGCTCACTTGTCAGTCGGGACCATCTGTATAATCCTTCAGACTCACCAGATTGTTGGCTGAGCAAACTTTCAATGCCAAGAGTCCTTACTTATCAGTCGTAAGTGTTTTATGTCCCCACAGCAGGAGAAATCCATCTGGAGATAACGGTGCTTCTGAAAACCCTATGTTTGTGTAATTGAATTCTGACAGCCCAACAGATTTGTCATTATAGCATTAACTAAATATAGAGGTGAGTGAAGCTCTCATGTAACCTCTTAAAAAGGATGTCAAGGATTTCCAGGATGAAGAAGCAAAGCCGCTGAGAAGAGGATGACGAGGAGAGAGAGAGAGAGATATTTCCAGAAACGAGAAAAGGAAATCTTCACGGGGCACTGTTTCAACAAGTGGGAGCCTTTAAATGATTCATATGGCACAGGCTTTCTACTATTTGAATGGTGCACTGTAAAAATGACCTCATCTCCATTCAGAAGAACACATTGTGGTCATCAGACCACCAATGAGCTATCCAAGGAATATTTTTTGAATTATGAGACTGCACCTCGAAATTACTACTAAGAATATATTATTTTTATTATTATTTTTATTATTAAAATTAGGCAAAGCATCCTTTATTATCTAACTGAGGGTGCAGTTTTACCTTGCTTGCTTAATAAAAGCCAGAATGCCGAAGTGAGTGCCTCATTTCAGATGCGCTCTGCTCCTTCTGTGTATGTTATTTATCAAACAGACACACCAGCCTGGAAGCACAGTTGGCGTAACATCTGAGGCGTACTTTGTGTATTATCAGCGAAGTGCACAGATCTTCTTTTTGCATATGCATTTAAGGGAATGCTGTACAAATAACAGAACCAGGTGTCATAAGTGCATTTATTTTATGTTCCCCTAAGTTTACTTCGACTGAGATGTGTTTTGTATCTTAAATGAATGATGGTATGATAAAGGAAGACCGTGGTGGAGAATGATGACACAATAATGATTAGTGCACCACAAAAAAGCACAGATGTGAGCTGCACTGAATTTATTAAAATGCCAAAAACAGAAATGACTATGTTATTGTTGCATAGTTGTGCAGCTGACAGGAAGTAGTTTAAAAATGAACAGCTCTGTGACAGTATCTGGTTTGAGAAAAGTGCTAATGTCAGACTACTCACATTACCACAATGCTAGGATGCTAATGTTCAGCAGGTATAATATTTACCGTGTTCATTGTGTTAGTTTAGTGTGTCAAAATGCTAACATTTGCTCATTAGAAAGCAACACAAAGTAAAGCTGAGGCTGAGGGGAAGGTCATGAATTTGCAGGTGTTTGGTCCTAAACCAAACTATTGAGCAAATCATGAGAGAACAAGTGTGGGGATTAACAAAATTGTGAAAAGGCAACAGGACTACACTGTAGGACAAGAAAGACCAATATCTTAATCTTAAAGCTTAGAACTTTAGACAACAAAAACAACCTTTTTGATCTCAACACCCATTTGATATTCTTTCATATGCCTGAGTGACATCTGCCAAAGACCACAATTATTACTCCTCAGCAAGCCTCACTTTCATCTTCTAAATCCTTTTTAAATTATTAAAACAAAAAAAGGTTCTGATACAATAAGCAGAGATGTGCTCTCCTGAGGCTGAGTACACAGAAAAAAATCAATAGTGGCAATCACCGTTAGATGTGAGGTGACAGCTTTGTGGAAAACAAATCCATGCAATCTCCTGAAGAGTTTTTAGAAAGAATTGACAAACAGTAATTCACAAGTGCAAAACAAATGAAAGCAAAATGGGCTTGTCTGGCACATACATAAAGCCATGAGCAGCAGCAGTGAGGCCCCACCTGCACTCTTTATGTGTGACCCCTTAGCCACCGAGAAGTGCCATTAAATTAAGCCAAAAGTGCAACTGACAATTGCTGCCTCATTATGGGCCACTTAGAAAAATTCAGAAACCACAGTGGTGTCCAGACAAGCAAATCAAGAATACATCACAATAAAGCCTAATGAGACCAATAATAACTTTAATGACCCTGAAAGCAAAAGCCCGAGACAAATATAGGAGTCACATCACCTCTGGAACAAATTCTGGTTTAAAGATAAATTTTGGCATTCTGATGAGACAGAATAGTGCAGATGAAGTTGTTTAAGAGACAGACAGGCGGGCTTACTATGAAATCTGTACTGGTTTTACTGGTGTTAACCATCATGTGGTACATCCCTGAGCAAACAGTAGGATTTCTTAATAGGGTATTAATCTAAAAGCACTGTACTAGAGAAACTGAGATAAAATGTGAATGTAATGGAAGCAGGAAGCCAGTTTCTTTTTACTGCGACCTCAATAACAAAAAAGTCATTTAACTGGTGGATTTGCTGGAAATTTAGAGATGAAAACAGTCGTAAATCATGAGTGCAGCAAAGAATGTTTGAAATGCTATATGACTTTATCAGGTGGAAAAGAAACAGATGTACCTGATGGTACTTCACAGGGAAAATGTGATAAGATACAGATCTATTCAGGAAGACATAAAACAAGCTGTAAGAGGGATCTGATAAAAGCAAGACAATGCTTTGTAATTTCAACCTCTGACGATGAACCACTAACCTGAGTCAGTCACACAAAAGCAGAACAGAACATGCTAAAGTAGCACACACTGTGAAAAAACACTAGACAACCAAATACAAAGAGGAGTTTTTGAGCAAATGCTTCTTTGTGCCATTATTTACAGAAAAAAAACCCTAAATCTAATTTATAATTCTAATGAAATAAATCTACCACCGTAAAAAAGTGTATTTGAGCTGTAATCGAAGTAAAGTACAAGTGAAACTCACAGGTCTTTCTGTGGTGCTGACGGTGCTCTGCTTTTATGCATTCTATCAACTTGAAATCACTCTTCAGTGAAAGTGTGAAAATTAGGTTTACTCATTCAGCACTGTGCACATGATTGCTTAAAATTTTCTGCTGCAGTTCAACTGCAGTTTTCTTTGACTGAGGTTACAGATGAAAAAAAATATGACAGAACGGTAGAGGTGTAATGATAAAATCATGTTTAACATTTACACAATATAACTAATTAATGGAACATTCTTAAGTCAGGGGTGTCACACATGCGGCCCGTGGGCCAAAACCGGCCCTCCAGAGGGTCCAATCCGGCCCACGGGACGACTTTGCAAAGCGTAAAAATTACAGAGAAGACATTAACTGCAAATTGTAAGTTTGTAAAACTATAAATTTAAAATAATTGCTAGACCATGACAAGTTGTTTTGATCATAAAGTATGATACTACATTATTCATTGTTCTTTTGTGTCTCATTTTAGTTTTTTGTTTTATAGACTTAAACAGACTTTATTAATCCCCACAGGGAAATTTAGTTTTTACAGCAGCTGGATATTCAGCCAGGGAGTAAATAACAGACAACACAGAATACATTTGTTGTCTCTTTTGTCTCGTGTTTTTGTGGTTCTGTGTTTCCTTTTTATCTAGAATGCATTGTCTATTTTTTTGGCGCTTTGTTTCTTAAATTTGTCATTTTTTGTCTTGTTTGTGAACATTTGTTTAATTTCATTTGTCTCGTTTTTGTCATTTTGCTCATTTTTTTGTTGCTTTGTCACTTTTTTGTCAAATTTTTTGTCTCTTTTGTGTTTTATTTTGTGTCGTTTGTCTCATTTTTTGTCATTTTGTGCCTCGTTTTTGTCATTTTGTGTCTCGTTTTTGTACAATTTTGTCTTTCTTGTTTTTTTGTCTGACTTTGGTCGTTTTGGTCATAAAGCAACACTTATATCACTCATATCGTGCACAACACTATATCATTCAGTTCCAGATACCTGTGACTAAATGTTTTGTTCCTTTGTAGACAAACTGTGATCTGTAAGTTGTAATGTGCAAAAAACTTAGGCATAATGTTGTTGAGATTGAATTTTTTTTTCTGAAGAAATTTCAGGTTGTTCATAATGTTTTGTGAAAAGATAATTCCTTAAATGTGAACATTTTCAGAACATACTTTTTTTGCACTAAAACAAAGGAAAGACTTGGAGTTGTCATTATTTATAGATTATTATGCTGTGATTTTACTGGTCCGGCCCACTTCAGATCAAATAAGGCTGAATGTGGCCCTTGAACTAAGATGAGTTTGACACTCCTGCCTTAAATAATAAGTTTGGCTGCTGTACCAAATCTCTGGGTTAAAACATATGGAAAATTCTGAAATAAAATTTGGACATCTCTCTCTTTATATGTGAACTAAACAGAATGCAGTTTTGTTGTTAGTTCACAGATTGACCCTGTTTTGTATATAGCTAGTAAAATCATTTAAAAAATCTCAGCATAATTCACATTTTTTCACTGTATTAAATTAGTAAAATATATCAATGTTTCTACAGTTTCATTATTCAAAAGAAAAAATAAGTATAGAGGTTTAAAATGGTAAATAAATCATTTAAATCATTATTTTACATCTATTCCTAATTCGATAAATTAAAGATATCTTGTAAAATCACATGAAAAAGTATTAATTGACATGTTGCCTGTAAACACCAAGGATATTTGTGAGTAAGATGGTGGCTAGTGGCTGCTAAGAGCTCATTATACAGCTCTGGAAATAACTGTAAGACCACTGTTTTCTACCTTTTCCTTTGAGGTTCTTGGTAAAGCCATACTGCATTTTCTTTTAAATGTCCCTTTTTGTCAAAGTTCTCTTCTTTTATGTTGAGTGATAATTCAGTTTGGATCGTCTGTTGATTTTATGTGAAAGTGTTTCAGTTTTAATACATTCTATTTTTTAAACATATTGGATTGCATGTATTCTATTGTTATAAGACTCTTTTTTTTGTGATTTAAGAAGATGCTGTGATTATTTAACCACTTTGATAAATTAAAACTAAGTTATTAGTGTTAAAGGCCAGTTGTGTAGACTTTGTAAAAGAACACAATAGGCTGCCTAATAATTATTTCCAGAGCTGTCTATGTGCTGCAGTTATGCCAAACATTTTGCCTTGTAACCATTAATACCCAGCAGGAAGGAATCCCTACAGTTTTGACAAATTCTTCTCAGAGAAATAAGGTCAGATCTTATACTCTCCCAGTGAAAAGCACAAACGATCCACAATGTGCAGAATTCTGTGGTTCTTTAACAACTATTAACACACAAGAGAAATCAAAACGTGAATGAAAATATAAAGAAAAAAATCTCAGATACTTACATGCTTTTGCACTAATTTCCAGTAACAGTCTTATACTTGAACAGCAATCCGCTTTTGTGTATTTGATGTTAACTTTCAACTAAGTTAAAACGAACAGTTAAGGGCTTCTGGGGAGTAATTTGACTATATTTTAGCTCCATTTGTAGTGTTGAACGAATGTTTGATGATTTCTGCCACAATAATTGTTGCATTAAATTTAGATTCTCCCTTGATTACACCAGGACCTCTGTATCTCCGTGCTGAATTAACTGGTACCCATGACACATTTTACTTGGAGTGAAACAGATTAGATCGCTGACTCCCCCTTTAATATTAACAATAAATGATGTGTCAGACATTCTGTTAGAGATCCATCATGATCCTGCAGCTCTCTACAGCCAAACAGAAGTCCATCAGCATCACGTAATGTGTGACAACCGGCTGTGTTTTGTTGTTGGCTTCTGATATTCAAATTATTTTACTGGACAGCAATGGCACATGATTATTCTGTTGCTCAAAGGAGAACCAATCTGCCAGTCCAAGCTGCTATTTATTACAGAGTGCTCAGAAATGGAGGCAGCACTTTGAAATTTAAATTTGCTATGCAGTTCAGTCGGTCAATTCACTCCTCTAGTTGGTTTCAGTTGGTCAGAGTGTCCTGTTGACCACAGTAATATTTCAATAGCATCGAGAAAGTTGCCTTGAGTTTTCTGTGGGCCTTCAGAATTTATTTTCAAGTGTAATAATTGCAAGGCCAAAAGTATGAAATAGAAAAAAGATGTTCTTTAGTAGGCAACTTGAGAAAGACTCCAGGGCTGAGCATTGGTGAAGCGAAAGAAAAAATAAAATTCTCTGCAGTTGTAAGGCAACAGAGAAGGCAGCAGGAGATACTTAAACACACGAGAATGTGGTGGCGAACAGCTGTCATGGGATAGTTTTTAGAAATGCACTGAATCAGAATTTTACAGACAGTCTTGACAGTTCAATGGTATCATGTAACAGTAACGTTGTTCAAATACGCAGAAATTGCCTAAAACACATCAGTGTTCTCCATCCCACCTCTCTGAGCCGACACCTTTTCTCTAGGTTTCGGGACTCATAAACAAGTTCAACCCAGTGTGTGAATTCAGCACAGAGAAGGAATAAAGGTTCACACAGTGCAGGGAAAAAGATGCTTTCCTAGTGTGTAGTGCTGAAAAGGAAGTGCTTGCTGCTGCTATGAAGATATGCCATTTGGTCTCATCGGTGCGCCGTGCTTCGGCAGGAATCCAACGGCCTGTGGGGGATTTTATATCCATCAGGCTACATTTTTAAGCTTTTCAGCTTGATACTTAAACTATTTAAGAGTTTAATAAAGCTGCAAGACAGAATCCAATAGCTGCAATTCAATTCTTGGGAAACTTTGCTTGTTAGAGGAATTTAAACACTGTGTAAATATTTCTACTACAGGGAGGCACTACACAACAACTAACTGTCATTAACAGTCTGATATCAGACGGGTAAAAAGACACCAATAACTCATACCATGACAGAAATTCAGAATGTTACAAAACCTTGTGTACCTGCCAACGAAAAGAGTGTTCAAGCATACACTGCCTCAAATGTATCAGCACATTATACTTCATGTTATAGTAAGTTTAATTAACAGCATGGAAGCACAGTAGGAGGGAAAAGGTTGAAGGAAGAGACAAGGCATCAGAATGAGATAACGGAAAGAAAACACTAAAAAATTAATTAGCTGCCACATAAATGTACCAACACATGAATTATGTTGCATTTGATTTGTTGCTGCACAACAATTTCACACTAAAGCCTAAATACTTGTAATCCCACCGTATCTCACAGGCGCTGGTCATAGTGATCCTCGTGTTTATGCTGGATTTAAATACAATCAATACCTAATACATCCAAACAAGGAATTAATGGCTTTTTAAATTAACGCACAGACAGTATGTGCAGCAAGATGTACGGCTTTCTGGGCTGTGCTATGCTCATTTACAGCTTCTGAGCGTTACAATTACATCACACTGACCTAGGATTAGCCAAACAACACAATGAGAAAAATAAATCTTAACATTAATGAACACAAACCTACTTCACGGAGAAAAGATTTTAGCAATTGAAAGTGCAAAATCCTGAATACTATAAAAGTTTTCTAAGTGGCAGAAGATTAAAGTGAGACGGCACTAAGATATCTGCTGTTGTAAGTCTTATGACATTACTTTGACACTATTTAACTGTCCTTCTCAGTTAATCAATCTCATGGTGAATACATTCTAAAATGAACCGCATACTCAAAAAATTTTTTGTCTTGTTAAGATGTCTGTATGGTGGATTTTGTATGCTGGAAGGCACAACATGAGCGAGATATGCAGTCAAAAACACAGATTCAGATTTCTGTATCAATATTTTCATTCAGAATCAGCACCAGTTCGAACATGTGTGGCTGAATTCCTCCAGTATTACAACTTTCCAATGTGTGGTGGAGTTTTACAGTGTTTTACAGAGCTGTACGTCAGCTGGTATGCTTAAGCTGCAGCGAGAGAGGAGGGGTGGTTGAAGACAGAGGCAGGGACTTCATTAAAAGCCATTTTAAGGCAGGAAGGGATTATTTCCACAGGAAAAAAAATAAATTCTAAATATACAGCTTTGATACACAGAGGTTTTTAGGGGTTTAATCAATGACCGGATGGGGATTCTAAAGCCTAATGAAGGCTTAACAGAAACAATCATCCAGAGAGTTGGTTCTTGTCTATTCAGTAATGACAGCACCTGAAGTCAAGACACGAATACAGCTGTGGAGAAAGCAACTGTTCTCATGTGAGAATAACAAGCCTTTGAGAGGCTTCTTAGACTGCAAGGACAGTGAAAGGTCATCTTGGCTTCGAGATCAACATAATTGGCCTCCATAACAGTTCATTCACATCAAGAGAGACGTGTCATTTTGACGTGGTCACGAACGGAGCTGAGTTCCTGCATGTCAGAGGAGACCGAGCCTTTCATTGAGGCTTTGAGTCTGGTAGAACATGATCATTTTAAAGAAATTATGAATTATTTAAAAAATAACATTTATTTACACTTTGAATTCCATTATACAGTAACTGTAGACATTTTTGCACAGTGAGCAACACTTGGCAACAGGGTCACTTTGTCAATGAAAGACAGATTCAAACACATTTAATGAAAGCCATGTCTAGAGATGGTCATGTTTTTTTTCTTGCAAAGTGCATAATGTAATCAAAACAAAAGAAACAGTACAGTATGTTCATGTATACAGGCTGCTAATCATTTTTAGTTTTTAATCAGACATCACCAAACAGGGAATGTCAGTTTATTACTCCGTCAACAAGGAATGCGACAGAGTTATGTGACGATTGGCATACGTTTGTCTGTTTGTCTATCTGTGCCCAACATTACTCAAAAACGGACTACCAGATTTGGATGAGATTTTCAGGGAAGGTCAGAAATGACACAAGGACCACCTGATTAGATTTTGGCAGTGATGTGGCTTATAGTCTGGATCCAGATTGTTAAAGATTTCTGTATCATTGCGAGATAGCGGCACAGCTTCACTGTAACTATGACAACAAGTGAACATTACATGAGCTGCCTGCTAACGATCACATTGCATGATGGTTGCAATCCTGCTACAAATACACCGCTCCTTCCTCTCTACTCCGACACCACTGCACCACTGCGTGCCCTCCTTAAGCGGATCGGGTCACAGGCCACTGCGCCTTTATCGGTGGTCTGAGAGGTTACAGGTGTACAGCTTCTCCACACAGTTTACGCCTGGCAGGGAGAATGTCGTGGCAGACCTCCTCTCCAGAGCCACACCCAGCTCCGGGCCAGGCATTGCACAGGACCCCTCAGAACCAGAACTGGTCCTCATGCTGCACACGCCCCTCCAGGCAGCTGTTTCCCTGCCGGAGCTTCAGGCAGCTTCTGCACAGGACCCTGTACTCACTCAGCTCTGCACTTTCATCCGAAAAGGCTGGCTTGCCAGAATCCCGGAGGAACTAGCACCCTTTCATCGGGTCAGGGGCGACCTCTCTTGCTGGAATGATGTTTGTGTGGCGAGAGGGCTGTGCGCCACAGCAGGTTACAGCACAACTGGGACCAGCCACCTTTCGCCTGGCTGACTGTTCACATTGGCATGCCAGTCACCTCAGATGGGTGGCACCACCACCCGCCTCAGACCAGGCAACAGCCGCTGATCTTCGCCACACAGATGGGGACTGGGACCCTCCCAGTACACAGGCAGAGACCCCGGCTGGGCGTTTCCCCGAACCAGATGTGCCGGCCGAACCTCTGCAGCCTGGACCCCATCCTGTCCGGGTCTGCCGGAGGCCTCCTTACCTCAGAGACTATGTTACAGACTTTTAAATCTTAATTAGTGCATAGCCTGTCATGTGGCAGAATAATCCACAAGGCTATGTAGGTAAGCCAGTAGTCCACCTGGTTTATTCAGTCAGGTTGGCCGTTCAGGCCTTAATGCTGTTTTGTGCACTTATGAGTTCTTTGCCTTATTACAGCTGTTGGATGCTTTGAAAAGGGGGGGTAAATGTGGCATACCACCATAGACTGTGGTGTGTGAGAGTCACAACAGTGTGATGTGACTGCCGGAAAGTGTCCAGGGTTAAAATAAGGAAGTGTGTGTACAGTGCGCCAGCACGTAACGTAAATAAAGCCGCCATAAGCACACAGTCGCCGTCCGTGTTTTATTGGACATAATAGCCACGTCAAATACACAGCTGAATCAAATAACAACATGGCATCTACATATTGCTACACAAACGCAACATCTGCACTTTGAATTTCATCAAACAAGCTGGAATTTTATTCATTTGCTGGCCTTCCATTATGAACCAGTGTTGACCATCTGCAGTCACTATGTTCAGCAGCATTCTGAGAGGCACATCTGGTTCATTCTTCAGTATCTCTCCACTCTTTCAGTCCATTTCACGTGGAAAATCAGTGTCGTCGTTCACTTCATTTTATGCCCACAGCTTTCTTTTTTTTTTAAAAAAAAAAAAAAAAAAAAGCACAGCTGGAGACATTAAACAGTAAGTTCAGGTCAGGCAGTCAGACTGTCACCTTACATACTTTTAATGGCAGCTGTTAATGAGTGCAGCTGGGGTTAGGAGGTTCGTTGTTACACAGTGCCAGAGAACATCCAGCTTCAGCTTATATGCTGTCAAGGGTTCAAGCAGTTTCTCAAAATGATTCCCTGTTATGTACATTAGCATGTTGTTGTCACTTTTCAGCCACAATCACTACAGCACTGCTCTGCTACATGTCAACATGCACATTTGTCATGCTTAACGCTTTATAGAGTTAATTCATCTTGGGATAGTTTAAAAAGTATCTAAACTGGCATTTACTTAGCTGAGATACAGGATTCATTAAAGCATGTTATGTTATATGTATATATAACTTGAGGATGTGGTTATATATTGTTGTAGATTGTGCACTAACAATAGTCAGTTTCTCTCCATTTATTTTTAAAATATTAATATGAAATATTCTTCAATAGGCAATCAATTATCAAAGTATAGCATTTCTACAACATGCAGAAATGCAGACCTCTCAGTGTGTGATCACCTATGACATCCTATTGATGGAATTTGAATTTATTTCGACATTTTGCCCTTTATGGCTTTTGCAAACTTGCAGCTCTACATCTTATTGAAAGAAACAGTTGCAGAGTAGAGATTTCTGGCAGAATTTCACCCACTTTGAAAGTGCTCAGAAAAAGAAAAATGTTTTTAAGGGTCAAATGCCTTGAAGACGAAAAAGGTCAAAAGTCCAGCAACACTTGTAGGTTCATTGGATCGCTGTTGATGGAGTTTATACCCTTAACAAAAACTTTTGCAGCAGCTGTAAACAGAAAACACATTGCTTCCTAAGCACACATAAAATGTGCCAGTCTATAAATGTTTCTAAATTTTAACTGCAGCTGTTGTTTTATTTAAAGGTTTGTCTGATATTTAAATGACTCTTTACAAGCCTGGGGAAGAGAGAGAAACGTTCTCTGCAGTAACTACCACCTAAATTATGTGTTGTGCTTTGCATTTATGATTTTACCGTGGACCTGCCAAAGCAGTATTGTGGACAAAGCATCTTGGACAGCAGGCCTGGGATGACTCAACCTTCCTCGCTGGGAACACGAGCCGGGTCTACAGCTGCAGGAGCCCAACTAAGGGAAGCTCGTTGCTAATGCACCATGAATTCATCCCTCAGTGTCAATGCAGAGTTCGAGCGTACATTCCTGAAGCGTGTTATAAAGAACATCCAGAGCAAAGGCAATTGGATACTCCATCATAGCACACCCATTTACAGCACATGGAAACATTTTTGGTTGTACCAACACAGTCGTTACTCCACACCCGGCCTACTCACCACACACCGGACCTTGCTACCTCTTCCATCCATCCATCCATTATCTAAACACCGCTTAATCCTCATTAGGGTTGCAGGGGAGCTGGAGTCTATCCCAGCTGACTGAGGGTGAAGGCAGTGGACACTCTGGACAGGTCGCCAGCTATCACAGGACCACATATAGAGACAGTCACACTCTCTTTCACACCCATAGACAATTTAGAATCACCAATTAACCTCAGCATGTTTTCGGACTGTGGGAGTAAGCTGAAGTACCCAGAGAAAACCCACACATGCACAGGGAGAACATGCAAACTCCATGCAGAAAGATCCCAGGAAGTCCGGGACACGAACTGGGGATCTTCTAGCTGCAAGGTGAAAGTGCTAACCACTACACCACTGTGCATCCCGCTATTTCCTCCTCTTTCCCAAAATGAAATTCAGGATGAAGGGTGACTATTTTGTGACAATATAGAAAATTTAGTGACGTCACAGATGGTTTTTGACATCCTTACCGAAGTGAACTATCAGGAAGTGCTTCAAGTGTGGTGGGAGCACTGGGAGCAGTGTATTACTACACATCAAAGGACACAGCAGTCAAATTGAAGTCAGAGTTTATAGATTTTTTCACACACGTCGTACATAGCAAGTGTCACTTTTATACCCAAAGTCTACATCAAGTGAGTCTGACGAAACCACAAACAGCGTGAAAAACAAAGCTAAAAGTGATCAGATGACTGTCTTATTGTTCAACACCAGAACATTATTGTGGTAATGAGATCAGATTAAGGCATAATTAAACTAATAACTGCCCTTGTCACTTCTAATTGCTGCTTAATTGAGGTAAATAAACAATCACAGTAACCCTTCTCCTGTCATTCCCTGATGACGCTGCAGTGAAGGGGCCACACTCCCCTTCAAAACAATGCACCGTGTGTCTTCATTATAACAAAATAGCATGTCTTTATAATGCTGATTACTTTTGCTGTCCAATCATAAAGTTCCTTTGGGATAAGGGTTGTCATATCTGGCCTCATGAATGAAACACAACCACTGCGTCACGTTCAATTTTGATACTGAAGAAAAAAATACTTGATTCATATAAATGAAAGTAAACCGACACTGCATTTTTTTTAAACTTACGCTGAACTCTGTCTGCATATAAATTGATATTTAAAGGTGATGTGAACAGGGAGCCGTGAGACTGTATCCTAGAGCTGCATTTGAGACTGTAATGGAAAACATAAATAAGCATGCCGGTATTATTTATAATGTCAGGTAGGTATATGCACCCCAGGGTTAGACAGGCAACACACACACACACGAAATGCAAAACATTCACATACATGGAATTTGAATTTGTTCAATATGGAAGGCCCAATCAAAAGTTTCTTTGTTTCTCGCACTTCATTGTATTTTTGAGGTATCCTTAATTAACCTTGACCGTCCTGTCAGACACTAGAACCGTACCAGGTCCTGTTTCCCTGGCTATGTGCTCCTTCACAGCACATTGAAGGTTATTAGTACATTTTCTTTACCTTTTCTCTAAGCCGAACCCTTGCCAGCTGTGTAGTGAGATAAGGGCCAAGAATCTAAAAATAACCTGCTCATTGTGGGTACAGCACATAGTGTGTCATTCAAGGTTCTTCTTTGTGCCCCAATACAAACATCTTGAGATTGCATGTTGGAAACTCCACTAGATAGCATCACATCTTCTCGTCTCCATGCTGCCTACTTGTCTTCCTTTGTTATTTTCAAATTTGATGATCATTCACCTCACTTTTACCTTTTTCCCAACTACTTGACATTCTTTCTTCAGGCTCTCTCATCCATATCTTCTCATTTCCTTCCAAATATTTTTATGTCTGAAAATTCACAATTTTCCATTCTTCTTCTATGCTTTCCCTGACTCCTGCCTAACCTAATTTCACATCATCTTCCTACATTTCCCTTACTTTGTTGACCTTAGCGTGCCAAATCCAATCACATGTGCTCACTCATCTGAGTCTGCGTGCCATCACTCCAAGGCCACTCACCTAACAGAGCACAGCAGACTTCCACTTCTACTTCCACTCTCTCGGAGGGTGACATCATACACTAAGCTTAGGAAACATGTTATGGGCAATTTCACAAATTTGCAAAGCAGGCAGCAAAACACTTATTACTTTACATTACCGGAGAAGACGTGTTAAACTTGTTTAAAGGCACTAAACAAATTATCCTGTTGCTTCTTGTCACTAAAAAATGCTGGCAGTCGCTGCTAAAACATACCCACAAAAGCAACCGTCACAGTATTTGATGTGGAAGGTGGGAAGGAAGATCAGAGACGCTGACAGCTTTTGATTACAGCTTTTTCGCTAAAGTAAGCTGACATGAAATTTGTTTCATCCAGCCTTGCAAAACATGTAGATCTGCCGGTCTTCTCTTCTCCAGTGTTCTGTTTATATCATGATGACAATTAAAGGAAAGAAATATAATAATAATAATAAGCTTCTGTATACAAAGAAAATCCCACTGTACCATTGCCGTCATGTTCTCAGACTACGTGAGGAGAACATTTGCACAAACTGTACTGGTTTAAAAAAGCAGCTGGTGTTAACTGTATAGTCTGTAGTGAGTTCAGTGCTTTGTTGTTGCGAGTCAAATATTAAAAACAATCATTATACCTGGCAACCAGAGAGTTCGAAACAATAGGCTGGGAAGAGGAAGAGAGATGAAAGAAAATAGATAAAAGGGAAAAAATTGGAGTCCGGTGACAGCAGAAAACGAGTTTGGACAGTTCTCTCTTTTCAAGCTGGATTGCTCTGAAGATGGATAAAGGACGGTTCAGTGATGCCAAAATTGGCTCTTTTTTTCAGATGAATGGTGTCATAAAAGAATAAAACAAATGAATCAAAAACTTCGGAAGTTATTACAGAGTCGGTATGTGGATGGTGCGAAAAATCAGCTTAATTTAGAGGTTGGGGAACAGCTGGAAACACCTGTTAGGTAACATGTTCTAAACCAATTCATTCAATTACATGATAAAGTCAGTCCTTATTTGTATAAAATGCAGCCATTTGAAAGCTTCACTCAAATGTGTTCATACTTACTGTACTTCTATCTGTTGAGTTTTGACCTCTGGGTTTTATTGATATAAAGGACTTTGAGTTGAAAGATAAAATTATCAACCAAACTCTGTTGAAAAGCCAACCTTGGTCGAATGTTAAATCGATGCAAAGTCTGTGTAAAAGATTGGGATAATTACAGAAAATGGAAGGTCATCATAAAGGTGTG
The DNA here is from genome assembly GCF_022539595.1 of Amphiprion ocellaris. Lineage (NCBI taxonomy): Eukaryota > Metazoa > Chordata > Actinopteri > Pomacentridae > Amphiprion > Amphiprion ocellaris. Next base: position 31,869,859 of record NC_072770.1, on the reverse strand, counting down.
GATGAGTGAATCTCCACAGCCGTACTGTGGACTTAGATCTGAATTTTGTACATAGAAGAGCTCTTGTGGGATGTTAGAATATACTTTTGCATTCCTTCAATGTGTGTGTGGTATTTAATTTGTCATTGCCAGTCAACAGCTGCCCTAAACACCCAAATCTAATTACTGAATCATTATAAAAAGAAGATAACATCATATATATACTTGGGGTAAAAGTAAACTTTTCTGAAATGCATTAGCCTGAAACATAAAATGAGAGACAGAGACCAGGCGGGACTATTTGTGTTTCCATCACAGCCACTGCTGGAGCTTGTCAGTGTGACTGCCACTCCTGTGCCCACATCATGGTTTATGCAGAAGCGACACGATCTGATGATGTGACGGGTGATTTTTTTTGCACACACGCTGCGCTGCTGCTCCACCCCAAAAGAGAACTGGTGGAAGCATGGATGCGGGTTAAACGCAGTGAGTGAAAACACAGCGCAGCAGTGTTATCAGCCAATTTCTCTTGTTTACCGCCGTAAAACCCGAGAGGTCAGCATGTGAATGTGTGGATATTACGTGGTTTTAGTATGTGTGTTGAGCACACGGTACGCTGGGAGAAAGCTTTGGTCATTTTGCCACACCAGTAAGAGGAAGAATGAGAAATAGCAAGAGAGAGAGCAGAGGTCGTTAAGCTTGCCAGACACCACTATCCTTTGCAAGTTTAATTCCTTTTAAATGAGTTTAGGTGTTAAATGAACCCGTGTAGGAGCTAAATTAAATTCCAAAGCTATCATTAGAAAGGTTTCTATTAAAGAGTCTTGTGTTGGGAAATTGGACGCAAGAGCATCTTGGCCCGATAAAGGCAGGAATATTTCTAATTTCGTACAAGCTGCACTCATTTTGACCCTGGGGGTTCAGCAAGGCAGCAAAATAGCCCATTAATTCTATTTGAAAGCAGGCAGCTATAGAAAAAAAAACACCACAATCTGTAACCTCTGATGATTTGTGTGAGAGAACATTCCCACTAACAAACTATGCAGCACTACATCCCAGCTCTGTTTCAGTCTGGCGCAGGGATCCTGAATTATTAACTAAACAATGTATGTCATTCCAGAATTAATTGGCATTTATTACTTCCTCAAACATTATCCAACTCCTCACTTCTGTCAGTGGTTATCCATTATTAACTGTAAACACAATACATCTAACCCACAAATACTAGAAAAATATAAATATACTCAATTACAAAGCAAATCAAAAGCTATAAACCAAATGCCAGTTCTGTTTACATATGCTTTAAAAAATAAAACTCTCAGACTGTTATTTCAGTCCCACCGTGACAAGCTTTGTTCTACTCGCTGTTAATTAATCCCTTTACACATTACTGGTGCCGAGCTAAGAATGCAGTTAAGAGCACCTTTCATCAAAATCAGGTCAGAGATTTTCTTGATTGTCACCAAACTCACTGCTCCAGAGATGTTTATTGCAGTTTCACAGTACCATGCAGATCAGTGGTGACGTTAGACAATTAACCTCATTTACAATGTTTTCAAATTCAGGCCGAAGAAAAATTTTTAGACAAAGAATTCATGGATGCAGCTTATCAGTTGAAGAAGACCAAGCTAAACAACAATGTTCATGTGCCAGCTTGTCTGCTGTCTATGCGATCACATATGTTGTGAATTACTATCACAGAAATAACACAAGTTCAAAAATAGTAACTATAATTTAGAAAATACTTCTGACAAATGATTCAGCACTGAAAGCAAACGCTACATATTCATTTGTTTCAGTGCGTCAAATGTTAAGTTTTGTTGTTTTTTTCTGTTTGGAAGTAAATCATTCAGTTCTATTTTAAGCCGCATGATTAGTTGATTAGTTGACAACTGCTGTGGATGATTTTTACCATTTTAGACCAAAAAAACTAACTGACAAATGAAGAAAATAAATGTCTCATTAATTGACAATGAAAATGATAGTCAGTTGTAGTCCTAATTCTAATCCAGTACAGTAAATTCAGCATATATATCTTGTTACTGTCCACCGGCAGTGAGAGTGAGAGGGACAGTAAATCTGGCACATGCAACCTATCTAACTTTGCCAACTAGCTAAATATCACCTCGCCAGAATCACAGACTTTAAACCAAATACCTCTGGGTTTTGGACTGTTGTTTGGATAAAAAAAACTTCCTGATGAACTCACTGTGGAAACTTGTGGCAGACTTTTCTATTATCCGTGGACAGAATAAAAGGACAGACATTCTTTGTTACCTATGTGGGCTTCAGGGCTGCACAGACTTTTACTGTATAACTAGAGCATCACAGATTCACTGAAGAATTCCTTTCTTGCTTTGTCAAGAATAAAATAATGATTACCTCCTGCATGGATGTCTGCATGCTTATAAATGCAGACACTGTAACAACTTTGAAGAAACACCCTAGAAAAGGCATTTTTATTTGTTTGTCTTCTTCAGCCTGCTCCTCTTCATTTCAATCCACCGTGCTCCTCCACAGAGTTCTTGTGAGCCCAAAGCACAACTCTTCTGACCTCTCTCATCCTGACTTTGGCCCCTAGGCCCAGTCCACTTTGTCTAATAGAGATGTTGAGCAGAGAACGCAGAGGGGAGCGAGCTAAAAGTCTCTCTGAAGAAAGAAGCAGATTATATATAGCCACTGATTAAGGCAGAGATGGGAACATGACCTACATGCATAACAACATTTTCTCTCACTTTCTGCTACAGAACAAGCCTCCGTCCAGGACCAGGACTCTACAACTGGGAGAATCACTCTAATTATAACACCAGAGTCAGATTTCAATGCACACCTCATTAATATTTCTCTCATTATTGGGTTAATAATGTTTTTAGAGGCGCGGGAGACGTGGGAGAGCCGGTGGCATGCCAGTGAACCTTGGCTTTAAGTGCACCCATCATGCAGGTAAAAAACGGCCGCTCTCATCCATTGTGTTTGGATCGTGTATCAGATAATAGTTGGAACTGCTAACTCCCTTTCACACATAGTGCCTGTGTTCTCAAAATAGCTGCTCCCATGGGAGACTCATGGGGGATGAAGGGAGGAAAGTGAGGAGAGCAAGACAGTCGGAGGGAGAAAGCAAGCGGGAGAGAGGGCTTTCTCCTTCCTCATCAATCTTTAGGATCCTGTCCCACTGATGCCAGCGGCCTCGTATCCGAGCGGCTCCGACGGCGCCATCGTCGGCAGACAGCCGCGGGAGAGCAGACCTTGCTGGGATTCAATCCAGATCCTTTTATCAGCCACCTGAGGTTGATTTAACACCCCTATTCCTGGACAGTGAAAGCAGCTGATTATACATCCAGTCGGTCCCTTTGCCCCCTCATCTCCCTCAGCTCCAGCCCATTACCCAGAACTGCTGCGCTGTGCTGTCTCACGCAGGCAGGGAGAGGACGTGGGGAGGCAGGTCATAAAGCCAAGACAAGATCAAAGGCAATAACTGTGTATGTGTGTGAATGAATCAGCATCTGAACGCGTGGACTGTACGTGCTCATTGGGGTTATAACTCAAAGTCATTTGATAATCAAGACGTGTCAAATGTCCACATCAAAGGTTTAGAAATGTTCACTTTGCTGCAGAAGAAATAGTCAGAAATGTTTACACTTTTTGGTGTCTTAATGACTTATTAAAATCCAGACCTTTAACCAGTTATCCCAGATTTAACAGCATGTTCAGAGGCTTGCATTTTTGCGTATGGACTTCTGGGCTTCACAGCAGTTTAATGTGGGTATGATATCTGATTAATTAAATTTTGCTGTACTTTAAGGCAGTAACCATTTTACACTACCATTCAAAAGTTTGGGGTCACTTCGACATCTCCTTATTTTTGAAAGAAAAGCAGTTTTTTCATTGAAGATAACATTAATTAGAAATACAGTCTAGATATTGTTTATGTGGTAAATGACTATTCTAGCTGGAAACAGCTGATTTTAATGGAATATCTACATAGGGGAACAGAGGAACATTTCCAGCAACCATCACTCCTGTGTTCTAATGCTACATTGTGTTAGCTAATCATGTTGAAAGGCTAATTGATGATTAGAAAAGCCTTGTGTAGTTATGTTAGTATATGAATAAAAGTGTGAGTTTTCATGGAAAACATGAAATTGCCTGGGTGACCCCAAACGTTTGAACAGTAGTGTATCTTACATTGAACTAAAAGGCATGTCAATGATTTTAGACATGAGGATGTTTAGTCGTCGTGGGTATCACTTCAATCCAACCCTTTTACCTGGAAACGAGTTGCAATACTTAAAAGGTTGTCCTGAAATAAGGAAGGGTGTAACAGAATGATACGCATTAAAGGAAATGCAGGATTCCGTGGTTTGAAAGCTGATTCAACCTCAGGATTTAAAATCCAGAAGGTCTTTGCCATTCCTTTAATGTGTCTTCCACAAAATTCATAGATTTACCCTTTTGATAACAGTTTAGATAAAGTCTCAGTTGTATCAGCTGCAAAAGGGGTGAGAGTTTTCTACTGTAAACAGATGTGTGTGTACAGTACCTGCTGTTTTATGCATGCCCTAAATATCTATTTGTGATTTTTCAGACAGATACAGCAATTTCATTGAGATATAATTTCTAAAGTCAAACTTTAGTTAAATAGTGGCTGTAATACATGCGATGGAGCATTACCACATGGCGTACCATCAAAAGGATTTCTGTCATACAACAAAGACAGTCTCAACTTTTAAAACCATTAACACAACAGTTCACACCCAGACGTGTTGCATAATGTATGTCCTGAACTGCTGCCTTTTCGATTGGCTAATTGCATTGTTTCAAATCGAACCCAAATGTTTAGCCCTGTGAACAAGCAAATGAAAATGCTGATTTAAACTGGGGCACTTGCATTTAAGGTCTAGAGATCGCTGTCCCGTAGAGCTCAATTAGATTTTTAAAAAAAGACATACCATCACAATATTAGATTAAAGATTCTCTCCCAGGGTTTTTTATGTGCATTGACAGATGGGTTATTGGTGACCTCATCACCTGAGCATATGTTCCTTCAGCAGGTGAACAGATACAGATAGGACAGACGGGAGGGAAACGCTGAGCCTCATGAAAGACTGCTGGTTGTTCACTTGGAGTTGTTTTTACACATACATTAGTCCCTCTTACAGGACATTAAAGAATCTGGAGGGGATCGAATGAGCATGTACTGTTTTAAAGGCATTCAAACTATTATATTCTCACTTGCTCGCTTGTACGGCACCGCATTTGTGTTTGATTTTCTTCCAAACATATCAATTTGAAGTTTGTTCTGGCTGTTTTTAATCAAAGACGTTTATAGCGCAGTGTGCATGATATTCACATTCATGTCTGGCAGTACAGAAACAAAGCCCTTAGCATCACATAATTAAAAACATCCCTTCCTTCTGTAGTGCCGGTTAAAAGTGTTATATTTTTATGTATTAAAAACTAAATGGAACAACAACATTGAAGTCTTGAGAAATGAAGCTTTCCATTTGATTTCCTCCTGACTTACCTCAGGAGGTCAACTTTTTAAATGTTTATCTCCATTTTCACACTGTGACTCAAAGTAAATAAACAGACTTTTGTCCCAGAAGACTACAGAAAAGTTTGAACAGACAGCGTATATATACTTTAAAATTGATTTCAGACTTCGATCTGCTGCAGAATTATTACAGGCTTTACCATTTGTAATAAAGCCTATAGGTATTGGTTTCTGCAGAGAAAACATATTGAATTTCAACACTCACGCAATTATTGCATGAGTTTTGTACTGGCATCAGCTGATAGTTTTGCTGATTACAAGCAACTGTCCTTGGTTAGTGATGAGGATCGCTATTGTCACAGCTGTAAGATAGGCTCTCAGTGTTGCTGCCTATTGTGTGTCACACATAATGGCTGCACACTCCAACACATTGTTCAGGTTGACAATTTACATAATGCTTTCACCTTGGCATTTCTATCCTTTTGTGTGTATGATTCAAAAGATAGCATTTAAAATACACACAAAGCCACACACAAACACAAATACTGGAACACAGGTAAGGTCAGGCGGACTGTTCAGCTCTTTCACAGTACACAGAATAGAACTATTCTGGTCTGGAGATCCTTGCTTGGCATTTCATTGCATTTCCTTTTTTTTTTTTTTTTTTATTCATTCAGAGACAAATCTAACACACTGATCATAACCTGAAGAATAAAAAATACATTTTCCACAACTCCCGATTCTCAAATAACTACCAAAATGCCTTATGAAGGAGAAAAAGCATCCAGTCTGCAAGGTGAAGGTGTCACTATTTAATAAGGAGACTAAATGTACTGAAGCCCACAAGGACACATCATGAGGTACCTTGTTAAGGGTCAAATGAGGTGCAGCATGACAGTGCACATAATGTCCTGTTCACTGTCTCCTGCTAGGAGAGGAGGAACTGCAATAGATATCTATTAGACCTAAAAGATATTTCATTACTGTGAGAATTTTTAAGAACTGTAATTGGTTGGTAATGAAAATGCTCGTTGGTGGTTTTTCAAGTCTATACTTAAAAAAATGCTTACATACAAGAAACATGTTAAATGATGGGGAAAATCCCCCCAAAAATTACTCCTAAAAATCAACTAAAGTCAGAGAAAGACAGATAAAACGGTTGTATTCCAGAGTTGGTTACCACGGTGTGAATGCTTTGAGTTTTCAGACCGTTCCGAGCATTGAGTGCTACTGGTGGGAGAGAAACACAAAGGATTTGTGGTTTTTTGTTCTGAAAAGACTGTAATAGGCCTGAAATTAAAAAAAAAAAAAAGGAAGACTGAAAATGCATCAAATTATTCTGAAAAGCATTTAAGTCATCTGTCAAAGACAAACACCAAATATTCACTGATTCCAGATTGTCAGTGCTGCTTTTCTCTGCTTGATTATTTTGGAAACTGAGGAGAAGTCAAAACCTCCGGCTCTGGGAACTAGTGCGTGCACAGTATCTGCTGTTTTATGCATGAACTGGATTTGGTGAAAAGGATTGTTAAAACTACAGGAGAGTCAATGATTCATTCTGGTACCTTAAGCTTTTGTGATATGGGAATGAAAACCAAAGCTGATGTGGAGGATGTGATGTGATAAACACTGTATATCAGTTCAGCCTGTCATGATGATTAAACAAACACAAGCATAAACAAGCAGCACTGATTGATTTGAGAAAAATATCTACACTACCATTCAAAAGTTTGGGGTCACTTAGAAATGCCTTACTTTCGAAAGAAAAGAATGTTTTTTTCAATTAAGATAACATTAAATTAATCAGAAATACAGTCTAGACATTGTAAATGTGGTAAATGACTATTCTAGCTGGAAGCGGCTGATTTTTAATGGAATATCTCCATAGAGGTACAGAGGAACATTTCCAGCAACCATCACTCCTGTGTTCTAATGCTACATTGTGTTAGCTAATGGTGTTGAAAGGCTATTTGATGTTTAGAAAACCCTTGTGCAATTATGTTAGCACATGAATAAAAGTGTGAGTTTTCATGGAAAACATGAAATTGTCTGGGTGACCCCAAACTTTTGTACGGTAGTGTGTATGAGATTTTTTCTGACAGATTTTGCAATTTTATTAGGATATAATCTTAAAAGTCAAACTTTAGTTAAATAGTGGCTATGGAATACATGTGATGGAGCATTACCACATGGCAGACCATTAAAAGGATTTCTGTCACACAACAAAGACAGTTTGAACTTATAAAACCATTAACACAACAGTTCACACCCAGACATGTCGCATAACGTATGTCCTGAATTGCTGCCGTTGCGATTTGCTAATTGCACTGTTTCAAGTCGAACTTAAATGAACTAATTACTGACAGCATTTTTCACCATTTTCTGTAACTTCACAAGCAAGCAATTAATCAATGAACGGGAAAGATTGTGAGATTCTTTGATACTGTAAATAATCATCAGGGTTACAGCTCTAGACTTCGGAAGGTTTCCACTTATGTTATCCAACTCAGACTGTCAAAGCCTTATGTAAGCTTCAGCTGGGACAGCAGATTTTGTTCCTATTGCTTACTTTTATATCGCGTTGGGAAGGAATTTCTGAATATGAACAGGAGGAAGAATTACACAGACCAAAAAAAATTATTAATACAGACGAGATGTGCGAAAAATGTGAACCGATCCCTTAATGCTTCTCCTGCCTGCTGGTCTTAATAGTCCTTTGTTTTCAAAAATATATTTCTGTTACTCATCTGAATCATTGAAACCACCAGAATTATTTCTGAGTCATGCCAAGTTTCTCCATTTACATACACAGCATTATCTTCAAAGACAGCCTGAGTGAAGAAGTGATTTTTAGGAACTCATTCTTCAGCTCCTCCTTGTTAATAGAGCACTACACTCAGCCAAACTTAGGGAACACTTTCAAGTTCACCTTGCCATTCATGGCACCGAATCTCAGCGAGCTTGAGGAAAAAATTAAGAGCAGAGTGGAATCATAATAAAGGTGACAGATAATGTCTCATGGGACACCTCACCTCCAGGCATACAGAGGAGAGATCTCACTTTATAATGCAGTTAAATTATTTCCTTGCAAAGCGTTTTTTTTACGCTGAATACCTAGGCCATAAATATGGTGCTCCCGGTGCAGAGCATATTAGCAGAGAGTAAATCTCTCAGACATACAGTGCAAAAGATAGTCTCCTCTCTGTAAAAGAGATGTAACTGAATCACTGTTCATTCAAACACGGTAAGTCATATAGAGCCACCAGTGTGCAGAAGTGGAAAAATTATAAAGATTTTTTTACTGGATAATTATGAATTGACTACCTAATCACATCCAAATTAAGTATAATTTTCTGAATTAATAGTGCATGACGCTACAATGGAAAATCAACTGTAATTATTAATTTCTAAGCCAAAGAGAAAAAAATACAAAAATAGAAAACAGTCGACAGCATAGTGTGCGCACAAACCTGTGTAGTATCTAGGCATATATTTAATATTCAGACGTACTGTATGTATTCAGCCACCGTCTCCCTGTTTGGCAAGCTCTAAGTGAGGCAAACAAAATGCCACGAGTGCTTGTGCTGATAGATAAATGCTACACTGCCCACCATTACTCACACTGGCAGTCTCAAATAAGCTGTAGCGTACTGAAGTATGGGGGCAGGCTGTCTTGATGCTCATTTGAAATTCAAAGGGGTTTTCATAAATTATTCAACATATTAAAAAAAATCCACAAAAAATGCATCTATTGCATTTGCTAACAATCGTTTTGGTTCTATACAAATACAGCACAGGTATGACTGCAACGTGTACATGTGTAGGAATGCGTTTACCTGTATGTGTGGGTGAGGTGTGGCGGAAGGGTAAATGTGTCTATTACTCACCCCAGCGTCGTCATGGTGACGATAGTGTACCAGAAGGAAGCTGGGATGCTGGTGAACTTGCTGGAGCTGGAGCCCTTCTCTGCGTAGAACATGACTGTGGCGAAGATGATGATGGCCATGGTGAGCGAGAAGAGGAGGAAGCCCAGCTCTGAAGCGCAACTCTTGAGCGTATAACCCAGGATCCGCAGGCCCTGAGAGTGGCGGGAGAACTTGAAGATTCGAAACACTCGGAACACCCGCAGCGTCACGAAGGCGCCGCTCACGTCCTCGTTGTTGGTCATCACCAGGCCGATGTAGTACGGCAAGATGGCCACCACGTCGATGATGCTCATCACGGAGCGCATGAAGCGGTAGCGGCTGGGCGCGGCGAACAAGCGCATCAGATACTCCACTGTGAATATCATGACGCAGGCAGTGTCCATGCAGAAGAAGGCCACCGTGTAACGTTCGCCACATGGCATGTCTTTCTGGTTGGCGGTGGAACCACAGGGCACCGTCTCCACCACATTAGTGATGACCGAGATGGCAATGAAGAAACCAGTGACGTAGTAGAAGACCAGGGCCATGGTGGAGGTGTGGGGGTTCTCAAAGGCTCGCCACATCGTCTCTCTGAAGTTCATGTTGGGCATCTTCATGTCCTTGTTCTCCTCCTGATCATCCTGCAGCCGCTCCAAGTTCTCCCTCTTTCTGTCCTTGTACTCTTCGTAGCAGCAGTCGCCGATGATCTCGGGGATGATGCCAAAGAAAGTCAGCTCCTCGTCGTAGGCTGAGATGCACTCGTGACGGGGGTAGTGGAGCTTTCCCGTCCGGTAAAAGTTGAGGATGCTTCTGAAGGCATCAGGGTCCCGATCAAAGAAGTACTCCTTGGTTTCCTCGTTGTAAAAGAAGTCTTTCTCAGAGCTGCCCAGCAGGGTGTCTGGATAGCGGTCCAGGGTGGTTCTCCAAGTCTGAAAACGACGGCCGCTGACGTTGAGGATGATCAGTTCATCTTGTCTCTTGCTGTTGTCTCTCGGTGCAATAGGCATGGGGCAGTTGGCCACGGGCATCCAGCCAATAGCTGCGGCCCTGGCAAACGGAAGCCACGCTGCTACTCCTGTTGCCATTGTGAAGCAGAGTCTTGGAAGCAGTCTTCCTCACCTCAGACTGGACGGTCTTCAGAATGAACTGGCATCTGAAAAATATACGGCAATTAAAACAAATTAAAAATAAGGGTGAAATTGTCAATGTTTGCCTTCACGGTGCTCTACAAAACACAGCAGGAAACTATTCTGAGCTCCAATCACTTTTTCCCTTGATTAAATTTCCTATCACTCTCTGCAGCTTTTATTCAAATCCAACAGAATCTACCCAAAATGTCATCCAATTTCAAGGAAAAAGCTGATAAATGTCGACTAAAGCACAGGTGCTGACCAACCATGGCAGGTTGGCACATGCAGGTAAAAGAGGCTGATATGAAATTTAAAGTCAGCGCTGAAATCCAAAGCCTGCCGCAACAGTTTGCATGACTTATACAGATCTGTGGAGTTGTATTTGTGAGAAAAGGGGGGAAAAAAACATTTCCGTTTTGCATCCAAGCCCACATTTGCTCCAGATAGAGTTGCAATGCAATGCTGCTGATTAGTTAAACCTACAACATCAGCAGCATGATGAAATAAACAACCAGTTTATCCCGAACTGCATATTTAACTGACTGGTAGGGAGAAACACTGACTGAGACAAACCTGTTGAATGGGAATAAGGAGTGGACCTGCTCCAGATGTGATGACACCATTTTTTCATATTTCAATATCAAATTCAACAACTGAAATACTTACATCACCTGATCCATTAGCCATTATTAATAAACAGACTGTGTTCATGCATGTTCCATTCAAAACGTGGCTGCGTATCAAAGGCCTGGCTCTTCACATAGCTGCCAAATTCTAACTTCTGAGATCATTTTCTGCATTTGTTTAACCTAGACACGCTGATTTTGAAAGGCATATAAACATTTTCAAAGATGACATGCACACATACTCACCGAAAAAAGGTCGAGTGGAGGAGGGAACAAAATCCCAACTCTTCCAAAAAGAAACAGAAGAGTTCTCAGTCGTCAGTTACAAGTGAGAAGAGAAGAAGAAGAGCTCGGATCCATGCAGCGAGTTGAGGCAGCGATCAGCACCTCTCCACCTCCTCTTCCTCCTCCTCGTTCGATCGACAGACTCCTGCAACCAAGCGCAGCGCCAAAACGCGAACGAAGCGCCGGGATCGAGCGCTCCGAACGGAACCGCAAGGACTCAGAAGAAACGGTCTGCTGGCGGGGTTTGTGGGATGTTTTCTGATGGATTCTACATCCTGGCTTCTTTGTGTTTTTTGTACCCTGTCGGTGTTTGCAAAGTGAAGTGTGATGGAGAAGAGCTGCGCGCCTCCTTTTCCCACCAGCACAAAGTACAATGTGCGCCTCGTTCAGTGTTTCAGCTCCGAGTCATCAGTCCTCCTCCCTCCGCCTCACTTCACCAGCGTCTGTCACACACTCACCTGTCACTTCACATGAAGCAAATATTGCTTGGGATGCTGTATTGTTCATAATGACTACTACTGCTGTGATTATCCCAGAGAAAAACTCACATATTGTATGGGATTATTATTGTGAGGCAAGCACATATAGTCTGCATAAGAAAGTCTACACTCAAGCACCAGTTGGCTACAAGGACTTTACTGAATGCTCCTTTATGATGCACAATACCACATGGCCAGGTTGAATTTCTAGCAAGATCAAGGGCTGTTGAACCCCCTTCAATAGTTTTTTCTATGCTCAAATGCAATAATATGCCTCTTAATACAAAGGAACCCTGATTTTAAAACCACCACTTCTCAATGACTTGTTAAGGATGACAAACAACATCAGTATGTTGGGAAAGTTTCCCAGAGATGCTGTCAGAGGATAAAATAGGCATCATCCTTGAATCTGCATTCTTATAAGAAAACTAAAACAACTTGTCACACAAGCCATCAGCAACTCCTTTAACACTTTGAGAGATGGTTTTAACCCAACTCCACATCTGCAGAGAAAAAAATAAAGTAAAATCAGTGTTGGATAATTTGGCAAAACTCCACAATATGATTTCTGAATGACAGTATTTTTTTAATGTCTCACTTTCTACAATTTTCAGTGTGTGTCAGCTACGGTATGGCCAGTTTGTCTCACTAACCAGATGTAGGCTGCAAGTGTAAGCCTGCCATTGACCACTCATTTAGAGGATTTTCCCTTCCCTGCCACTGTCTGCCTATTACCATTTTCCAAATCCATTTCACTACGGGACACAATGATGACAAACTTAGGGATGGCAACCTACATACCTGAAAATTTAAAGTTTTGCACAAGATTTAGATCACATGTTAGGGCAGCTCGCAAAATTTTAATCACAGTGCTCATCTTCCTGCATGCAGTTGTTCCCCCATCACTGTTTCGAGGGAACACTGAAGCAGCATCCTTCACTTAGCCCCACCCAAGTGGATTGTGATTGGTTTAAAGCAACACATACAAGCCACAGCTTTTTTTTCCTCCAACAGCAGAGTGATGTGGAGTTGTAGCCAAACCTTTATGTATTATTTTTTTCTGTGCATGGTGAAGGTTGGGGAAAGATCATTGCATGTACGGCTGTACAGTCTGCTGTATGAACGCTGGTTTTGCAACAGTGACGACACCTAATCTCTGCACTCCCAAGTCTCACTTCTCCACATGAAGGATTTCACAAGGACCAGTACTTCAGTGCTAAGCTGATGCGAAATTCATGTTGAGTGGTGTCGACAAGTGCAGGTTGAACAACAGTTCTGCGGTGATTTGTGGAAAAAACATAAATCCTCCACACACCAAGAGTCATGCATATTTAGAATAGAATATAATAGAACAGAGTACACTTTGTTGTCATTGAATAATCAAAGTATAGACAACCCAAAGCCAGCATGAGCATTTAGAACAAAAACACCTCAAGCTTATTGAAGCAGATCAGTAACACGCATCCAGATCTGTGCACAGTGTGCAAGGTAAGCAAGTTTTAATGGTAAACTTTAATTTTAGTACATTTTCAAAAGGTTCCAACACACAACACTTACAAAGCTAATTTGATCTAATTTAGTCTAATCATAGCTCATAATAATAATGTTAGCTGCCCCTATCATTACCAAGTTGAACTATAACACTGTGTGTGTTCTGGTACATCGTGTATGCAGAAGGAGTTTATGTGGAATTATATTAATTTGACTTGATAGCAAAAATGTGAAATTTAAATGGGACTGACTTTCACCACATATAGAACATACTAGTTCTTGCATTGGTTCTGAACATTGGTGCTGGATGCACTTTATGAGGTGTAGACTTGTGCATTATGAACAATAATTATTGGGTTGCTCCAAACAGCGATACACATTAAAGCTATAAACAGCCCCTATACAGCGCCCTTTTAATGTAACAGCCTCACACTGTAATACTAAGAACTGCACTCAGGAAAAAAAAAGAAAAGAAAAAAACCTATACCTGCAGCTGTGAAAATGAAAATGTCATTAAATATAATAACACTTGAGTTTTTTTTTTTTTTTCAAATGGTATATGCAGAAAAAAGCTTGGTCTTATATTTGGTCATTCTGTAACAATCATTTACACAAAACACTAAAATGGAAAGCAGATGTAGGTAATAACAGAGCCTGTGGTTGCCATTTAATATGTTTTAATGATGAACATTCCTCAACAATTTTTCAATTAAATCAACTCAGAGCAGTTAAAATGAGGTAGAGCTTTAAGGGCTTCTCCAGCTTGGGAGCCATGTGGACAGTTATCTGCTTGGGTTTTAACCTTTGAGTGTACTGAATTATCAATGTACAGTATGTGTATTGAGTTGTAGCTAAAGAACTAAGACTGCCTGACATCTCTCTTTATTATTTAACACAGCCGCCGACAAAAAGAAATCTAGGCCATCCTTTCCCAAAGTTCGAACCATACTGCAGCACTGCAATATCTTTGTTTTTTACAATGCTGTCTCTTATAGGAGACTTAAGTATTAGTGTTAACTAGTGCTAAAAACTCCATCCGCCATCATTTTTCTTAAACAAGCCTTCTTCATCAAACCCGGGGAGTGAAGCGGAGAGTGGGTGTCAAAGGAAGCCCTATAGAGCCTCGCGATCGGCAAGGAAGAAGCTGCGAGCCCCACTGGCTCCTTCTATCTCACACTTTAATCCCAGGCAGCATGGTCTGTACATAGGCACCTCAGGGGACCCGCTGTGGCTGGATGAGGAAGGCCTTTGAATGGATGGCCTTGTGTGTGGCCGTTAGAGGGGAGAGGAAGAGGGGGAGAAAGAAAGGGGGAGAGGGAGGCTGTGTGGCTTTGGTAGTAAGACAGATAGGCTATTGATGAACACCAGTATATTCAGATATTCAGATGAAATTCTGGCACATCATGTAAAATATTCATGAACTGAGTCTTTGAACATTTTTTAAGTTGCTTGGTTTCGTACGCAAAGAGGCTTTTGTTTTATCCGTGGCCTTACAGCACTGTGGATTCCGAGAATGAAAATATTTTTAAGGTGCATTTCTTTTTTTGTCCTTTTTTGAATCCATTTTCTCTGCGGTGTAACCACTTGTTCTTCCAGCAAGTGCTGAAAACACTTGATGCACAGACCCACTCTGACACCATATCATTAAAGTTGTAGTCAGGGTGCACAAATTCGCACTATACTAACATCCACACACATCAATGCCTTTCTCTGCTTTACACAGATGTGAAAGAAATATTAGTGAATACAGCCATAAGCAAAAGAAAAACCTCAGATGAAATAATAAAGTTTGAATTTTTGACATCACCGTCGTCTGCTGCAGCATTAGTCTTTTATTTTGTGATATTTTTTTGTAACATATCACCTCAATCTGCCAAATGCCAATATACCTCTGTGTGTGCTGAGCATCATTTTTCCCACTCTTACTCTTTTCTGTGACATGTTCAAACCTCTGGGGTGGTAGTTGAACTATAGAGAAGAACATTTACTTACAGTTTTTCACAGTACTTTGCATGAGATGCTGACAGTAGGCGTTCAAACATTTTTAAAAAGAGAGGTCTTAAGAGAAAGAAGGCAATAAAAAAACAAAGACAGAACAAAATCCTTTCCTGAGAGGGAAACTGATATGCAAATGACTTAAACCAAATAATTATGTCAGTCAGTATTCAAATACAGTGTTGCTGAGGTTATGGAGTTTTGTTTATTGCAGCATATTTTCGTAAATCCTTGTTAATCCATCAGGGATTTTTTTTAACGCATCTTGCCAATTTTAACCCAAACTGTACTCCCTCCAGAGTGAGGAAACACAAAATGTTCGTCAGTGCTCATTTACAATAAATTCTTGAGTGAATATCAAATTTCCACTTACAGAAAGACAATAGTACATATCATCTAAACGTGCATTGATAAGGCTAAGTTTATTCTTTGCCATGCATCATCCAGCTCATCATCCACTTTCTGTTGACCAGAGCAAAGCAACAGCTCAGATTCAAAGGTATTTTTCATCTGACTGTCCTGCACCTGGGGCCATGGCTTGCTGACTGAAGCAAAGCCAAATTTTATGAATTATAGCCCCCTTCTCCCAGACGAGTCTCGTGGGAGTGCAGAACCTGATATAGCCTTTATCTGCTGCTGTTTATGTGATGTCCTGATTTTGATTGAGGCATTTAAATTAGATTTGACTGCTAAAATAACTGCATATATAGACGATTGATCAGCCATACGACAGAAAAGGCTATTTGGGTTTTTTTTCTCTGTTTCTACCCCACATGGTTTTCCATGGTTGCATGAACAAACACTTTCCCCTCACACTTCAGTTGCAGAATTAAGTCTGCTTGCTGGGGAAAAAACAAAATCCACAAGGTCTCAAAAGCCTATAGACAGAGTTCATGTGCATCATGAATAAGAACACATCTTGAATTCACAATACTCACTCAGCACACAGTCACCTTGACTTCACATTCATAGTCTTGATAAAGTTTAACTGAATGGTTGACACTTCTTTCACAAACTGCAGGCATGGCCAGCATGTAACTTGAGTCCACGCTGAAGTGTTAAATCATTTCCAGAAAGGCTGACAAGCTGAATGACTGTGTTGTGTTTGAATCAAAACAAACCTAAGTGTTCAAAGCTGCGTCAAATGAGATTTTCACACCTATCAGCAACAATAAAACCACATTGATCAGCTCATAACAATGTAATGTTTTGCTGGTGAACCTTGGGTCCTGGCATTTATGTGGCTGTTACTCTAAAACGTAGCACACACTTAAAAACACTGCGGCAGACAAAGCACACTAATCACAGCAACTAGCTGGTTTGGCAGCACAAGGGGGGACCTACACAGTTTTAGGCGGGTTGTAATGTTGCGGTTGATCGTTGTATAATAACGATGGATGACTCTCTAACATAGACGGTGTTACGGAGACCTTTCATTTGATTGCGTAGGTGCCCTCAGCTCAATGGAGCATGTTAGTGTCTTTCAGCAAATGTGTATCTTGTCATTCGTGAATCAAACAAAACCCACTTATCCTTGACATTTTAAATATATACTATCATTCAAAAGTTTGGGGTCATTTGGAAATGTCCTTTTTTTTTGAAAGAAAAGCAGTTTTTTTTCAATGAAGAAAACATTAAATTAATGAGAAATCCAGTCTAGATATTGTTAATGTGGTAAATGATTATTCTAGCTGGAAACAGCTGATTTTTAATGGAATATCTCCATAGGGGTACAGAGGAACATTTCCAGCAACCATCACTCCTGTGTTCTAATGCTACATAGTGTTAGCTAATGGTGTTGAAAGGCTAACTGATGATTAGAAAACCCTTGTGCAGTTATGTTAGCACATGAATAAAAGTGTGAGTTTTCATGGTAAACATGAAATTGTCTGGGTGACCCCAAACTTTTGACTGGTGGTATAGATTTTCTACTTTATTTTTTTTACGTGGGGCCAGTGTACTTATATATCATTTCATTATGAAGTTGATATAAACAGCACTTTAGAGAGGTGGCATTTATTTGGAGTTGCATTCCAGCCACTGTGCAAGGTTGGTTGGTTTGGTCTCTGCCAGTTTCTAAAGAAAAGGTTTGTTTTTTTAGTTGCTAAATGCTTCTCTTAATGCCTATTAATCACTATTCCTGTGTGTCTGTTGTTCAAAGAATGACAAAATAGTAAATAGTAAACACAGATAAGTATTTATCACCTCAAAAGCCAAAATTTCTTTCAGGAATTGGTAAAGACCAAAACAGAGCTAAAAGGAGAGTGACAATTGGACTTGAATTCACTAAGTTGTGTTCCGAGCCCCTTTAACAGGATCCATGTGAAAAAAAAAATCAATTAATGCATATTTGAATGAATTACAAATAATTAATTAAAGGAGTCATGCTTGCTAACAGCTGACTCTAATTAGGACTGCCCAATATTGGAAAAAACAGACATAGCTAAATTTTAAAACAGTGCATCTCCCATTGGCAAACCATAACTAGAATTGTACTGAACTTCCTGAACAGATGTCTCTGTCTCCTAAATAAAGTGAAAAAAAAAATAACAAAAAAAACCTTAAATTTGTGCAAATGATGTTCTATTACAGTGGATTGGTCAGGGAAAATGACAACCATGCAAGCTTCCTTTGTTCTTCAAGAAGCAAAAAAAGTTGCAGTGTGATGTGTTTGACAGAACAGTGCTGTTTTCCCCACTAAAGTGTTGAAAAATTGTAGAAAATCATGACAAGATGAAAACCAAAAAACATAATTTTCATAACGTACTCTGCGCCGTCTCACACTGCATCACTCATATATAAAACATTGCTCGCTATATGACCCACGATGATTGCAAATGATTTCATGCAATCTCTCTGCCAAGCCCCAATATATTGAATATTCATGTTGTAAATACGGACAGTTTGATGTCCTTCTTAATTTGGTGAGAATCTGTCTGCGGCCCTGATCCATCACATTCATTAGTAAGTCAGCCAGGATACTGTAATTCATTATAGATACAGTACAGATTCAATGGGGAATGAAGGCCGAAGTTGCTTCTTTATTAAACATTAAGATGCAATGCATTCATCTTTTATGTCACATTGGTAGAAAGAAAAATAGATAAATATTGGCTTTATAGAGAGACAGAAAGAAGGAGGGAGGTGATCGTGAAGAAAAGGAAGTGAAGGTAATGAGGTGGACATGGGCCACAGGTGTCCTCTGAACAATTACAGAGCCTGAACAGCGGGAGAGGCAGTAAGCCTAAGAGGGTCCAGAAAGTATAAAAAGAAAGAGATTATGGGAAGCCTGAATCGTGAGTATGAACAATCCCAAGTGTATATCTTAAAGGGAGACAGCAAGTCAGACCATTAGGCTGACAGGCTATAGAGCCAAACAGACCGTGTGGGTGTGGATAAATGAGTTCAAGCCAGTAGCACTGATTGTGTTTGAGTAGTCATCTTATGACTCACTCATAAAAGATCCAAACCCAGCCTTCATTATCCAAAACACAAACCACACTACTGAGGAGCACACATGTGAATCCCGTTTCATCCAACCTTGTGGTGGAGATGTGGAGGCAAAGCAAAGAAATCGGAGACAAAAGACGAACGAACTGCTGTGTTGACCGACATCATCAGGCTGCCTGTTGTGTAGCAGCTGCTCATGAAAGCCCACCACTTAGAGATAAATGATTCTGACTCTGGGAACCTCTTAAGCTTTGAGCAGCACAGCAAATAAACACCATACAAAATCCTATGTGAAATTCATAACAGCCTACAGCGCGCACACAAAACGCATTCACATCAGGAAGGGAGAATGAGGAATTAGCATATATGTACTACACTCTGCCATAAGTCTCACTGCAATGATGAATAGAAAGCTTTACGGCAGAGTTGTAAAACTCATTTGTCAACAGCAAATGGATGCAGAAATTGCAGGTGCGTTAAAGTTATAGGGAATTTAAGCAATTATACATTAAATCGTTGATCTTACTGCACTCTAATGTTGAAATGACAAATGAGTCTTACTGAGGGTTGTTTGTTTATGGAATACTTCAGATACGTTCTGCATTTAAATTAACATATGCTTTCAAAGTGCATTTCATGCAGAAACATAAATGTGGAATATATCTCATGCATTTTTCACTGGATACAAATGTATTTTTCTAATTGAGCTGTAATGTCACATAAATGTCAAGAAATTCGATCAATTGAAGGAAAAAGTCAAATTTGCCATCTGAAAACGGAAAGACGTAAACATGCGAAGATGTAGATAATAGCCCTGAAATGTTGACTACGTTGGATCAAATGAGGCGAAACCTCGCACTGTACAATACACACAAGAATGCAGAGTGATATTTCCCTGTTGTGTTTCATGGGCCTTCAGAAAAATGCAACGTTATCACTGTTCAGTGTTTTAATTAAAACTCTAATGAGCACAGTGAATGGTCCAAAGACTCCAAGGCTGATTTATGACAAAGTAATAAATTATATACAGTAATGAATATTTTCAATTATGGAATTCCTGGCTGACAAAATCCTCACCCTCAGTGGTCTTCAAATGAGACAAACTCTATTCTGTAACAGCTTAGACTGGACCTCATGTGGGAATCATGGTGTTTTCTGTTGGTTTTTTTTTAACCTCACAGCATTTAAAGTTGTATGAATTTCCTTGCAAAGGAATGAAAACCCCATACATTTGCTCACAAAGCTGTGGTGATGGATGGAGTTATGACAATGGGAGCATTTTAAAATCCCAGCTGGATCTCTTTTGTCTCGACCCGGTTATTTTATTAATTGCTTGCATCATTTTGGGCAACAGATATTTGGAGACATCAAAGCATTAAGCAGATGCAAGACAGCTATTAGATTGTTCTGGGAGGGAGGCAGGCTGGGCAACAAGTGTTGAAATAATGAGCTGAAGAAGGGACTGCTGTCTAGAATTTGGAGGTAGATGAAAAGTCACTACATGCATTACAACTGATCCAGTGAGAAACATGAAAACTCACACTTTTATTCATGTGCTAACATAATTGCACAAGGGTTTTCTAATCATCAATTAGCCTTTCAACACCATTACTTATCTGTGTTGACTGGTTGCTATTTTTGCCCTTCTTCAAGCAACAGACACAAGAAATGCAATTAATAACCAATAAGAGAAGCATTTAGCAACTAAAAAGCCAAACATTTTCTCTAGGAACAGGTAGAGACCAAAACAGCTGTAAGGAGAGTGAACATTGGACTTGGCTAGTGGCTGGAATGCAACTCCAAATGAATGCCATCTCTCTAAAGTGCTGTTTGTATCACCTTCATAATGAGATGATATGTAAGTACATTGGCTCCACGTTAAAAAATAAAACAGAATGTACACTACAGTTCAAAAGTTTGGGGTCACCTAGACAATTTCATGTTTTCCATGAAAACTCACAGTTTTATTCATGTGCTAACATAACTGCACAAGGGTTTTCTAATCATCAATTATCCTTTCAACACCATTAGCTAACACAATGTAGCATTAGAACACAGGAGTGATGGTTGCTGGAAATGTTCCTCTGTACCTCTATGGAGATATTCCATTATAAATCTGCCATTTTTAGATAGAATAATCATTTACCACATTAACAATGTCTAAACTAGATTTGTGAATAATTTAATGTTATCTTCATTGAAAAAAATGCTTTTCAATCAAAAATAAGGACATTTCTAGTGTATGTATTAAATTTATCCAATCGCTAGCATGACACATCCCCAGAAATGAACCTCCCAGTGGTGCTACAGGAAAAAGTGTGGGAATTTTGTAAGTATTTAGGATTAATATTCTGGCCATTATCGACATTAGAGCCATGTTTCATGTTAATCCATCATAATAGTTGTTGAGATATTGAAGTCTGGATCAAAGCAGTCATACACTCGACTCACATTGCCAGCTGTAGAGCCATGCTGCTACTGTGGCTAAAAAGACTAAACTTTTTCTAGTTCCAGCCTCTCCAGTGTGATGAACAACTGATTTTCTTCTTTTATATCATTTTAAATTTAGCAATTTCATATTGTTGTGAAGTAATTTTATAGATACAAAGAATAACTGTTAATTTCCACCTAATACTGTATTTTGGAATCCTCTAGAGCAGAATGAATTTTAAAAAAGGAGAAAGAAATAGACGGAATAGATCAAATATTATGTAGAAAAATGTACAAAATGTTTGAAGTGGACTTTTGATTTCTGAGAGACAGTCTTCTTGTCATAGGGACTTTGATGCTGAGGGTTTGTATCAAAAAGACTGTGTGTGAGGGAGATGAAGAGACCTAAAAATGAAAGAATGCACAAATCAAACACACAGACTACACTAGGTACCAGTGTGTGAACAGCGGGTCCAATCAGCCGCGGGTCAGCGGCTGTAAGCTCACAAAGAGACGTACTGTATGATGTTGTGATGACATTTAGACGATATTTTCGCTGACAAAGTTAATTTTCACTTGAAAGCTACATGCATGCTCTGAACCTGATGGGCTTTAAAAGTCAAACACTGAAACAACCTAAATATATCACTCTGATGAGGGCAGCAAAGGTTTTAGTTATTATCCTCCATTCAGCAACAGTGGGCTCCCTTCTTGTCATTATGCAGTAATTTGACAAAAACACCATCAGACTTATTTTCTCAAAGACGTGCAGGTTTAATGGTGCATTGTTGTTCTGGCAGTGACGTGATTTCTTCTTTAAAGGCAGTAAATTAAAGTATGAATACATGCAGAGTTTGAAACACATGCTGTGCATTACTGTTATATTATGTGCACACAAAAAATGACTATGCTTTCACTTTGCATTGCTTTGTCCAGGGGTATTTTACCTTCCATACGACTTAGTAATCCTAAAACTGACTTGATGATATCATTACATCCAATTTTCTTTGGCTATTATTATACCTCATTTATAAAAGTTCTGTCACTAACCTTATTCTGGAGCTTTAATTTCCAACTCAATTAGATTGGAGTGAAGTATGACTGAGTACTTAAAATTTTTGGGAAGCAGGATTCATTTTTGGCTGTGTCCAATTTCCTCCCTGGCATGGTATGTGTGTGATATGGGGAAAATACCTTTATCTAAATACCTATATCCATTTAGCATTACTGTTTCAAATTGATTTCTTTAAAGCCTCGTGGTTTGCCTCCCCTGCTATGATGCCTGAGTTTGTTTTAACTCAGTTCAAATCTGTTCCCTCCCTTTCTTTAAGTTTCTCTCAACCATTTGTCATCTGAGAGTTTCCTCTGATCTCTTTTTGCTGATGAAAATGACAGAATATGTTGCTTATTCTGGGGATCTGCCACAGTGAAATGTAAAATTCTGGCCCGTTTCCAAGACTGAACGAGGGCACGGCGCAAAAATACCCAAAGCCAGAGAGACATATAAACAAACAATCTACTTCAACCGGTCTGATTGTGCCTTTGAACCAATCTGTCTGGTGAGTGATAATGACAAACCTGGAGGTAAACACTGCACTCTATGAGCAGTCACAGCCTGCCATTTCACATCACACACAGAATTACTCACCTGAAAAGTCAAATGGTATTTACAAGAGTCCAGCAACTGATCAGCTTGATTGTGTTTAGCACACAGACTTTGATGAGTTCAAACGATTTCATCATGTAATTGATACCGAACTGAAAAACATGTTTCATTTTAGCATGCAGATACTGTTTTCTGTCACGGGATAATTATTTTATTCAGACAGCGTTTGCTACATGCTGCTCACCTTTTAAACTGCTAGAGGAAAAACAAGCGTTTCACATCATTCATTGATTTCTTGGAGTGTTTGCTCAGATTTTGGCTTTCCTATAGGTGTACGTCCACAAATCCCCTCAAACACATGGGGTAGAGAGATGCTTTGAAAGGCTTCACCGTTTGTGTCTCTCAATCAATAGTGCCACCATTTAAACATTAAAGTAAAAAGTCCTTGGCTTTCAGTGCAACACCAGCTGAATAACACCCTGCCATGCTTGGTTCTGTGGGACACTTCCACCTGCTCAAAAAAGCAATCTATCCTTTGACCAGTCATTAGTTACAGCCAAAATCAGTGAGAGGGAAAGCAGAAGGGACCACTGTATGTAGTTTATGTTCATCTGAGTGATAAATATACACATTAAAAAGAGCATCTCGTTTAGAAATCGACTTACTAAAATAGTCAGTTTAGTGTTAAAGTCAGTTTGTCTTGTTAGCTATGCCTCACAGATCTCTATGAACTCAATTCCTACTCAGCTATAATATGAACAGCCCATGAATTATGTCCATATTGGAAAATTTTGCATCACACACTATTACAGGAACTGACAGTTCAATAAGCCTGACCTCTGAACAGCAACTGTCCAGTCATGGGTTGACAACAATAACTAGACACTGTCAAGCAGTGAATGTCTTCATATGTTGAAACAATTGGGCTTTAATGACAACAATACTGTGTGTATGACGATTTTGGAAACTAAGGGAGCATATCACTACTTAACTGCATTAGTTTTGCAGTTAGAAATGCCTTGTTCATAGCTTAAAAGACATTTTTACATGTCAAATATTCTCCACTAAATAATCATAAAAAAGAAATCAAAACATACAGTAAATCTCTCCTTCTTATTACTGTGAAATGCAAATTTGCTGTGCAATAATCGAGAGAATGACAGGTGTAGTAGGTAGCAGGCTGAGTAAATTACATTATCCTATATGTAAGAAGTTTGACAGACAGAACGTGTGATTCAGGTTATTGATCAGTCTGTAACATGTTCAACTGCCATGCAAGAGATAAACTTTTCCCCTGTCACAGGCAAAGCAATCACGGTTTGTATTAGTAATAACCATAATCTTGACCCAAGCTGAACCATACTACAGAAGCAATGATGTTTTTCAACTGTTGGAATTGTGCAGAACTGCTTCAAATTATTAACGTTCTTGCCTGGCAATAGGTTTGAAAAGTGAAGTTCATTTTGATTTCTATGCAGACAGCTGGCGAATTATGAGCCGCGCAGATGGACTGAAGTCTTATTAAATTGTAAATCAACAAGAAATACTTCATCAAACACTACTTTTTAAAAGTCCCTTCAATGGGAGTCTAAAAGGCTTTACACAATTTATATATATATATATATATATATATATATATATATATATATATATATATATATATATATATATATATATATATATATAGGAGGACAAAAAGCTTGAAGAGCCACCGTTGAGTTTTTATTGCTGCATATTTCCTTATGAAGCTGATAATCTAATTCTGATTATGACAGTGTTCATATTAGATGTGCATATCTCCTTTGCTCTCCTTTGAATTACTGTATTGAATGTGTTGAAGATCATTTTCTGTCAGCCATGAATTGAGTTGTCTAAAATGGAATAAAATAATTGTCCTCAATTCCCATCATTAAAATTCACACTGCATACTTGTTATAGAGGAGCAGACACAAGGAATTAGACTTTTGGAGAGTGTAGCAGTCATTATGTGATTAAATTACCATTCATAATTTTTCTATCTGGTGCTTTTAGCCTGGATGGTTGCCTGGATAAACAAGCCACCTCTTCCAAAAGAGTTATGTGTGTGCTCCACATTGCGCCATTGTGTATTCAAATTACATTTTATAGTACTTTGAGTATCATTTCTGAGCAGGACAGAGACATGATATCTACAGACATTCACATTGCCATTTTACATTTATGCCTTTGAGAAATTTCTCACTTATCTGCATGAGTGGTATTGATCATGTTATATTGTGCACTGCAGAAATTAAACTATTATTCTTTTAATGGCAGTAAGCTCAGACACTTCATTTGAGACAAAGATAAAGGGTCAAGTATTGATGTAACATATTGAGTCCAGCAAACATGGTTTATTCCAAAGGTTTAAATTTCTTTCACACGTTGCATTTCAAGGTTTTAAAGCTACTTAGTTTGAAAAGTATTTGAGACTAAGATATCAATCATGTTTCATTAAGGTGACGTATTTATCGAACTTTTTCAACCCTACAGTGACTCATAGTCATCAAACTCAGGCCAATACTTCTCCCCGAGTTTACAAAAACAGCTCAACCTTCAGGAAAATGAACTGAGTTGTTTTCAGCTCAGACAGGGTAATAAAACAAGCCCCACGCTAATCAGCATATACTCCTGCTTTATAACTCACAGGCCTTGATAAGAAAGAAAGCAGTGGACATCCAAATTGATGAGGCTGGTTTGTCCGTTTGGAACATAAGAAAAGATCTTTGTCAAAAACTTGGTTAAAATGTTGCAGGCCGCTAATAAATCCCAGCAAACATACCAAGCATTCATTTGTCTCTCTTCACTTGTAAGCCTGTGATTTGTGATGGGCTCCGTTTTTGTCAGCTAATACTCAAGTGGGCTGTAGTTTATCTAAGCCCAGAGACTCTTTGTTGTCTCAGTCTTTTTCAGCTAATCCTTCCAAAGATCTGCTCATCTTTCAGTTACTGAAGTCAACGCGCACATGAAAAACTTCTTTGGGTTTTGCAGACTTTTAGAGTTCGGTCAATACTTTACAGCAAAACATTGTAAGTAAGCAACATGCCTACAGGTTACATAGGTACATACAGTGAATACATAAATAACAAAGCAGTCGTTAGATATTAAATTTCACACCCAGTTGCTGCCACGTGGTTAGAAAAGAAATGGATTGGTAACAGTGATAGGAATTGACTGCCTGAAGACACGCAACTACTCTGGGGATATGCAAATGATTCATCAGAACTGCTTCAAGGTCAGGCGCTCGGGCAATTTACATTTATCATGGCCACTGGCAAAACAAATCAATTTCCAAACCTCAGCCTCTTCATGCAATCAGGTGAGCTGAGCACAGACGATGTGAGTATTACTGACAGACTGACTCGCAGGGGGGTATTGAGAGGCTACATCTTCCCACACTCCTGAATACATCCTCTGTATGGGGAATCAGATGCAAAAAAGAAAGTGACAGATATGGAGCAATAGATGAATAACTAAAACCCCCACAGAACTGGGTGCCAGGCAACAGATGCTGATAACTGCCTCAGATTAGGTCCTAGATTGTCGCTGGCTCCCGCCAAGACACTGATGCTATATTTACAGCTCCATCTTTCCATCCCTCCTCTGATCATGTCTGTGCCACCATGGTGTGTCATCTACACATTATGTCCTGCATCTACGATGGAGTGCCAGGTGTGAAATAGAGATGAAATATTCATTCTGAATACCAGAAGACTCTCACTTAAGCAGCAAATAATACTGCAGAAGAAGGAAAGATTGAAGTTGTGTAGTGTTTTTATTCATGATACAGATCGGGGCCCCAGATGTTAGGGGTTAAATATTTCTTTGACAGTTTTGAGAAAACTTTTGTAATATTTTCCTCTGATGGAAGCTGGAACTATCACAGCTGAGGAAATGATAACCTTTAGGGAAATATTTCTTTATCCTTCAAGCAGCTATTTTGAATTTTAAAGTGTACTTTCCCCCCCACTCTGTTCCTTCAGTGCTAAGCTAAATGTCAATGTTCTGTTTAGACTTGGATTCAGCAGCTCACTGAAAGCCAGGGCACCTTTGAAATAAATGAGGTCCGGACTTGACAAAAAACACCTCAGTCAGCGATTAAGTCAGAGGAGATAAGAAAGAGAGTGTGGGGGAAGATTGGTGTGAAATAGTACAGAAGAGCAAAAAGGGCTGGTGCTGACACAACAAAATTTTGACTTGTAGGTCTTTCTTTTGAGGAGGATTCTTAGGACTGCACCGTTTGAGCATTAAGTTATTTTGTTCACAATTTTGTCAATAGAAAAGATTTATAAAAATACACAAAACAGAAAGAAAAAGAATTCAGAGAAATGCAGTAATATTATCAAGTGGAAAAGAGTGTTCAGATTCTTCACCCATGCTTGAATAGCAATACTGCAATATGGAAATATCATATCACAAGTGAAGGAGTGAAAATGTCCCTGAATTATGTGAGTGTTATTAATACAATGTACTGAATGCATAAAAAATGTTTAATAATGCAGAAAAAAAGATGTCCTACTGTTACATATTATACCATCACTGATCATTTTCAATATTTTATGTCTAATTTTAATGTAATGTATCACATTTTATAAAGTATTCAGGTGTTTTGTTGATAAAGTTTTGAAGTTTTACATATAAGTGAACCTCTTTTACTGGCTTTGCCAAATGACTTCACACAATGCTGAGCAAGCCTATTAGTGTCGGTAAATCTCTCGGCATTTTTTAGTGTACTGGAGTTTTAAATCTGGTGTCTGTGACAACATACTGGCAGTGATGTGTTTTGCGTCACCGACAATATTTAGTTTGCCAGAGCTGAAGACTGAAGCAACTGTAGCACTGGAGATGAAATGGGCTGCAGCAAGTACAGTTATGGCAGAAAACACCTAGGAGGCGTCCAAGAAAAGTTTCTGATGCTGCAGATAAAAAAAAAAGCAAAAGCAAAACAAAACTCAGCATTCAGAAGCATGATTACAGTCTAAAATAGGCATAAGCACGCACTGACAGTGTTTGTGTAATTACTGTCATTGCCAGAAGGGTTGGGCAAAAGTTTTGCACTGTAGGTTTAATTTGTGAAACAACTCGGAACTGTAGTTGTCAAATAAAGGCAGGAGAGAAGAGAATATTATAATATTTCAATCTCAAGTACATGGAGATCACATATAAAGTGGCACGAAATGGAAACGCTTCAGATAAGTAAAGTTACTCCAGATTTGTAATGCACCTCTGCATCCTGCAAAACCACTTTTTGATATTCTTCATGATTCCAAGAAAACATATTTTTTGCCAACTCCACTCTCCATCTGCCTCTACAAACAGGCTGAAAAAAAAAATCCCTTTTGGCAACACAGTTTTAAGCCACTAAACTCTGCTCCCACTTTTTTTTTTCTTCTCGGAAAAAAACTAACTAAATAGAAGACTTTGCACTGCCGATTGTTTGGAGAAAGGTAACAAGGACGCAGGAGTGTGAGGACACAGATTCTCCACAGCAGCCAGTCAGCAGGCTGAACAGAGCAGCTTAATTGAGGAGCCTGAAATAGAGACTCTCTATTAGGGCTGGAAAGGCTCCCTGCACCAACAGCCTATCAGGAGCAACAATTCTCTGACTGTGCTCTCTGTATACCCTCAAGATAGCAGAGTGAGAAAAAAAACAGGACATAATTATCAAATAGCACTAAGATGCTGCATAGTCATAGATGGGATGTGCATTTGTGTGGCTTGTGCCAGTTTAGCGCTGACACAAGGCGGTGTGTTCTACAACTTCAGGCCAAATTTCTTTGCTGAAATGCATGAAGGTTTTTTACTCTCTCCTCCAGCATTAGATTGCAGTGTTATAGGCGATCTTAAATCTCAGGCTGAGTATTTGATGATCGTGATCAGGAGTGCAGCAGCAGAATGACCTTCTGACAGCAATACATTAAACCAGTGAAAGTGCTTGATTGTCCATTATATTCACTCACAGTAATGGTGAAAAGCCTGCAAGTTCCGCACTATTCCCTGCATGTGCATTGGGCTGGTGGTCATTGGTTCTTTGACTCGTGTTGTGTGAGTATTGCACTCTACTGGCAGCTGCTGTGTATTACAGAAACAGCTGCAGCTTGCAGTTGAAGCAGCCTTGAATTTTCTGGTCTACGGCACAATGAATACCTCATCTGACTTTTGTCACGGGACATCTGGAGCTCTGTGCCTCACAGTTGATAATAACAAAAACAACAACACAGCTGTATCCCCCCCTGCAGAATTAGAATTCCCCAGTCAACTTAGTCTTGTTCCTGGGTGCCACTAATACAATACAGGAGGTGTAGGGTAAGCCTGTCTCTGAAATCCCAGAAAAAAACAGGGTAGAGTAATACCTCCAATTTATCCCGTTCTGGGAGCTTTCAGTTCTTTTAGTTCAGAGCTGACTGCTATATTAGCTCATCTACCGTCTGAAAACCTTTTGATTTCCCAAGTGACCTCAGAAACCCAGTGACATTTCTTCCACTTTCTCCAAAATGCACACAGACTTATTGCAGCTCTGCAGACTCTTACAGTGACTGTGCCACCAGATGGCAGTCAATAATACTGTAATCCTACAAATCCAGGAATCAGTGCAAGAGATGCTTTTGTTGGAATAAGTAATCATGCCAGAATATATCACATAACTGCTCAACAGATGGTTTACATGGTGACATTTATAACATTCATTGCTTATTTTATCACTACTGCAAGGTGAAATGACCTGGGGGGACATATGGATCGTAATTATGTTTTCATGTCTCCCTTTAATGTGTAGTATCTTGTTTATATTACATATTGTTTAAAGTACTTATCTAATTCCCTATAGCTAATTCATTATATATTCTGAATCAGGGGCGGATCTAGAGAAAAACTAATAGGGTGGCAAAGGGGTGCCAGATACATTTTAGGGGGTGGCATATATATATATATATATATATATATATATATATATATATATATATATATATATATATATATATATATATATATATATATATATATATATATATATATATATACACATACATATATATACATATATACATATATATATATATATATATATATATATATATATATATATATATATATATATATATATATATATATATATATATATATTTGGCAGATTCATGTGATGACTGGCATTGGTTTGTCCGTCTGTCTGTTAGCAACATTACTCAAAAATGGAATGACGGATTTGGATGAAACCAACCAGCAGGTGTTATCAAATTGACGCAAATACTGCTGAAATAAGTATGTTAAATAAGTAAATATCATTTGTATTAGTCTGACAATCCTAAACATGAGTTGTTCTTATTAGCTGTCAATCACAATGTCATTTGATATTTCTAGAAGGCTTCTCTTTCTTGAGAGTATTCAGAAATGGTAAAAGTGGCATTTTCCAGGCTAAAAAAATAATTCTCACTGTACTGAAGCCATACTGAGGTCATAAAATGCTGTCGACCTAGATTATTATTCTCTCTATTTATCACACTAAACTGAATACATACAACCTCCCACAATACTTCTATCTCCACATTCCAGGACATGATCTTTCTAAACAATGCCACAGCCATCCACCACAAAATTTTAGAACTACTTTCTACCTCATAACAACAGAAAGGTTAAATGCATTTTTCATAAAGCAATAAGATACAGTTATAGATTTAAACATGGAAACTTTCAACTACTGCAACAACAAATTATTTAGCATTGTTTTTAAATTCTGGGGTAAACTCAAAATTTTATCAAAGAAGACATATTTAGAACTTAAATACAGTGAGGCCTCAAAAGCATTATATTGAGTTTCCAGGATGTGATTTCTTGACTTGATGGCTGGATTTATAGCTTCATCTACAATACCGTAGCACTGAGTCCAAACTGTAGGGCCCACTGACCATGTAAATGTAGTCTTTAGGGGAAAAAAAGGTTTCTTTTTAGAGGAGTAAAAAAGATTTTGCAACTATGGGGCTTTACGGGGTTATGAAGACAAACAAATGATAACATCTGATGAAAGATTCAACAACCCAGCTCTATATCAGGTAGTTCAAATTAACTCGATTTTGACCAGTGGGGGAAAAATGCTACTAAGCCTGTATTTTGATGGATCAATAATATTTCAATAGTAATAAACCATCATCCTAATATGCAGAATAGCCCCCTCCGGAGTGTTACGTGTATATTGCACTGCTTTACATGCAAGACTTAAAACTGAGAATAGTTTTGTTTTTGTTTTTTGTAGTAGAGATGTTGGTACTTATTTTCTTTCAACATATTTCATATAATCAATATATGATAGCCCCAAAACAGTTTTAATTTCTTAAAGTATCGAGGGAGTATCTTAGAAATATAACACGATTATTACAAGAGATGACAACAAAAACTATACTGTGCAGAAATATGACTAGTGTCTCGATGCCAGACAAATAAAAGCAGAAGTCATACTGCAACGTTTCGTCCGGTAAAACATCTGTAAAGTCCTTAAAATAGTTTGCGTGCCTGTAAGAGACTCTTTAAGAAGAAGCAGGAGGACCCAAGACACACTAAACAAAGAAATCCAACTAAAATCCAGGAGGCGGGCCGCCGCTGACTCTGCCCACTTCTCTATAATCTCGCCTCTCATTGGGCAGCGCTCAGAGCTCCTCCTCGCCTATTGGCTCCCTCCGCCGTCACTCGGAACAGTTCTTGGCCGTCCAGTGTTAAGCTGCGTCGGGATCAGAAGACGCAAATCAAGTGAAACAAATCTTCTGACAGGAGAAAAGTTCATGCTGGAGTTTTCAAAGACCTCCGAGGGCTATATGAAGGTAAGAAAACCCACTGACAGCGTGTTTGTGTCGGCGACGTGGAGCTGGGGAGGATAATTTGCAGGTTTTCATCGTGTCTTTTGGTCCAAAGGGGGAAAAAAAGGAAAAAAAATAGCTAAAGTAGTCACGGCTACAGGCCGAACCGTTTGGACAGATGACATTAAATTGTGTTGTATTCGTGCAGAACACTTAAAGACTGAATAATTAAACGTATCCAACCACTTTTCAGCTCCTCACCATTCTCTCCTTCACTCCGAGGACCGTTTGATCTTCATGCTAGTGCTGATTGATTTCACTTGCAGTGGCTCCAGTTGTTAGTTAACCCTTAATTAACTCCTGAACACAGCAGTCTCACAGCTAGCAGCTACTTTGCTCCCATTTATTTAGTGTGAGTGTTTTAAGACTAAGCTTCGTTAGAGTCACAGTAGGTAGGAAGCTAAGTGAGGAAGCAAACTGGTGGCCTATACATAAATTAGGTTGGCTCACAAATCCAATTTAGTATCCAGACATGCTGCATCTGGTCGGTCATCCTGCCTAACACAACCAGGAAACCCAGCAGACGTCTCAGGCTCTACTTTTCCCTCATCTGACCCCCTTTTCTGTTGTGTTTCCAAAGTCTGGGACATGAATTTATGCTCTAGTTGTCTATTTTTTCTTTCTTTCCTCTTGCATTTTCTCTGTAAAACCAGCTGCAAGATGAGAATGATTAATTTTGGAGTCTCCACTAAACAAATATGAGGTCTTAATTCTAATTTTTGCAGCAATCACATTAAATTAGATTGCAGTCTGAAACAGTACATCGTTGTCATTGTAACTCTTGCGGTGATTTAAAGCAAGTTTAGCAGCTTAGAAACCCAAGACTTAAAAAAGAAGAATATTTAGTGGATTTCTTAGGATTAAAAAGAAGATTTTTTTCTCTTTCTGAGACTGTGCACAAACAGTCACAAGCAGCTACTAACAAATTGAAGGCCTCGTGCCTCTGGAGCAAAGCATATGTTTTTGCAGTAAAAGCTGCTGTGTGTTTTTAACAAGTTTACAGCGTTGCAGAGGAGGCACATGGCTGACCAGGCTTAAAACAAACACGGATAAAAGGATTACGGATCCAGGGCTTTCGTCATCGGAAGTGGAGCTCGATGAACGTGTGGGAATATTTGTATTTCCCATGCTATCACTCCATGTTTGTGTACCCTCCCGATTACAAACTCTAACTCAGGGGGATTAGGTGGAACAATATTAAATTGATGAGCATCCAAACAAGTTTGATGACACATGGATGCTCCCACTGGTCCAGACAGTTCTCACAACACGGCACACACACTCTCCTCACAGTGATTATGGTGGCCTGTGAAATTAGCAAGGCAGCCTGTAAACCAAAACCAAGGGAGGTGTGTGTGCTGCAGTTTAATTAGCATTTTACCCCTGTGGTTAAGCCACAAACCATGAGTGCTGCTAAAGGCAGAACTAAAACACTGAGTGGCTTCTTTGTGAGACGACGCTGCTGTAGGCTTCTCGTGCAGCTCTCCAGGGCTGAGGCTCATTCGTCTTCTCACTTCTGCATACTGTCCTGCAGAAAGCACGCTTTCTCACGACATTTTCAGGCTTCTTTGCTACTGATGCTAGTGGAGATAAGTAGGAAATATTGTAGCTTCTTGCTCAGATATAAAAGGCCAAGAGTTCCTGTCGCTCATTATGCAACCTCTGCTCAGAGAGATCAGACCACCCTCTCCTGATGACTTCATGATGTGGAAAGTTGTGGTGACCGCAGAGGGTTTAGAGCAGAATGAATGAATACTAGTTCAGGTGTGGATCAGAGGGGGGGAGGATTTTCTTGATGCTTCAGCCATATTACAGAAGGAATGTTTTGGCGATTCAAGCTACAATGTGTGTCTGTTATTAAGTAGTCAGTCGGCGTAGTGTTCATCTGCACACGCCCCACATGATGATTCTCATCTGAAAAAGGATGCTCAGTGTAGTAACATCAGCAGCTTTGATCTTATTTCAAAGAGAGGCCCGCATACATTCACTTGGGCTGAGTGTGGTTGGATGTTTGAGATGTGGACACCGCAGGGCTTGTCAGCAGAACCAACACAGCTGTGAGATTAGAGCGTAGAGACACTACAAAGAGACCACATCATATCTCCAACACAAAATAACTAACTGTCACGTTACCCATTATGAATGGCACACGCAGCGGGAAAACAAAACAAAGTGGCCCTATAGTTGACATTTAAAACTTCAGTTACATGCATGTTCTTAAACGCAGCTGCAGTGGTTTGGATGCTGGTAGATGAACAGTTTATTTGATGTGAGCTGTATGTGCTTGATCCATGTCAGCTTGTTATGTTGCCATATGAAATAAATGGGATATCTTGACCTCACATCGATTCAATTCAGCTCAGTTTTATTTATCTAGCACCACTTCACAACATAAGTAATCTCAGGCTCTTCACATAGTAAGGTTAAGGCCTTGCAATATTACATTGTAGAGATCGTATCCCGTCACATCTCAGTCGAACATTGAGATACTGCTAAACATTTATTGCATTTTTCCACAGATACTCGGTGTACCTGTGAGCTTTACCCAAACTAATGTGTCTGGCTTCTTTTAATGCAGGAGAAAAATGTTGTACATATTTTGCACACTGACTCTGCTTTGCAAAATTGCTCCCGCCCAAGATAATAACCACATACCCACAGAAAGCTCATAAATCAGCGAGCTAGATCAGATGTCTGTCTGGATGTCTGATTTTGGGAAATTGGAAAACAAGGGGCTGTGTTTCAAGGTGAAATGAAATAACTGTGAAATTGCCGTGTAGTTGTGGGAAAACATAAGAAGCGGTGATTAGTAGTTCCTATGCATTTTTCTCTTTTGAGGCTGCATAATATTCTGGTAGAATAAATCACAGTACACATTAGGCACAATCTGAACTACTACACATGTGTATTTAAAAAAAACAAAAAACCTTCTCTTTCATCTTTTTTCATCACAGTCCAAACTCAACATGGAGAGTCTGACCAAGCCAGAGCTGCTGATGCTTTTCAGCATCCTGGAGGGAGAGCTGGAGGCCCGGGACCTGGTCATCGAAGCCCTAAAGGTATTCATCATCAGAGCTGGTATCAGTTATAACGCTGAAATGACTCTCTGAACAAAGTGTCTTTTTCATTGCACAACCTGAAGCTGAAAGGTGTATGTTAAATGCAGGTAGTTTAGTGACAGTAGCTGTGATCGGGTTGAAGTGGATGATGACAGGTTTTCACAGCAGTGACGGACTGTCTGTAGAAGTGAGTCAAGTTAAGCTTAGAAGGATAATACTGGCTTATTTTAATGTGGTTTATTGCCTAATAATGTGGGTGCCGTGGCTCCATGGGTCATGTTTGCGTTTCACTTTGCACAAAATGGCGTATATCTGGGGAACTTCAAAGTCAAAGTCAGCTTTACTGTCAATTCTTCAATATGTACGTGACATACCAAGAATCGAAATTACGTTACTCTCCCTTCAAACTTTAGCACCCCTGTGTGATTTTTTTTCTTCCACGGAAAGTAAACAGAAATTAGCTGCCTGGAATGACCATGTTGCTGACTGCAATTAGGGATGTCCATCTGAGGATACTTGTGTTTGACTTCGTCACCCTGCATAATCAACATTATATGCTGGGTTGTTTACATGACAAAGGCAAACATCGTCATAGGTGGCAAAAAAGGACTTTAGATACACAAATTTAGCCGCTGTAGTGGGTTGGGAGGTTGATATGGGCATTTTGATACTTTTCCTTTGCTGTGAAAACATTCCACTTTTGGAGTCTATTTTATTCATCCATCCATCCTACCATTATCTATACACCTCTTAATCATCATTGGGGTTGTGGGGGGCGCTGAAGCCTATCACAGCTGACTTAGAGCAAAGGCAGTGGACACCCTGGGCAGGTCACCAGTCTATCACAGGATTACATATAGAAACAAACAGTCACACTCACATTCCCACCTACGGACAAATTAGAATTACCAATTAACTTCAGTATGTTTTTGGACTGTGGGAGGAAGCTAGAGTACCTGGTGCAAACCCACGGAGGGAGAACATGCAAACTCCATGCAGACAGATCCCAGGCCCATGCCAGGATGCGAACCAGGGATCTTCTAGCTGTGAGGTGACAGTGCTAACAACTGAGCCACTGTTTTGTATTATACATATTTAAACTGAGAAATATAAAGGATATACATATACCTATACATACCTAGAAAGCTTGTAATGGAGGGCTGTTGATGACCTAGATGTTCACAAAATTGTAGTCTGTTTCAAAGTCTGACAACATTTAGTGAAGTTGAAATTCAACCTTACTGACCCTGTTGATGCGATGGCAGCACTTTCATTTAAGTAAAAGCAAGCATTTTGAAATGTGCAAAACCATCTGTCTGTGACTGTGAAGTTAATATTCCTCTGTTCCTGGGTTTGTCCAATTTCCTCTAAGCAGACTACTGTCTGTGCCTCCAGAGAATGGAGTAAGTCTTTCGGAGTGTTGTCTCATAAAAACATAAGTCATCCTTTTCATAAGCTGAGATGAGTGGATGCATCAGTGAACTCAAACATAAACTCAATTAGAAGTAGTCACAGTGCGGATGGGGTAATGTCAGTTCACACTGAGCAACTGGTTCAAACCTTAAGATGTCTTACTTTGGTTGGATTAATGCTGCGTTTCAATTAAAGGATTGTTAGGCTATTTTCCCATACTGTGCCATGACCTGCAGGTTCTCCTGTTCTCTGTGACGGTCTGTCTGTTGCCTTAAAGATGTCTTGTTATTTAGGCACTTTGATGCTGTTAATAAACCAGGGATTTAAGATGAGCATTGTGTTAGAAACTTGCTGAGGCAGAATTTCTGCAAAATTGGCCATACCTCTCTGAAACTTTTATACAAGTCTGCAAACTTTATCCTCGCCATTAATATTCGAGCTGTACAGCCATTACACTCTTGGAATGCTATTCACTTTCTTAGTGTAAAATCACCCTTGAAAGAACCAAAGTGGAAGGGCTGCCAGGAGTTTAGAGAGCAGCACTCGAAGAGAGCCTAGTGCTGAACGTTCATGTGTTGTGTCTAGACCACATTCCTACATCTCCCCAGGGATCTGGCCATCTAAGGCAAGAAGAGTTACAGCACACCGGGTGCCTGATGACTCAATGTGAGCGAGAGTAGGAGTGAACAAATAAACATCGGCCTTAACTGGAGCTAGAGGGGAATATGGCTGTGCTTCTTTCATAGTTCCATCTGCGCAGTCTGTTAACCCATTCATCCCATCATATGGATCACTGCTGCAGTGTGAACTCTTCAAATGCTTTAGAAACGGTGCATTTACAAACCTACAGCACAACAAGTGGAAGAAAGAAATTGAGGAATTGGTTGTTTTGAAGAATATTTCATATTAACTGAAAACCTTTTATTCCAGTAACCTCCAGTTAGAACTTTTAATCAGTATCCTGCAGGATTCATACCTTTCCGCTGCTTTGCTGTTGAGTATTGACAATGTGGAATCTTTGGTCTTGCCCTCACATGAAAGTAGATGGTTATCAGTACACAATTGCTGGATGGTTTGCCATGAAATTTGATCCAGACGTTCATGGTCCAGAGACGACAGATTCTGCTTTGGTGATACTCAGCAGCTTTGTGAGTTTTGACTTATGCAGTGAAATATGTCAACCAGGGCTGTTACTGATTGTCAGTAAATCAGTTTATTACCATTTAACCAATTGAAAATACATGAGCCCATAAACCAGAGGGTGAGCGACATGCATGTAGGAAAATTTATTTTACATTAGTTGTAGCACTTGGTTTTAGCCACCAGATGCAGCATGTTATTGTTCAATGAGATGGAAGACAGCAGTTTGTGTCTAGTAGTGTAGCGACCAAAGATGCGGTCACTTTAATCTGACTCACCGGATATAGGTTGCAGGTTTAAGTCTGATCATTTTATTGGGAGTCCTCCCCTGCTCCTTCCACTGTCTGTGTGTTACTGTTTTCTTCGCCCTGGGCAACAACAAAGCAACAATCTCCAGTTTGCAACCCACAGCACTGAAGATGAAGATGAAAGTTTTGAAGAGGATTTTGATCGTGCAGTATCACTATCCATCCACAGTGCTTGGCTCTCTGCGTGTAGATTTTCCACCGTCACTATTTTGAGAAAACACCTCAAGCCACATCCTTCGCTCAGCCTCACCCACGATGACTGTTATTGGTTTACAAAAATACAAACAGAATGTTTATTTCCCCTCTAACAGAATGATAATGTGATGCAGCCAGACCATTATGTTCTACAGAATGGGCTGACTAAGCCAGACTACAAAAACTACAGGCAGTTTTGTGCTGGCAAGCAGAGAGCACTGTGGGGGTTTAGATAGCAAAGGGCCACTATGACAAAGACGTCTGTGGCGGTCAATGCTTCTGGCCAGAGCTCATATTTTAAAGACAGGCCAGAATTTTCTAGGACTCGTTTCCTATTGCCGAATGGCTGGTGTCACTAAGCCATTTAGAATAGAATAGAATAGAATATCCTTTATTAGTCCCACAAGAGGAAATTTGCAACATCACAGCAGCAAAGTGACAGTAAGAAAAGCAAGAAAATACAACTATAAATTAAAGAGGTGAGGTATACATGCTATATATATAATATAAATGAGAAAAACAAGAACACAAGAATACTAAGGACACAAATTTAAAAATAGTGACACGAATGAATTGCATACTAATACGAGTGTTTGCGGTTTGAAAGAACTCATGATGGAATAATGTCCGCTGCACCGTATTCATGTTATTGATCAATCAGTTATTGGTTATAATGCTACTTATGATTTGGCATTTGTCATCATCTGCATCAATAGCGGCAAATTTTGTTGTGATTCTTCCACTGACTTCACTCACTCATTCACCTTCCCCATTAGCATACCTTGTGGTAACTTTGATGATCCTTTGACTTTTCAGAGACTGACGTCAGGTCAGAGTTTATCTAAGGCTTTGGTTCACGACAAATACCTGCAGAACTGGCAGTCCCGTCTGCCTCATCTATATTTGTATTCAACACTAATTGGCGAATGCTAGCACATGGCCAACAGAGATTAGAGAAGTAGGTCCAGTCATGTTCCTCATGTCTGCCTCGATCGATGTGTCACTACTGCACTGTCAGTGACATGTGAGAAATGTTAAGCTAAACACAAATCACCATGGTAATCACACCCAGCAGTGCAGATTTCATCTGTAGCTCTCCTCTCTCAGTGTTTTTAAAAATAACATTCTTTCTTTCAGCGATTTTCTATTCGATATAATTTAAGTGCAGGATATCAGTGGTTACCGGTGTATTTTTTTTATGGTATTCTACTCTGTGTTTAATCATGCAGAATTATCAGTGGCATTCTAACTATCCACTGCATTTTTTCCCTTGTGACTCACTTCTGCAGCTGCTTACACTGTGGCTTTCAAAAAGAAGTCAATCACTGGCAACGCTCATATTTGGCACACAAAGCCCTGCAGTGATCCAGTAGTCTGCTTTGGTTTGGGGAAGGACTGCGTGTCTTTACTTTAAGTTCAAAAGGGACTCAAATATGGAAATGAGCCTTTAATTAGCTGTCGAGTTCACATGGTGTGGTTGACTAGGACTTCCAAATGGAGCTGCTTCAAACAGCTTACCTTGCGCGCTAAAATAGGAAAAGAGTAATTTTGTTTCTCGGCCCGCGATGCATCAGCTGATTTGATTCAGCGTCAGTTAATGCAGCACTTATTGCATTTTATCGACAGTGATTATGATGGATAGTGGTTTTCAGATACTTTACTGAGCAGAGAATGTTAATTACATGCATGAGCATTTCAGACTTCAACAATTTGCCAAAGCAGCTTTGAAACATATAGGACTCCTGGGAAAGAAGTTCATGTATCACTTTCCTTTTGTATCATACAGATCTTGCTGCCAACATTGCACGGCTGAAAGAGTCCAGGCATGTGTCAGCAAAAGATAAGCTGGATTTGAACCAGTGTAGCCATGGCAGAAAGACGGCATCCCAAGCAAAGGCACGCACGTTGCCAAGAAATGCAGCCAACAGACAAAGGCATGAGTGATGATGCGAGACTGTGATGCATAACAGCCATGAACTTAGCGGTTCTGTGTTGTATGTGTACAGTATGATGTAATGAGTAAGCTCTGGTAAATTTGGGTGCAAAGTACTAAATAAGTGTTAGAAATGTTTCCTGTAATCCCTCTTTTTGCTCCCTGTGCTCACTGTGCAACAGTGGAGGATTGATGCAGAGTTAAACAGCCTCTCTTTGTGTTGCGGAAGCGCATATCTGTGTGTGCATTGAAGAGGCTGGGGAGCCGACTGAGAAGGGGAGAAAGAAGCACAGTCTGTGTTTATGAGGGAGCTTTTGTCAAAAAGGGGTTTGTGAATTTGAAAAAAAAAATCCTGACAGTTTAAAGGCTAATTATCTAGCTATTGTAAAGTGTGTACTGTGCACAATGAAAAAATGGGGGGGGAAAACTGTTTACATGTCTTCTTGAAACTCTTGGAAGTAAAACAGTTCTACATTTTGTCATTTTCTCATGTACATTTCTAAATTAATGGCGCACAAATCAAGTGGTTTCTGCTGCAGCAATTTTAGTATGTAATGAAAACTGATGTTAGCGTTACTTAATCTATGACTGTAAAGTGACACATCAGGGCATACAGTCACTGATGGGAACAGGGATGGGCTGTAGGCCAAGTGTCTGAACTTCTTCCAAAGATTTCTCTTCTTTAACCCCTTGAAGCCTGAATTTATTTACAATTAAATTTAAAAAAAAAAAAAAAAACAAACAGTTTTGGTGTTTTTGTTTTCCAGCTGATGCTAAAATAAGTGGAGATTGTTAATTTATCTATTACACATAGAACATAGATATATAATAATAATAACAGATATGCAATAATTAGGTCCCACTCCGACCAGTCCTGCCAGAAACCAGTGCTTGCAAAAGGTTCCGAGGTCCGTATTGAATATGCACAGACCGGCATTGGGGGAATGGATACGCTATCTCACCTGCAGTCTGAATGAAAGTAGTATGTTGCGAATTTGCAACAATAGGCATCAAGGGGTTAAAATCAGGTGCTGTCTTGCTCAGAGTATGCCGTTTTGAGGCTTAGTGTTTGTATAAAGCATTATTTTCTTTGGAAACAAACCCTGAACTGCAACACTGTGAGTACAAGAACGACTGACTATGCCACATTTACAAGCTCTTCATTGCACAAAAGTCACTTACTGAAGTGCTGAGTGGCGATTGGGCTTTCGATAGCACTCGCATTTGAGAGGCATTTTTGAATTCTCCTGGGCGCCCCGTGTTTTCCTGCTTCACCCCTCTATGCTGTTTGATCCGCCTTCACACCATCCTCAGCGGACTGGATCAAATGACAACAGCAAAGCCT
This sequence comes from Amphiprion ocellaris, assembly GCF_022539595.1. Lineage (NCBI taxonomy): Eukaryota > Metazoa > Chordata > Actinopteri > Pomacentridae > Amphiprion > Amphiprion ocellaris. The sequence goes on along the minus strand of NC_072770.1, from coordinate 31,828,735 downwards.
CACAGCCTTGCCCTCCTCTCTTTGTGTCAGATGAGCCAATACTGAAGATGTAGAAAATGACAATCAGAAAGCCTCTGATCTCTCGTGGAACATTGTTTAAACTTTGCGTTTCTATCAGAATCCATTCATCAACTCTCCCTGTGTTTCTCAGTAAGCAGCTGAGATGAGTCCGCTTCATAAACTTCATAAAAACTATTTTAATTTGCTTTGACAAGACCTAGTAAGTTCTATAGAAACGTACTCAACAGAATAAAGAATCTGTATTATTTATTGTTTTGCCACACAGTTCCCTCTCAGTTCCACCTCCTGCTGCTGAGCATAAATCTGCCCCTGCATATGAAATGTCAGTCATATCAGAATGTCTCCATTACCACTGCAGATGTGGCTTTTGAATCGGTTATTTGCAGCATGAGGGAATTATTCATAAATTCTCTCACCTCATAGTGCACCGATACCATATGCACCTCATTAAGCGGAGCAGATATCCCCCTATGGTGACTGATCCGCATTATATCCACTTTCTTGTCAGTGTCATTATAAAATGCAGTCTTTCCTGTATCAGCTGCATATAGTCACAGTGGGTTTTCTCTGCCACACTACACCCTGGCCTGATGTTACATTACGTAGATAAACTGCAGTAAGATAAAAAGGTTAGAATTTTGGAAAAAAGTTGTACTTGGTGTTGCCTGATACTTTAGCAAAGGCATCAAAAGTACTGAAAAGCAAAGTACTGAAAAAGAAAGCTTATTTGCAACCATAGTTGCAAAACTCATAGTCCTACTCAAATATTGTGCCGTTCAGAAGGAGTCATGGTATATCTGTGCACTCAGCTGTATCACCCACCCAACGGCACAATGGCGGAATATTGCTCTGCGGGCCTGTCCTCACTCCTGACTACACTTTAACTTCTCAAGTAATCTCAGTATCAGTCATCAGGAGCTCTGTCCTCACCCTGCCAGAGAGGATACTGTTCTCTCTAATCTCTTGATCCTCTTTTGTTGAAACCTCACGAAGACACACTGCCAGCTCTGCCACAGCCCTCCTCTCCCTCTCCCTCTCCCTCTCCCTCTGTCACTTCAGCCCGCTTTTTCACGACAGGCCTAAAGGCATCTGCTGAACCTGAAATGTCTTGCTGCTATTATCCCTCCTTTGTCATGAGTTAAACAGAGAACAGGTCTGCCTTGGCGAACGCCCAGTCTGGAGCAGCTGTCCTGCTAAAGATAGACAGACACGCACCATCTGTTGCTCCTTCCTCCTGCTAGCGCTCATTCTCCTGTATTTTTTGTGCATTTCCTCTCTCTCTAGTCTCCTTCCTTTATCTGCTGCTTATTTATCAGGCTAGTATTAAATGATGGCGATCATGCTGTGCCAAACACAGTTGATTTGATTTCCTGTTTTAATGGAACAGAAATGACAGCATGTGTTCAGTAAAATTATAACTGCCAGGGATTATAATTACGACATCATACAATCATGTTCAGTGCTGTGGATTTCATTTGTTTGACTCATGGATACTGCCTGCTTAAAACAGTTGCACCTAGGATTAGATATCCATTATCCAGACACTTTAAGGATAATATTATAGTATACAGTAGTGCAACTCCTAGACTGATAAGATTGCAAGAGTTTACAGCCATACTAGCATCTTTGAGGCTGTTTTTAGGCACAGAGGAAGTTTGAGCTAAACGCTGACATCAGCATGGTGACATGGACAAAGAGACAAAGCTAATTTAGACCATGTTCCTCATCTTAATTTAGCACATCAGCAAGCAAATATGTAGAAATTGAGAACCAAATGAGTGGTCATAAGCCACACTAGAGGCAGAAAAGTGGTCCCAAAAACAATTTCTACACACATTCTACAGCCAAGTTTCACACCTTCTGTAAAAAGACAAAAAGTCTGACTCTCTTCTCGTGATCTCTTCAGGCCCAGCGTAAAGAGCTGTTTATCCAGGAGCGCTATGGAAGGTACAACCTCAGCGACCCCTTCCAGGCCTTGCAGAGAGACAATGAGGCTGTGGGAGGTCAGAGCAAGGATCCCAGCTGTTCTTCCTCCAACTCCAATCCCCTGGTGGTTCTCAAACTGGTGGTGAGCCACTGCAGGAGGATGCAGGAGAAGATGCTGGCCCAGCTGGCTGCAGCTGAGAACAGGCACAGAAGGGTGAGTGTGGATGTGTAGTTTTTAATTAGAGGAGCCAGAAATTAGCCGATTCCTTTCACATGTTTCAAAAAATGAGTTGGTTAATAAAGATAAAAGTGAGTCTCAGCAGTGGGAAAATTAATAAACCAACACTGGTGACAACAGAATCTTGACATACTGAATTAATTACATTGTATCACCTCTGTCCATCAAGACTTTTTGTTTTCATTTTCTTTTCAGGAACAGCACAATGAAAAAGTAAAAACTGATTTCTTTCAAAGAGGGGTGCAGACATTCAAAAGTACCGTACACGTGATAGGTAACCAGCATGAATAGAAGGAAAATACAAATAAAACACCTGTAAACTGATAACACATTTATAGTCTGTAAACACACCATGATGTGTAGACATCCTTGTTTCCTGGCTAACTTTTGATTGTAAGATTCCTGTAAATTTGTGCAATTGTTATCTTCATTATTATTATCAAATACCATGTGTCATTTATTATATCAATATTTCATACCAAGACCCAAATAACTTCTTGTTCAGATAAGAATATGAGACAGAAGGTAAGATTGGCTTTTATGATAGTGGTATTCAAATGACTGTTGTAAATTCTGACTTAGAATGAATGAAGTAATAATGAGAATAGTGAGGTCACAGTAAGTAACAAGAAAAGCACTCAGAGAGCGCAGTACTCCACCAAGGCTGCTCAGTCATTGTATTATTTCTGACGGCTGAAATCTTGAAAAAATTTGTGGTAGAAATCACGGCGACATAGAATGTGGCCATTTAATATAGATGTACCCACAAACAAAATGACCTTGCGCTGAGCACAGGTGTGTGTTATGCATGTGTATGTTATGTACGGATAACGAATCGCGTGACCTAAATATGTAGCAGGTGGCCGAAATTGATGGGACTTGGAAACACCCCCACAATTTAATCAATTGTTCCTTGTATCATTTCTGATGGATAAGTCCTGAAAAGTCCACAGCGGTGGATTTGTAGTAGGATCTCAATCATGTGATCGTCAGCAGGCAGCTGACGTAGTGTTCAATTGTTGTCATAGTTACAGTGACGCCATGCTGCTATCTCGCAATGATACAGAAATCTTTAACAAATCCCTGGATCCAGACTATAAGCCGCATCACTGCCAAAATTTAACGAGGTGGTCCTTGTGTCATTTCTGACTTTCCCTGAAATTTTCCTCTAAATCCGTTAGTCCGTTTTTAAGCAATGTTGCGCACAAACAGACTAACAGACGGACAAACGCACACCGATCGTCGCATAATAAAAAAGGAAAGAATGAATTGAACAAACAAAGTATTCCATCACTGCCAGAGGAAAGCAAAGCTTTGTAAAAACCACAGAATGAAGATAATATGCGGTTGTTTATGTCACTTTCCACCAGCATCTGTGCTTATTGTGCAATGGAGCAATATTGCTTCACAATAACCATTATTATCCTTAATATCCAGCAGACCAAGCTCTGTGAAATGATTTTATTCCCAAATGTTCCCTGCTGTGTTTGTTTCAGGTTATTGCAGACCTGGAGGAGGAAAAGCGGAGGCATGCTGAGGACACAGCAGAGGGAGATGATGTGACTTACATCCTGGAGAAGGAGAGGGAGCGCTTACAACAACAGGTGCCCTCTGATTAATTGTACAAGAGATATTTATCCAAAATGTGCTCTGTAAATCAAATAGGAGTCAGTGAGCAGTGGTCAGGATTATGAAGGAAACAATAACCACTCGTTTGTGTAAAGGCAGCAGAAGCAAGGTTTTCCACTTCTTACCTACAAGTTTGTTGATTGTGTGTCTTTTCTCTGTCCTTCTAGCTGGAGTTTGAGCGCAGCCAAGTTCGCCGACTGGAAAAAGAACAGCGGAGGATTACTGACCAGCTCGAAGAAGAACGGGCTCAGCACAAACAGCTCTCCTGTGCTTTGGCCAAAGAGTGCAAATGGGCGAGCGCCAGGGCTCTGGAGGAGGGTCACCGGCTGACTGAGCTGAGCTGGAAACTTGACAAGGTATTAACGTTTTGAATTCAAGTTAGACCGTTCATTTCACTTCTTACTCTTAGCACGCGCTCTTTGCTTGTACTGTGTTTGACAATTGTTAGGCTTTCATTGTTTTGTCAACTGCTGCTTCACTGAGCTGTTCTTATTTAGGAAAAAGAGGCTTGTCATGGCCTGAGAAAAGAGCTGGAGGACGAGAGGACGAGAGCTCTGAGGATGGAGGCGAGGGTGGAGGAGCAGCTGGCTGAGTTTGACACAGAGCGTGAACAGCTCCGCTCACGTTTGAAGAAAGAAGAAGCTCATTGTCGTCATCTCCAACAACAGGTGTGAACACTTGGATACGTGCATTTCTATGGAGAAAGCAGTTTTTGCATCGTTCATCGCATTACTTCATATAATCTCAGCGCAAGAGAAGACAATTAACTTAGTTGTACAGTCAAATGTATGCTTTAAAAATGATTTTTTCTCTTCCTCTTTTTGTGATCAGGTAGAAGAGCTGAAGAGGAAGCTAGGGGAGGTGAACACGATGAAAGACAGTAAAGAGGCAATTACTGCTCCAGTGGAGGCAGGAGGAAAGGAGTGGGCCACAAAAGTAGCTCCAGGAAAGACATTAGTAGACACTATTAAAGTTGAGGACATTGAGGAAGACAGAAACCAGACACTTGTGCAGCCAAAAGTCAACGGTCACTATCACCCAACGGAGACCAATGGGGATCGTAGTTCAAACAGCGCCCTCTCAGAGAAGACATGCCTACAGAATGGGAACGAAAATCCTCCAAATCATCAGACCCAGATGTCTTCCTGCAGTGCTGTGTCCCCCACTCTCCCTCTTTCCTCCCCCTGCGCCTCACCTGTTCTTGCCAAACGCCCACCAGGCAGTCCGAGTCCTGGGAGCTATCAGTCTCCCTACCAGGCCGGGATCAACCAGCGTTTCCACGCTGCTCGTCATAGGTTCCAGGGTACTGCCGATCCAGAGCCGCAGTCCCAGGCTGTTCAGCCAGCTTCTCCTCTGTCGCCCAAGGACCTCGCTTCTGTGACAAGCAGCTCCTCCCCAGAAGCCAGCCCAGTCAAGCAGATGGCCCGGAGCACAGTCACTCAAGTTCTGTCCCGCTTCACCACCGCCCAGCAGAGTGCTGCTCCAAAGCTCGCCACACCAAATAGCTCACCCTTTGGTACAGACTACCGCAGCCTGGCAGCACCCTTGTCTCCAGTCGTTGGAAGGGCTGCCGGGGCGGCTGCCCAGGGGATCAGATCTCCCACCATCCCCAGGGCAGACAGGGGCAACCCTCCACCCATCCCACCTAAGAAGCCCGGTCTAGCCCAGGCTCCTCCCTCCCCGGCCACAGTGCCACGGTCTGCCAGCCATTTCTCTGACGGCCCCCTCTCAGGCAGCTGTGGTCTTACCTCCAGCCAGGAGGGGGTCAAAGAACTGGACATGGTGGTTTCATCTAATTAACCCATCATTTGATCTGCTGAGAAATGAGTCAGTTGCTGCTCTGTTTGTGGCATTGTACACAGTTCATAATTATGATGAAGATAGTGTCTTGTACGTGGCAGGATTTATGTCATTTACCCATTTCAACAAAGGTCCCTTCAAACACTGTTACACTATATTGTATTTATTTTAAATATGCATAGAGGCACTATTGTAGGTAGTAGTTACGGTAAGTTAAATATGCTAATGAGCAATTAGAACTGAATTTAACTTTAAAAGGTGCCAATACTGTATCTTGGGCACACTGTACTGTTGCAGTATATTCTTTTCATGGTGTCATATTTCCAAAGGATACAAAACAAACGTATTAACTGATGAGGTATTAAACTGATATATTTGTATCCCTGTACTTTGTCCATAGTATGTTGCTTTTTTTAATAACAAATAATAATTTCTAAATCATTCTTGGACAATGTAAGCCAGTCTCGTTTCAGAGTGCACTCATGTTTTTTTTAAAAATAAAACTGTTTAGCTAATTTTATAAAATGTTCCTTAGTTATTAAATGTATGATAGTTTTACACATCAGATAATCTGAGCAGTGTCATGCTCTTGTGTACTACTTTAATGTTACATAGTTATGATTATCATATAGGCTCAGATTATTTGCAGGCACCGTTTGTACAAGATGTTTTTTGAGATTAATGATTGTGATGAATGTCAAGCATGTCATTTATAAGAAATTGTAAAACACAAGTATTTTATAGTCAGACATATCTTTGATTTCTATTACAACCCAACAGCCATGTTGGTTCTCTGCTATTATCAGATTCTTTACAGTACTTTGTAGGCTGGAAAGTAACATATTTAATAAATTTATCTGAAGATAGTCGCATATTGATCTCTTTATTTTCACTACCACAGGAATTATGTTCCCAGGAGGCAGTGGTTTAGATATTAATGCCAGTAGTGCTACTAATCTGAAGAAGAAATTTGTTTACAACTTTTACTTGGAAAGGTTTATTGTAGGGCGCAAGTATCCATTCTCGTTATTATCAATTAATCTGTCAACCATTTCCCCCCCTTAATTGAGTAATCATTTCTCTATTAAAGTATCAGAAATTGACAGCCTTATGTCATGTAGTCCCATAACCTTTTTAACTAAAAAGAATGTCCAGCGATACTAGGTTTACTGTCAATTATGACAAAACACATCTAATCCTCACATGCCACAAGCAGGAATCAGTTAATTCATGTGTTATTTTTGCTTGAAGAATGACTATAATTAAAAAATAAATCTGCTAATCAACTCTCAGAATAATTGCAGTCAAATTTTCTGTTGATCAGCTAACTGATCAAACATAATTAGGATTCCAAGCGTTAATAAACTTTACCAATAATCATGCAGAGTATAAAACGCTGCCCTGCCTCATAAAATCTGAAATTCAACAGATAATGATATGGTGAATGAATGCATTTAAATGGAAGAGTTGAAAACAAACTTTCTCTTCAGTAACTGACCTTCAGATGTTGATTTACAGATTGAAATTCATGGTCAAAATTCCTCTAAAATGCTGTCCTGCAGTGCATACCGGTCATATGATGCCTTTAGTGTTGTACTAACAAAGCATGTCCTCCAGAGGTCAGTATTTGATAAGTAGCTAAGGCAAGAATATTAGATATCTGCTGCTGCTTCTGTCGTATATATATATATATATATATATATATATATATATATATATATATATATATATATATATATATATATATATATATATATATATATATATATATATATATATAGTACAGTGGATCTATATTTTTAAATTTAGAACATTTTTTCCATTGTGTCTGTGTGCACCTGATTTGATTGTACTCAATAAACTCAGCTAAATAAACTCAACTTAAATCCAAAGCACTAATACAGTATTGTGCATTAGCTACTACAGCACAACCTTTTGTGAATTGTGCATCATCAAACGCTGTTAGTACACTAGCTGCTGGCAACACCTCCACTCAGTGGAAATGCGAACCTTACATTATAATAATTCCACTATGCGTAAACATAAGACATTCATTTAGCATTCTACTGACATCTTGATTTCATTATCCTGTGGAAGTAAAGAGCCTGAGGCAGCCATATTCTTCTTGGAAACAGATTCACACATATACTTAGAATGTATTAGGATGCTGAAATTAAATATAATACTATATCTATAATACCATAATAAATTATGAAAACTTTTGGAGGACGGAACAGTTTGTTATTTTGTTCCTCTTGATTAATCTATTAACAGTGTTTGTGCTGTATCTTGTATACGTGATGCAGCTTATACAAAAACTGGGCATTTAGAATGATTCCAAAAGTGCAAACAAAATACAGACATATTTGTTTACTTAATGAGTATGCTCTTTAATGTCAGCATATATTGTGTCTGTCTCTCACACAGACACTCAGTCACTCAATCAGTCAATGTGGCCTGACATTGAGCATCGGCTGACTAGGCTTTTCCGACACGCTAAATTCCCCTCCTGGTCGTCGGGGAAGGGTTGGCTGGTTAACGGGACGGGTCACCTCTCCTTTGCTCAGCTCACCTAATTAACATTCCAGTGTAGGACAGCAGAGCTGCATCCCAAATCCAGCACAGGCATGCCTGGTCCTCCAGCAAAGCCCCATCTTTCTCAGCCTCCATAAACACAGGCTCAGGTTGATGAGCTGTGAGGGGCCACGTCCTCGCCGCTGTCACTGCCAGCATGGCGGCCCGCTCTGTACTGGACTCTGTCATCCTCTGCAGGGACACACTGGGGTGAAGACGTCAAAGTCTATACTTTAAGACCTTATGTGATGAACTCTAATATCTTGAGTGGTACTTTTGTAAGGCTAGGAATGAGACTGCAGCTGGGTTGAACAGCTCTACTGATTTTTAATGCAAAAAAAGCCCAATAACCTGCCAGTTACCCTGCTGGCAACTGGCACTTCCAATACTTCAGTCTGTTGCATGGAGTGACCGGAAATATCTTTGAAATATATTTAAAATTGACTTAATAGTCAGAGTTTGAGTTTAGTCTTTGTGCTGCATGACTTACATTTTTCAAAAACCTTTATTCTAGCTATGGGTCATGACCCAACATGAATCTTGGTGTCTTAAGGTGTCATTATTTGCTTTTTATTCTTAAGAACAAATCTCAGAGGAGTAGATTGTATTTCTTTTTTAGTATGCAGCCGCTGAATTTTTTGTCCTGGATTGGACAAAAAGTGTTTATTGGCTTTCTTCTGTGTGAGACATGCTTGTGATAAAGCACTATATAAGGATAAATGAACTTGAACTAGGAAAGGATTGCTGCAGCCACATGTACCTTGTGGGCAGACCTCCTAAGTGCTGCACTTTATTACAATGGCAGACGAGGCACATGGTTGCAGTGTCATGTTGTGTGAATGAGATGATGAAACAGAGGTCAAGGAGGGAGCACAGGGCCTGTCAGGAGTTAAACCACAAATTTACAGTCTTCTCAGTGAAGACTTGTTCCAGGAAAGCACAGTGTGCCTGTCTAGCTGTCTTTATTAGTGATGACTGCTGTCTGCAATGGATCCATAACAATCATTGCTATCTAAGCACTCATCAGATCTTGTAGCGGTCCAGTTGCTTGCCTTATTCTCTTGTTCTTTGTCTTTTCTCGCTCTCGTCCCCTTTTCTCCATCCAAAATTAGCCCAGGGCATGAGATGGGCCAAGAATAGGAGCTCAGACCCCCACACTGAGCCTCTTAGAGACCACAGCTGGAGCTGGCTCAAACTGAGACAGAAGGAGAGGGAGGGCTGGATGATGAGTGTTATCGCCACCATCACCTGCTCCCTGTAAAGCAATTTGTTATAGAGTTGTCACTGTAAAATCTATAGCTTGTCCCGGGGTAAAGAAAGACAGGGTCACATGTAATGAGGATCCGAGTGTGGCTCCAAATCCAGATATGACATAACTGAAGGACAAACAGCTGGGCTGAGTGTGTCTGTGATTCAGAATAATAAGGGAAGATTTTTAATTTGTGCCTTGCAATACTTAAATACATATTTTGAAGCACGCAATGTTGTGTACATTTGTCTCCGAAAAAAAATACATTTCCTGATTAGACACGATATAACTGAGAATCCTGCTGAATTCCCAGATGACCAACATCTCACATTCACATTCAAAACACACCATTACATCCGCTGTCTGTGCTGTGGTATTTTTAGGCAGCTGTATTGTTACTGACCTTTACTTACATCCCCAACTAACACCCCTGGATTTGCACTGATTAAAATGACCTCACACACTCAGCATACACATAGCGTCTTGTCTGAGTCTCTCTCTACCTGCTGGCCAGACACTGCTCCAAGTGACTCACTGAAGTCGGCAGAAATGTCCTTGAGGTGGGTCAGATGTTTCCACGTTGGCTCAATGAGACAAACCTGGACTGTTGATATGAGCCGAACTACAAACATGCACTCCAGCGACATTACAGAAGAGGTTCAAGTGCTTGGAACTGAGAGGAAGATATTTCACTCTCCCACCCTGAGCCACATGGCATGAAGGCGACTTCATGAAGTTATTAATCATTTTTTGAACAGTAAGGGACTATACTGGGTGCCATACCAAACTTGGAGAAAGAACACATTACAGCATAGGACAGATATGAGATATTGAGATATATCTGTCAAGACAAACACAACTTGTACGTGCAGAAGACATATTTCAAATATACATGGAAAAACAGGATTTAAATAAAGCAATAATTTCTATACAATCACCTTAAATCCAGCACATGAGAGATTCTCCATTTCAAAGTCAATAAGAGAGTTTCTGATGTCACTGAGACTAACTGCACAACAACACCGCCTTCTACACACCAACTAGAGGAAACCAAATGGCAACAAAATGTAAAGAACCGTATTTGCAACAGTGGAAAGACGAGACTAGAAGCCAAAGTAGATCAAAATAATATCTGGACCTTAAAAACGGGATCATGAACTGGCAGAATATCTGTGTCAGTGATAGAAAGCAGAGGCAGAGTCGAACCAAGTCCAGGCTCCAGAAACTGGCGAATGAAAAAGGAAGACAGAAAAGCTCATGGCAACCACCTGACAACAGGGTATGTAGTCATTGTTCGACAGGTGAGGTTGAGACAGAGATACACTTTCTCCGACAAATTTATCTGTGTAATTTCAGATCTCAAATAGCACAATGACTTCTCAAAATTAAAACACTCAGAAGAGAAGGAGCCAGAGCATCCCACTGTCCAATGAGTATCAACATGTCTTGCACTGTACATAAATATTTAACACACACTGCAGTCAAAGGTTTGGACACATCTTCTCATTCAATAGTTTTTATTTAATTATTTTATACATTGTAGATTAATACTGAAAACATCAAAACTATAAAAGAATACATATGGAATTATGTTGTAAACAAAAAAGTGCTAATCTTCAGTATTAATCTACAATGTAGAAAATAATACAAATAATAAAAAGCATTGAATGAGAAGGTGTGTCCAAACTTTTGACTGGTAGTGTATATCAGTTTAAAGGTTGTATTAATGTTATGTGCTAAAGTCCATGTATTTAGACAATTATATCTTGATGCTTTAGGAATCATTTCTTCAAAGTTTCATGCCATAAAGCCTGTTTAAACTAAATTGAATCGAATATAAATCACGTCAAAGGTCAACCACGCAAATGTAAGAAGCTACCTTTATTGTACATGGAGTTGTATTTTCAAACCAGGGGCAAGATACATAAGTCTGGCCAATAAATTACAAGGTGAACATTTGTTCTCCCACTTTTCATCTTCATGAAAAACTAGACGAGACTTTTTTGGCTTCTGACCTCTCTGTGTTTTAGTCCAGACATTTTAGATTGTGATTTTCCTCTTCAGGAAACCTCACATTTTCTCTCTTCTCCACTTTTTGTGAAGGGTGCCTCTCTTGTCTATGTGTAGTCCTCTTTCTATGTCCATTAAATATGTTTCTCAAGCCTCGACTCAAAGCACTGAACATTCTGAACTGGCAGTTTATGAGGGCTGCACACAGCAGCAGTGATGTTTTGATGCGTTTAATCCTACGTGGGCATTGGATTGAGACCAGTGGGTCAGCAGACATACGAAACAATGTAATGCCCCCTAGGAAGGATTATACAGTAGGCTGTATCTCTATGGACACCGAATTCCTGTTTGATAATGGGTATAAAAAAAAAAAAAAAACATGCATGACTACTCATAGCTGAAGTTTCCAGAGTAAAACTTTGTCTTGTATGACACAAAGAGGCAGCAGACTTATCCTTCGTACAAACTTTTTATTCAAAGCCACTAAATGGTTAAAAAAAACAATGTTTGCTCTAAAAATGAGGACAGTAACAAAGAATTATTTTCATTGTCAATTATTTTCTTGATTGATCAATTAGTTGTTTGGTCTTTAAAATGTCAGTTAGTGTTTCCAAAGCTCAAGTTGACAAATCTGTTCCGCTTACTGCCATATAGGAGGAAAGAATCCAGGAAACATTCACATTCAAGAAGCTGAAAGCTGAGACTTTACACTTGAATCCCAAAACCAGTGATTAACATAGTTGGTGATAAATTTATGACCCAACTAATCGATTAATAGTTGCAGCTCCACTAAAATGGTCATAAAAGAAGAGTTACATTGATTACTCTCAGTCACTATTAATACATTTTGTACATAGATTATTGAACGTGTTTGCCACAGGAGGCCTTTTGGCTCAGTTCTACAGTTGATTGTTGACTGATCTAATGATGAGCCTGCCTTCATTTACAGTGTTAAACACACAGCTGAAAGTTCACTTAATGGATTCTTTTAAATGTCAGTGTTTGAGCAGACAAGAAACCTCAGTGGAATACTGCCTGTAAGTCGTGGCAGTGCTATCGGGTATAAAATATGTTCAGATCGCTTGAGGGCATGCACACTCCCGGCCCCAGTGGGAATATCACTGGAAATATTGCAATTGAAGCCTGTGTCTGTTCAAAAGTGGCAAAAAAAAAAAATGGATTCCTTGATTTGGAACCAACAGCCATCACAGGCAGGGACTGATTTCAAGCACAGTCTCCTTCTTTACTGTCTGTAGGTCTGCATACCGTTGTCTGTAGTTTTCTAACAAAGGGGTTTGGCTGTGGGGAGCGGGGAGCGGGGAGGGGGTCGCAGACAGCTGACGCACCGGAGCGGAGCGCAGCGCCGCGCGTTTCGGTGCGCATCTTCATTTTCGTCTGTTGGAGGAAAGGTGAGCGCAGCGTCTGTGCCATCCTCAGAGACACTCCTTCCACTGGACTGATTTAAGCGGCTCTATCGTTAGTATTATCAATATTATTATTGCCGTTGTTATTATTTTTTTTTGTTTTATCAATTTTGGATCTTGTAGTTTGCAACTTCCCGCAGCTTTAGCGATCTTCAGTTCGGAGCGCAACAGTGGAGGAGGAAAGGGTGAATTTCTGCCCGATTGAGTCAATCTGGGACGAAGAACTCACTCATGTCACTCATTAAGTGCAGATTCCAAAGCCAGTGAAGATTATGGATGTCCTTAGAGAGACTCTGCACCGCGTTATGACAGCAGATGGAGTTTAAAGGCACTTTTTCCTCCATGTGAAGTTTCTTTTCGTTACCCGATGATGGACGGCGGACAGTCGTCAAGGACTCTCACACCTGATTGTGCAGCCTTTGCCAACACATGAATGGAAGAAGCATGTTGTGTCTGATGCAATCTCGGGGCTTCTCAGACAGCAGTAGGGCGATGGGGATGAGAAATGGGGCAAAAAGCCACCATCACTCCAAACCCGTCTCCAAACTGTACTTCAGCTTTATTTTGCTCCTGCTCATTTTCACACCCAGAGTGGATTCGTCGTGGTGGTGAGTGAGATCTTTGAAGAGCTTTTGTTGATGTTTTGTTCAAGTTGATCACAAACAATTAACTATAACAGCTATAACATGTCAAATATTAATGCAACTTTTCGGAAAGTTATGGTGCATGCAAACACAGAATCAACATTTTACAACTAAAACATTGCTATAAACTCGTTTACAGTAACTTAAATGTTCATTTGTATCTGAATTGTTGTGTTGCACCTTTTCTTCTACATATTTACTTCACAGGATTCTTTTCCTGGAGTAAAGATGGAAAATTATCCTGTGAAAAATATATAGACTACACAACCTGTCCCGTCTTATTTCAGTAATTCCCCAACACCCCTAAAATAGGATAACCACGAAAGATTAGAACACTTTCATCTTCTTTACCTCTGTGTGGGAATTTTCTGAATGTGCATTGATGTAAAATTTTTTTCAAACATCAATACAAAGTGAAATGTTAAGCACAGCAAAGTGTGTCACAAGTTTATGAAGATTAATGGTGTTGGGGGGGATCTCCCCTATCCATCCATCTTGCCCAGAGTAAGTGGCAGGTGCAGGCGTTGGTGCATGAATAAATGCCCCTTGATGATTTCTCTTGAGGTTTTAAAGGCTCAGATGAGAAGAAAAAGAAAAAAAAAACATGCCTCCCCCAGTCCCTCTCACCTGGAATAGCTGTTTCAGGTCCCACTTAACAGAATATGCATTTGATGTGCACTTAATGTTTAACTAACTGAGGTGAAGTGCTTCTGTGTTTTCTGCCTTTATGTCAGAATTATTGCCCAGCACCCCGTAACAGTTAGTTACACATGGATTTAGATTGAAAATGCAGCCTTTGTAAATAATATAATGAATCCTGATTTCCCAAGAGAATCTATTTGCCGTTGTATAATCCCGTTGTTATCTTATGCAAATGTATTATCAATAGACTGTGATTAAACTGTTGAGATATTCCAGAGAAAAGGACATAAACAGGAGAAGCTTGGAAGCTGTGTGATTAATACTTATTTCAACCTGGTTTGCATTGTTTGGGCCCATTTTTAACCACTGCGATCATTTAGATGGGTGCCATGTGTCTTGCTGCACAAGACCCACTTCTCTGGCTCCCTCTAAGTGTGTGTCCTCTTGGAGACAGTCAGGGGTCTTTTGGCACAGCCGGTATGTACACCACACAATAAACACAAGTACTGCTCCTGTTCTGCTTTACTGCTCAGGCAGATAGTCGCAGTTAGAACGGGACTGGGAAAGCCATAACAGGAGTGGAAACTGCCTGCTATGTCTGTTTCTGTCTCGGTGGCCGGGCGACACAAATGTGGCTGCGATTAGGGACTATAATGATATCCGGATGGAGAGTAGAGCGTGCAGGCTTAGAGAGGGAGGCAGAAGAAGAAGGAGGGGGGGAATGTGCCATCATATGGTTGATCTGTGAGGCTGGGAGGCCTGACTTGTACTGTAGATGACTGTCTTCATGTCCTGTTGATAGGAGGCCCCCCCAGTGTCACAATGCCACCAGCATGTGATCCACCTTCTTAAGAGTTGCTACAAAGTTAGGGATTATGGCTGGAAAAAAAAGCAGGAAGCAAAGGCTTTTCACTGAACGTGTGGAATTTAATAATCTCTTCAACATCCTGAATATCTGCTTCTGAAGTAGACAATGGGTATGAATGTGAGGACAAAAGGAACACTATGGGGAATCCAATCAATAATCTTGACTAAACTAAAAAGGTAATATTTTGGGGAACCAATTTGCTTATTATATATTAATTCTTAGAAAAATGAGTATCATGAATGTTAGATAAGAAGCCTGCTACTACACTTGTGATCATACGCTAAACATAAAATTAGCAGCTCGCTCACTTGGTACACTTATCACATCTCTCTGTACAGGCTTCGTAGGGCAAATTTTAAACCCTCTGCAAAATGGCAAATTTACATTTTTGCACTTCGATGCAAGTATATAGCATTTTCATTACGTTGGAGAACTTGTGACAGACAGAAACTCAAACAACAGACGTCAATATATCCTTACTTCTTACTCTACGTTATCCATAATACAACTCCAAAGATTTTGCTTCACCCTCCATATCAGGTAAATCACTGTGAAGCTCTGGTTTGTGAGACTTTCTGTTAGACGTGTAGCCTTTGAAGCTACCATAGACTGTATGTAAAGAGATGAACATAGTGGCTGTGACGCCCCCTGCTGGTTTGCGGCCATCCATTCTGAAGTCTCAAGTTTGGAACCTGGCTGTCACTGTTTTGACAAGAACTCAAGGACACTACACATGGCAATACAGTAGTCAGCCTGAAACACTCCTACTACTTTATCATCCATTTTCATCTAAATGGGTCCATAATTTACAAAGGGAACATCATTCTGTATTAAAAAGGTCTTAAAACTAGTGATTGAGACCATGAACTTTTTTACAGAGGTAACAGATCCAAGGAGAATTAGAGTCATTTTCTCAAACTTCTGTGCAATCTGACTTTTTTTCTTTTCAACCAGAGGAGTCGCCCCCTGCTGGCTGTTAGAAGAATGCAGGTTCCCTTAGGTTAGCATCCTTTTTCACACTCGGAGGCTGCATCCATATTTTCTGTTTTATGAGCTAGACCTGATGTTTTGGTTGTACGTACATACAACATAAACTTCAGCAGTGAGGCAGGCTAGGCACTTTATTGCATGGGTAGCACTCCATTACTGTCCTTATGCTCTGTGTAACTAAGCTTCAAGCTTCTTTCTCTGTTGCTTGTATCATTTCTACTGTGAAGCTATGAAACAAGAATAGAAACAACCAGTATTTCTTTTATGATGGGTCGGTCCCCACCCTCTCCTAAAGCTGCTACAACACTGGAGAACCTCACAATGTTGTGTGTCAGTCTGATTGAAGGAGGCAGATGAATTTGTGATTGTATTTGAATGAGTGTCATCCACACAGAAAAGAATTCAAAGCTAAATCAATTTAGCGGTAACTCTATCCACAGATATTTTTTTTTGTCAGCTCTCCATCAGAGCCACAGTAGACATAGTACTTTTATTAGCCGAGGAGGTAGATGAATAAACTGAACTTCACATGTGAAATCGGCTTCCCTTCAACTGATCACCGACACCGTCTGCTGGATCTGTGTCTGCAGGTACATTGGAGCGCTGGGTGCTCGGGTGATATGTGACAACATTCCTGGCCTCGTGAACAAGCAGCGGCAGCTCTGCCAGCAGCATCCGGACCTGATGCAGTCCATCAGTGAGGGAGCCAAAGAGTGGATCAGAGAGTGCCAGCATCAGTTCAGACACCATCGCTGGAACTGCAGCACCCTGGACCGAGACCACACTGTGTTTGGCAGGGTGATGCTGCGAAGTGAGTCTGCACATGCGCCGCCAGTGGGGGTTTCTGTCTGTGTGGTTCTTTGCGCGACAGTGGTTGTTTATGTCACTGACACTCGAGTTAATCATCCTCGTAAATGTCTCCTCTGTTACCAGATAAGCAGAGAATTAATAGGTGTCTTATTAAATCAGCTTTACCCTGGAATACAAACAGAAATAGAAAGTGTTCTTCTCCGGAATGAGGCAAGATTGGGAAAGTGGATGTTCTCTGAAAACAAGTAGCAGATTGAGAGATCCACACTGGTGATGTATAAACAGTAATAGGAGATGTAAATATTTGGGTAGATGTTTCTGGCAGCCAGACAAAGCTTTACTCCCTGACATATCGCCTGTGTTCTGCTTCATTGCGTGAGCAGGAATGAGAGCAGGAGGAGGGTGGGACAGCCAGACCAAATAACCCCCAAAATCTCCTCTCGTCTGAAATGAAAACACAGCTCAGTGACTGAGAAAGCTGCCATCTGTGCAAATTAAAAGGTGAAAGGAGAGTAGGCTGGACTGTGATGTTATAGCTGACATGCTGCTACCTCTGTCTGGACCATCCACCATAAATGGACTGATTTCGGTGCTCCTGCTGTCAGGAACATACTGGAATAGGTTGCTTTACCCAACAGTAATACTGTGAACTTGGGTATTAGAAGATCAGCTCAAACCTTAGTTGAGTTATGGTATTCAGAAAACATTCACAATGCTGTCACATATAAAACAAGAAAAGTACTCAGAGAACGTAGTACTCCACCAAGGCTGCTCAGTCGTTGTATGATTTCCGACGGATAAGTCCCGATAAGTCCACAGCGGTGGATTTATAGTAGGATCTCAATCATGTGATCGTCAGCAGGCAGCTGACGTAGTGTTCACTTGTTGCCATAGTTACAGTGACACTAATACAGAAATCTTTAACAAATCCGTGGATCCAGACTATAATTCACATCACTGCCAAAATCTAATCACTTGGTCCTTGTGTCATTTCTGACCTTCCCTGAAAATTTCATCCAAATCTGTTAGTCCGTTTTTCAGTAATGTTGCGAACAGACAGATGGACAGACAGACAGACCGCCAAACATACGCCGATCGTCGCATAACTCTGCAGCATTCCTTGGCGGAGTTTGTAATATAATGTAATATATGTTTCTTGTCCAACAACGATTCATTATTTTCTGATATATAATCGCAGCACCTATTTTTCTCGTCCACCCAGGCAGCCGAGAGGCAGCGTTTGTGTACGCCATCTCTTCAGCAGGAGTGGTCTACGCCATTACCAGAGCCTGCAGTCAGGGGGAACTTAAGATCTGCAACTGCGACAGTAACAAGCGTGGGCAAGCAAGCGACGACAAGGGCAACTTTGACTGGGGCGGTTGCAGCGACAACATCAACTACGGCATAAAATTTGCCAAAGCTTTCGTAGACGCTCGGGAGAAGATGGTGAAAGATGCTCGAGCCCTGATGAACCTGCACAACAACCGCTGTGGTCGAATGGTGAGCAGCAACAGTTCTGATAATAATATTTGAGCTTTAGCACCACTGTGGTACAGTCAAATGACAGTATTTAAGATAGGTGTTAATCTGCCTCCTGTAAGAAAAAATAAACAAATTGTAGCCCTAGTCCGCTGTACAGTCATGTTTAAATACAGAAAATGCTAAGAGTAGTGCGGCAATTTTAGGTTTCCACTTTGAAATTCAAAATTATGAAATGTACATCAATTTATTAGTGTTACCTCTCTTTATTAGTAACTACCATCAATTAATTTTATATCAAAGATAATTATATTTCTTATAGGCTTTGATGATATTATAGTACATCCTGGAAGACTTGTTTTTTCTAATCAATGCCACAATTAGTGATGCAGCTACGGATTATAGCTGTAATGGTTAATCAATCTTCTGATTATTATGCAATTAATTGTTTAATCATTTGATTTTTAAAACATTTGAAAACACTGAAAAGCCTCAACAGAATTTATTAAAACTTAATTTAAACATTTTGCATCAGAGTTATTTAACTGGCAATGAAGTCAAGGTAAGTAAAAGAAGGAAATTTTACTATTTGAGAAGCTGGAATAATCTAATGTTTGGCTTTTCTGCTTGAAAAATGGTTTAGACAATTAATCGTTAAGGTTATTGCTGATTAGATTTTGATTGACTAGTCAGTTTATCAGCTAAATATTCTGGTTTCAGTCTCACTGACTGACTTTCCAGGAGCTTTACCGTCTTACAACCAATATATTGATATGAATAATGCAATCTACAACTGACTTGATGACACAACAAAATGGGAATACAGAACAATAGGGTAGAAGGTGCTTTCATCAGTAAATTTAGCTTAAAGTCTCTGGAGTAACACAAATTAAGATCCAGTCAGAGTGATGAACATTCAGCTAACAACTGCTCTTGCAGGAACCTACATCATGCCATGGGCAACATCACAGGCTTAACACCTTGTCACCTCTGACCTCTGCTCCAGGCAGTGAAGCGCTTTATGAAGCTGGAGTGCAAGTGTCACGGGGTCAGCGGCTCCTGTTCTCTGAGAACCTGTTGGCTGGCTATGTCGGACTTCAGGAGGACCGGAGACTACCTACGCAAGAAGTACAACACCGCCATCGAGGTGACCATGAACCAGGATGGGACAGGCTTTATGGTGGCTGACAAGGATTTCAAGGGAAGCACCAAGAATGAGTTAGTTTACGTCGAGAACTCTCCAGATTACTGTCTCATGGACCGAGCAGCAGGTTAGTAGATGACTAGAGAATTAGGTTTTGCCAGTATAATTGAGAAAAGAAAATTAAACTTACAAATTCTTAGAAACAGTGACAATTTGTATCCATAGTTAAGATGCATGTAGATAAACAGGGCCACGTAATAATTCAAAAAACCACAACACACTGTGTGCTCATGGCTAAGTGGTTACACCACATACATAACAACATTTTCTTGTGCATGTCTCTTGGTTACTGGCAATGCTTACACTGTTGTTCAAAAGTTTGGGGTCACCCAGACAATTTCATGTTTTCCATGAAAACTCAGACTTTTATTCTTGTGCTAACATAACTGCACAAGGGTTTTCTAATCATCAATTATCCTTTCAACACCATTAGCTAACACAATGTAGCATTAGAACACAGGAGTGATGGTTGCTGGAAATGTTCCTCTGTACCTCTATGTAGATATTCCATGAAAAATCAGCCATTTCCAGCTAGAATAGTCATTTACCACATTAACAATGTCTAGACTGTATTTCTGATTAATTTAATGTAATCTTTATTGAAAAAAAAAAAAAAACGGCTTTTCTTTCAAAAACAAAGACATTTCTAAGTGACCCCAAACTTTTAAATGGTAGTGTAAGTTTTTTAATGTTTTTGGCTGAAACACAATGATACATATGTATATATACCAGTTTTGATTATGTTGCACATATCGTACACATAACACATATCATGAACAAATAGGTTTCTTTGAAGGAAATTGTTTAATGATCCCAGTAGGTACTGAGCGGAACACTTTACATCTGAAATATCAACTTATCAGTGCACTCTGTTGAAAAAAAACTTTGCCATGACTTCATTGTTCTAAATTGCTTACTTAACTGACTGCAGCCTTGATACATTGTCAGTAAGCTGCGTTTAATTTGAGGCCCTTAAATACCGAAAGACTAAGCAAATAAACTCAGCAATGATCTCATGATGTCCTCTGTAAAGAGACAGTGGCACCATTATCTCTTGAAAAAAAAACAAAACAAAACATGTACGATACATTCAATATTTCATAACGAAAACATGACATGAAAACATCAAAAATCTACATTCAGAAAGCCAGTGAAGTACTTTAAAGCTTGTAGTAAATAACTAAATGATACTTTAAGTGAAACATTGCTGTAACACATTTTCCATAAAGACATATGAGTATATTGTTATGAGACAAGATAAACAGATGGTTGACCCTTTGCTAGTTTGACAAAAAACTATGAGAATCCAAGACTCGTCCACTGAAGGCTTGCATTCCTTCACAGCTTAAAGTTCAGTGATTTGACCTTTAACATCTCCTTTAATTCCTAATGTTTGCTTTACCTTGTTAGGCTCTGGCTGCTCTCCTCCAATCCAGCCCCTTCAGTAGAGCATGAAGAAGCTCCCTACCTCACTGTTAATAGGTTAGGCCAGACAGCATGTGCATGGGACATGATGGTACTAACTTCACAGATTCCTCCAATCCTCCCTGCAGTTAGCTTGGTTGCACCTTGACAACTGAAGGGTAATGAAGGTGTGTTCACTCAAAGGAAATGCTGACTTGCCTTGTTAAAAGGTGATCTTAAAAGAAGCCCATGACCCTCCTCACCACTAATCTCCATTGTGTAGGAATTCACAGCCTAGGGATACATGCAGGCTTATTTTTCAAATCCTTCCTTTGGTCAGTATTAAGCTCCACTCCCGAGAGCCTGAGGGGAATATCTCCTCTTATCCTTTTCTCTTTACTTCGGGATGCACTGTTATTAGACCTGGCATCTGATCTTAGGCTTAGATTTTACACCTGAGTACATGTACACAGTAGTGTTTGGGTCTGAGGCTGTTCTGTCTGTCTGGAAGCCTAAACCCTGCTGGAAAGTGTGGGAAAAGTGATGTTTCGTTTCAGTTTTCAGCATCAACATATCCAATGCTGTTCAGAGATAGTCAACTGCCAGCATTAGCTGCTATTGACATCGACGTCATTGCTGGAGATTTTCCAAAATGAAACTGAGCTGATATGTAACCAGGCAGTGATTTTGTTTGGAAAGAAAACCAAAATGCTAGAAAAAAATAAAGCATTGAACTGTTAGAACAACTGTAAATGTAGATCTGATAATGTGGCTTGGGGAAATGTCAGTGGCTCAATATGTTCAGAGAGCATGAATATTTGCATCAGATTGCATCGTAATTCACAGATGACATACATTTCAATTCAGAGCACAAATATCTGCATCATGGTAGCACTAGAAACCTAAGCCAAAAGCCAAGTCACCTGCATTTCATCCTCTGGGTACCATGAATGGAACCAACCAAGCACAGACCAGCATTACCTTTTCTAGAGGTACGCTGCTAGCATGGCAGCTGTTTTGCAATTAATTTGTACTAATTAAGACCCAATAAGCAGTTATAGAAATGATTATAATTTGACAAAACATTCTATTGACACAATAAAGACATTAACAAACTCATTCTGTTTTCATCAGATGCATTTGTCTCAGGACTTGACCACAAGTACAGGGGTATTCAATCCTTCGCTAAGCATAAAACAATCTCAGAACACAAAAAAAATGCAAAAACATAATTAAAACTCTATCAACACCATGACAAACCAACATGTGCGAATATCACCCTAACCCTAAAGCCACATTGGCCAATCACAAGCCTGAAAAAAGCTATACCTGGTCTGGGCAGACTACCACCCATGGCTCACTGAGGGTAATTTAACTTTACATATGCATAGATGTATAAAAAGTCCTCTTAAGAAGGTTAGCACCGGTGTTACTTTAGATACGTCCCCCATCGCACAAAATATCTCAGTTTTTCTGGTCCACATGTCAACACTGCAAACAAAAGGTGCTTTCCAAAATTTCTATGTTCAGTGACTTAAAACTGTCTGAGCATGTATGAAAGGGCAAACCACACTGAAAAAGCTATATTTTAAATAATATCCATGTCCATGTATTGGCTGGTTAAAGGCGTTGGATGCACAAGACTTACTTCTAGCAACAAACTGTTAGTTCAGCAGGAAGATCAATGTTTCCTTTACCTCAAGTCCTCCATAAAGATCCTGACCAGCATTTAGGAAAAAGGAGCAAGATAAACGTTCTTACACCAAAACTGCAGCCGTATTACTCTTTATTTTGTCTCTTGACAGGCTACCTGGGCACGGCGGGCCGAGTGTGCAACAAGTCTTCCAGAGGCACGGACGGCTGTGAAGTCATGTGCTGCGGACGAGGCTACGACACCATGCGAGTCAAACGTGTCACCAAGTGTGAGTGCAAGTTCAAGTGGTGCTGCGCTGTGGAGTGCAAAGACTGTGAGGACGTGGTGGACGTTCACACCTGCAAGCCTCACAAGCGACCCGATTGGCAGGACATAACCTAAGCAAGGAGACTCGACCAAACACAGGCGCCACTGACTAATTAACCTGAAAGCGCCAATGACTACCTTTTAGTTGGGATCTTGTAACTTTAATACCTCTGGCTTTCGATGCTTTGATACTTCCTGAGGCAGAAACTTCACAAACCTTTGTTGAATGATGGTAAACTGGAAATTAGGCCCAGTTACTGATCATGTGCTGCTTTAAGAACAATTTCTTGAAACTTTGATACAGAAATGTCTGAATATTATATTCTGTTGTAAATGCAGATGTATGACCTAATGCCTGCTTGTTTTACAGTATGTAAAGACTGTGTAAACATAAGACATGAGAGAGATGAGCATAATAATAGTAATATTTAGTCTGAAGTGAGAGAGAGAGAAAAGAAAATAATGAAGAGATCTTTTGAAATCTTGTTAAAACACTGACATTGTATCATTTTAAATGATTTCAAGTCATTGTATGGTACTGCAACAAATCACTTAGAATATAAACACACAGTTGCTGCTAATTAGTGTAACTGTCAAACTTACAAAGAAGTCAGAGGGCACTTATGACAAGCTCTTTCTTAATTACAGGCCAGATATTCACACTGTGAACCCGAAGGAACCACAAACAAGAAAGCAAACTAGGACTTGAAGTTAAATTGCAGTCTAGTTGCTGTAAAATGAGATCTTGGTAGATTGTTGAAAGAAAAAGGACACATGGACAGAAAAAAAGGAAGCTTTATATGAACTTTGGACTGTTGTCTGAAGAAGTCTTGTACAGTATGCTGCGTATTTGACTGTAATAGATCTAACACATTCTGGTTGTGTTGCGTCATGGAAAACCTTCTTGTTTCTACCTCTGGTTATTTGTCTTTGCTTCCATTTTTTTCCTCGATACCTTCACGAAACTGTCATAGGCCATGTGCAGACAGCACTGCAATAAAAACAACACGACCGCCAAGCCATTTCAAGTAGGCATTGATTGCAAAATAACGTAAAAAAATTTGAAGTCGGCTCAACTTTCGCCACCAAACAGTACAGTGTCATCCAAGTAGGCACTGCGTAGGCCAATCAAATACACAAAACTGCACATTTGACAACCATCATAGGATAAATGTATTTTTGAGATGATGACTTTCCAAAGTTGTAAATTCCTGTGTCGTAACGTTTCAAAGTATGAAGGCAGTCAGTACAAATGATTGAAACCGGCTGTCCTGGTACCTCACTAGAACCTTAAACAACCCCGTCCCGACCACTAACAAGCCCCTTTGCAATTTTTAAAGTGGGGCTATTTTTATCTGAACATTATAGTTATTATCATGAAATACAGTGTCACAGAGCATTTGTTTGCTGCAACATTTAAATACATTCTACCTGAACCAGTCTCCAGTTTGATGGGTTTTATCTTCAGGCTGCAAATGCATCTGTTCTCATTGCTTTTTCCTCATTACAAAAGGCCAAAGCAGCATGTTTCTTTTGTCATCATATTGTGACAGGACACTTTTATAATGCAGTCTTATGCAACTGTGCTCTCAGTCCTGTGTGCACATATTCCCTGGTTCTGGCTCTGGAAGTATTTCATGAAGCTGGGCCAAGACTTGCAAAAAGAGCAGCGAAGTAGCTATAGACCTCAAATTTGACTTCCTAACATCTGGTAACGCAGCCAGACATCATGCGAGGCCATTGGAGACACAACCCTCAGAGGGGTTTAGAGATCTAAATGAGTTTGACAACAAGCTGTGAACGCTGAGAGTCAACAAATTGTTTCAAGTTCACGTAATGAGGGAGAGAGCCAAAGTAAAGTGCTTCGAACAAAGCCAAATGACACACTGAGTCAAAAGTTAATTGCGACCAAGAGAGCCTAGTTTGAATGTAAATGAAGAGCATGTTGGGTGCGTTTTTCTTAAAAATTAGAAAGGTGAGAGTTGTTCACATAGTGTGGGCTGAACTGGGTCTGTGCTCTTTTTCCTCTCAAAACAAAATCATATTTCAGTTTTGAGTGTAGCAAAACACAGCATTGGCAATCTCTGTTATAAAGCTTCACATTTTATACCAAAAACTACATTGGAAACCACCAGTAACGAACTGTATTATATAGATCCCAAGGTTGAATATCATAATTAGGCTTCTTTTGGGTCTACTGGGTTTAATATTAAATATGTTGGGGTTGATAGCTGAGAGTTTAGTGTGCATATCATACAGGTGTGAATGTTGTCAGCAGCCAGCCTTTGACTGCCTGTCAAATTCCCTGCTGTCTTTCCATACATTTCCCACTGCATCTAACAGAAATAAAGGCAAAATACCAAACAAAACTATCATAGAAAAATCCTATTTATATATGATAAAATATTTTGATTATCAGTTCTAATTTAGTTCCATTTCAGCCAGTGAAAGAAAGCATTTCTACCCAGCATTGCTACCATGACTTCTCAATTAAGACTGAAGGTAGGTTTTTACACCCAGGCCAAGCTTTTAGTCTGTCTGGGTTTAGTGCAGCAGTGTCTTGGTGTGTATGAGTGTCTATGGAGGTATTTTCACCTTGGAAACGCAGGTCCCAAAATATCTAACTGGTTCTATATTAAACCTTGTTGATCCACCCTCTGTCATGCCTATTAGAGGTGTTCCGTTCTCTTCAAGCTCATATGGACTCCTATGCTTTAGCCCTGCTTCAGCTATGGCACGGAGAGGATAAAAATAATGCAGCCGACCAGGTTAGTGTTTTAAAGTTCAGTCAGTTCAATGTCAGGTAATTCCAGAGTATATTTTCCAGTAACGTAAAAAGACTGGCAGACGGTTGACATAGGTAGTAAGAGGAAAATAGGTCACAAAATATACCTGAAATCCAAACAGAACATTATCTGGAAGGGCTTCTCAAACCTTTCTTTACAAGATGCATTTTATGATTCAGTAAGTAATAGACAAGAGCGGATTATTGAGACTTTGCTGATCTTTAAATTAGTCTTATCTGTGGTGCTTTGTCCTCCAGCATGTGTGATCCAGTTGAAGTCTGTAAAAATAACAGGAGTGGCATTGCATGCATTCTCTGTCATCATAGTGATATCAAATGGGCATCTCAATTTAACAACATTTCAGAGCTAAAAACGGTCCCAGAGGACACTGCGGTCCACATGGATGTTTCACATTCAGGGAAACCAGAACAGAGAAATGTTGTAATCCGCTCTTACAAATTATAAGCAGTCAAGAACAATTCAGTATTGTGTCATTTTCACACCAAACATGTTTAATTTTCTCCTCGTCTGATTAGTCCTCCAGTCCTAAAGCACTCCATCTAATCACATGATTGATATCTGGGATTTCAAGCTATATGGGAAATAAGCTGATATGTGTACATTGTGAAACCATGGCTCTCTAGACTATTTAGAAAATGAGTTTAAAAATGTTTGGTGAGTTATTTCACTGTTTTTCTTGGAAGAGAAGATGGCCCTTATGACCCCATCAGAATTAATTAAGAGCTTCATGTGGACATGAAATTGGACTGGACTATAACCGCTATAGTGTAGCATATTCGTGGTTTGCCAAGTGATGTCATACATATTTGTTACTGGGAGTAAACTCAGATATATTTCTCACATACAGGGTGTTTCTATAGATGGAAGAACAGGCCTTTTTTTTCTCACAAAAACCATCATGGTTTAAGCATCTAGTTGATTCCCACGGATGCTAAGGATACTTGAGCAGGGCACGCAGCTATTACATTGTATGTTTTACCACTGGATCCATAATAATCCTTGAATTCATTTAGCCACCTCACATGCTGTGGATTTATTGTGTGAATACAGAGTATGTGCAAAGCTGATATTTGGCAGTTGGGCACTGATCAACCAAAGAGGAATGATACAAACGTCCCTCTAAATGCCACATTAGATACAGAGCGTGATACCAGTCCTTACATTACATTTATTTAACTGATGCAGCACATCATATCACACAGCAGATCACGAAGGGAAAATACAATCCTGTGAGAAGATGAGTAAATGTACCATTAATCCACGTGATGTGCAACAGCACACTGAGACAAATGATGAAGCAGATGATTGTGAACAACAAACACAATGTCCTTCCTCTTGTGTGCTACACACTGATAAGCAGCAGCAAGTGTAGGTCCATAGATATAACGCCAAAGTAGGAAATGAATGCAGCAGGAGTGTAAACTACACACAGGAGCTCAGGAAATAAGAGTGTAGAGAAAATGTAAGAAATGACCTGTAATGTGTGTTGCCAAACCGTGCTGAGTTTGCCTCTGGAAAGCAATCATATACAATGTCTGGCCAAAAAAAAAAAAAAAAAAATCACCACCTGGATTTAACTAAATAAATAACAGCCTTCCACTGAATAATTACTGCAGTGATGAATACGTTTCAGCTGCAACAACTTACTGTATTTAACCCTAGCTGATGAAATAAGGAGCTTCTCATTTCTTAACCATGTTGGAAGACATATTCTGTGGTCATGGAAAGGATGTTAATCTGTCTCAGCAGGGTCAAATTACTGGCCTGCATCAAGCAAAGAAAACAACTAAGGAGATTTCTGAAACTATTGAAATCAGGTTAAGAATCGTCCAACGCATTATTAAAATCTGAAGGATAGTGGAGAACCATCATCTTCCAGGACGAAATGTGGTTGGTCATGTGGTCTGATGAGTCCAGATTTACTCTCTTCCAGAGTGATGGGGGCATCAGGGTAAGAAGAGAGGCAGATGAAGTGATGTACTCATCATGGTTAGTGTCTACAAGCCTATGGGGGTTTGGGTTATGATCTGGGGTTGGTCAGGTTCAGCAACGTTATGTTCCCAAAGAATGAGGTCAGCTGACTACCCGAATATACTGAATGACCAGGTCTTTCCATCATGTTCCAAGATGCCAGGATTCATGGGGCTCACATCGTAAATGAGTGAATCAGGTGGTTCATCATTTTCACACATGGATTGGCCTTCGCATAATCCAGATCTCAGCCCCACTGAGAATCTTTGAGATGTGTTGGAGAAGACTTTACGCAGCGGTCCAACTATCTGATCATCAATATAAGAGGTTGGTGAAAATTTAATGCATCTCTGGACAGAAATAAATGCTGTGACATTGCAGAAGCTTATCGAAACGACACCACAGTGAATGAGTGCCATACTCAAAGCTAAAGGCAGTCCAACAAAATATTACAGTGTGCAGCTTCTTCTGGCCGGGCAGTGTAATACTACACTGACAACAGGAAACCACTCAAAATAACAACAACCTGGTTGGGAAATATGCCACTAAACCACTTCAGCCCTCAAAATACTGAAACACAAGAAATCGTACTTTGCCATTTTCCAACCAACAACATGAAAGTACCATAATTGCCAAAAAAGCAACCAAAAGTAGGCCCATAAACAGATGAAAGCAGCATACAATTTTGAGCAAATCAACAACAGCAGTGTCCAAGCTGAAGTATTCTGCAAGGCACAACAGAGCCAAGACATTACTGAGGATATACGTAGATGTGAGCACAAAGCAGCACAGCACCTACCTGGTCAGTGTGAAGACTCATCTGGCTCTCAGAGCTAACAGGAAAACAGCTCCCACTTTCAAACGGAGTTTGAGGCCCAGAGCTCATCAATAAAATGGTAAACTGAGTTTTTTTTTAAAAATTCCAGCGGCAACAGAAAAGACAGGATCATCGAAGCACATTTCAGCACACCTGCATAAAACACAGGTTTGCATCATTAACAGGTCAAGTTCTGGCCTGCTACTTTAGCAGCAGGTGGCTTCAGAGCAGTCAAACAGTGGGAAGGGTTCTGACAGGTTAAATACCCCACCTTTACTCAAAGGGTGCGTTGGATATGTGTTGCAGCACAAAGAGTGTGTCACATGTGAGTGATAAATGATGTTCTATAGGATGGACAGTGTCAGAGACAAAGAAAAACATTCACCAACCCAGTTGTCCAGTATTGTCTGATTATCAGCTCCCTGGGTGGCCATCAGGAAATATATATATATATAAACTACCCAGATATGAAATACCTCATACTGTCAGAATTCATTCAAGTCATAAAACCATATTTCACATGGTGCTTTCTTGGAAAGGCTCAGTGTGGACACAGTGAAACAGACCCATGGACAGACATAACACATGAGCAGCGTGTTCTTTTCCTCCCAGAGACTTCAGTCCAACACATACTGTATGTGTGACCTTCAGGGACACACTTGGCACAGATCCCAGGCCATGAGAGTTCATTAATTCATCATGCTGGTGAGCTTACTAGGTTGGCAGCAGGGTATTAAAACCTCTTATTTAGTGGGTCAACTTTCAGGACTGCTTCTTTCCGCAGGAAGTTTTAAGTGTGTCCGTGTGGCTCATCACACAGACACAATATGACACCGTTAGCCACCTGTGGGGCTTTGCACAGACCCCTAATCATCATTTTAGTATTTCACTTTTTTTTTTACAAAGCCTACTGGCTGTTGTCACAAATGATATTTTTCATTTTACCATAAAGACTGCTGGGATTAAATCAAACTGCTGCCGTATTACTCCTGTTGTCATTCTCATCCTGTGTTTTCGTTCTCCTTTTTCCTGCTACTCTGACTTTGAAGCTCTCTGCTGTGGAGGTCAGTGAGCAATTCAAGTTTCTACATGCGGCATGAAACCACGCTCTGGCACCGAGAGCAAACACTTGAGGTCCCGTCTACAGTCCTCAACAGCGATTTTCATTACCGCTGCTCACCACTTAATCATGAGAGCACGGAGTATGACTATGGCACCAGTGGCTCACTGAGAACACGCCACATAAAAGCATCTGCTGATGGCGGCAGAGTGGTATAATCGTTACAATGAGCATGATGGCCCTTGGCTTTATATAGCAGGAGCAGGATGCCAGAGTGAGTAGTCTGTCTTTGAACAAGACACAAACTCTTGTCAATACAGATGTTAAAGGATGAGGGGAAATGACTTTCACTTTACCAAGGACAACATTTGCACCTCTCACTTTCGGATATAAAAAGTTAGCTGTGACTCCATGTGTCTGTTCGTCTAAAAAAAAACAAACAAACAAATAGCTTGTTCTGTATAATTAGTTTATGGACAGCGTTTTTAATACAGCAATAAAGAATCACACATGAAAAGAAACTGCACTGAATGAGTATTTTATTGTAAGTTTCGCTTTCAAACTCATCCAAGGGTAGTTACAATTGTTCACACGTTCTCCTGTCTTCAGAATATACTTAAAACTCAGCTGCTTGGTACAGATATTTTATGTGAATTTAAACAGACAAATGCCACTGACCAGAATGTGAAATTCAAAGCAGAATCCTTGTAGTTCAGACCAGAATTATTACCGATATAATCTGAAATTGAAACACATTAAAATAGCATACGTTTATGTACTCCATAATAAACAGCTTGTTTGTTTCCGTAAATTTAATCACTGGGAAATGAATAATTTGGTTACATCAATATTGTAGTTGCAGTAAATGCCAAATTGGTGTTCAGCTACTGGTCGTTTAGTAGTTGGATGCACTAAAAAAGGCACTTTGTTATTATCCCATTATCTCTGTAATCACATATGATGTGGAGAGGCGTCAGTATGATGTCAGAAGTATGAGCTGCTGTAGCCACTGATAGTGTAATAACTGTCCGTCATAATATAACATGCTCATGTCAAATGGTTTCAAATGTTCCAAAACCTGTCCATGCAATAAATAGCTGGGATGATGGGTCATCACGATATTACTGTACAATACATTACTGATGTATTTTCAACATTTAACTTTGTTACATTCTTTGCAGTTTCACTGTATTTGTGGTGTAGAATAATATATATAAATACTACATTAACAGGTTTCATTACAAAGCAAACCACACGCATTTGTTTCTGAAAGGCTGTTATGAGATCAGTCAGTTGTTACATCATATGGCAGGATTATTTTTGCAGAATTATCTAATGTGTATTTTTAGGGGCAAAATTATTTAGTACAATGTGTCTGTAATTGCTGATTACAGCTTTAAATGCTCCTATGCATATCAGCAATTTAATTCAATTGTCAGTGCATTATGAGAACTAGAAGGGTCAATGCACACCAGTGAACTTTTAAACAATTCTAATACAGCACATTTAACATGACTGTAATCATGTGTATTCCAGATATTTGTTACATCGACTACGCTGTATGATTCTCAATATGACTGCTGCAGACGGTGCCTCTTGAATTTTTTCTTAGCAGATGACCAAAACGGTGAACTTATAGAATGTGCAGTGTAATCATCAGAAATGAGTGATGCCATGAGAGGCCTAACTGTGACCAGTGATGATCCCATTTACATTTTGATGTTGTGAGGGGCGCCGGTTGCCCCAGTGATATAGTGCCGAGGTGTCCTGCCTTGGAAACAACTGTTGAACTGCAGAGGTGATGTATACACTGCAGCCACTCCAAGGCTGTAAATCACAGCTGTTTTTAGGAGGTCTCTCAGACTTTTAGATCTGCCCCGCTGGATGTCTGTGAGGCACTGCAGGTTGATATAGGACACACAGGTTCCCATCTCAAATGCCATATGGAATCTTTTTGATAAACATAAATAATTATACTGACAAAAGACTGTGATAAGTTGTATCCATAAATAGATATTCTGCTAGAGAAATCCTTCACGTACACATTTGTTTCTTGTTGTTTTTCACACACTGGTAGAAACAAACTCATCTGTCTAGACAGGAGAAGATAAAATCATGTAGGTTTCATGGTTTAATTCGTTATTGTGAAAAAACTGTCCAAATTTAGAGCCGGCCAGGCTTTGTGGGATGTTGAAAAATGTAGGATTTCCCCCAAGTTACAATCACGACAAGTGAGTGACCCTGTGAAATTGTTGCATTGGTATTCGCCAAATGTGTTCTTGGAAAAACTGTCTGTTGGAACAGTGTGGGAGAGCATCTTAGGAGTGGTATTGCTGTGTTGATACAACCTCAGCCAACATAATCAGTAACAATGCAGCAAGTGGACAGTAATGCTGAAGACAGGAGAGCAAACACTTTTTGTCCGAGAGTTTGGAGTGGTACTGATGTGTGCGTGTGCGTGCGTGCGTGCGTGCGTGTGTGTGTGTGTGTGTGTGTGTGTGTGTGTGTGTGTGTGTGTGCATTGTGTGTGCGTGTGTTTGTGTCTCAGTGTGTGCACATGAGATGGGGTCAGATCCGAGTCAGCTGGTGCCAAAAACTGGACGGCATGAAGCTTTCCATCTTGTCTGCAAAGAAACCCAGGGGTGCAAAGAGTGTGCTGAAGAACTGCAAGGGAGAAAAAGCAGAATTAACCATCAGTTAAACGTTAGTGATTAAACTTACATTTTAGATTATGTTCACTCCTCTATAAATCTATAAAACATCTCATCCACGGGGTACAAGGTGAAAAAAATAGCCTTTTGCAGATATAAGAAACCAATAGAGTTCAGCTCATTCCTTTAAAAATGTCCAGATAACATGCAGAGAAAAATAAAAAAATAAAAGAACACTTAAATCCTCCATAAGCTTGATTCTTACATGTTCATATTTGACTCTTTGGCTTCGTGTCCTTTCTGGAAACAGTGCCAGATGTGACTTTAGGAATACTATACTTTCTTTCCAAACAAATAAAACACAGTATGCATTTGAATTGCAGCTGGGATGTCACTAGTTGAAGTAATTTAGACATGAAATCCAGAAGCTTCCTAAGACAAGAAAGCAACAAAGCAGCAGCATCCAAGTATTGTCATTTTGAAAGCAGTGACAGCTCAGTATCTTTATTTGATCAACCTACTGTGAATTGTGATATAATGTGACAAAAAGTGAAGGAAAAGAAAAGAAACCTAAACAGTTATTGAGCCTCAGAATCCAGTAGTTTGACCCACAAATAAATAAACTTTTGCTACTCTTATTTATGCGACAGTGACAAAAGGCAAGCAATAATTCAGAATCAGACACAATATACATTGTATCTTTGTGCCAGTATTACACATCTTTTTCTTGAGAACATGGTCATCTATGGCAATAGCAGACAGGCGACCATGCAGAGCAGGGGTGCCAAATTCATCTTAGTTCAGGGGCCACATTCAGCCCAATTTCATCTCCAGTGGGCCGGACCAGTAAAATCACAGCAAAATACCTGATAAATACAAAAAAGTATGTTCTAAAATTGTTCCCATTTAATCTTTTTACAAAACATTATGAACAATCTGAAATTTCTTCAGAAAAAGAAGTGAAATGTCAACAACATTATGCCTCAGTTTATCATTTACACATTACAACTTCCAGATCACAGAGTGTCTACAAAGGAACAAAACATTTAGTCACAGGTATCTGGAACTGAATGACATCGTATTTTACTTTATGATCAAAACAACAAAATTCTGACAAAAAACAACAAAAACAAGACAAAATATTACAAAAATGAGACAGAAAAGGAAAAAAAAGAGACAAACGACACGAAACAAAACAAAAATGAGCCAACAAATTTGACAAAAAAGTTACAAAGTGACAAAAAAAATGGACAAACGACAAAAAACACAAAACAACACAAAACGATACACAAAATAACGAATAAAGTGAAACACAAAACTACAAAAATAAGACAAAAAACACAAGGGAGACAAAAAGGAAACACACAATGACAAAAACATGAGACAATGGTAAGTCAGACAAAAAAACCCAACAAAAACAAGACACAAAATGACAAAAATGAGACACAAAATGACAATAAACGAGACAAATGACGCAAATGAGACAAAAAGGAAACAGAAAGACAAAAATGAGAAACAAAACTACAAAAACATGACACAATGAGCAATACAGTATTTTACTTTATGATCAAAACAACTTGTCCTGGTCTAGAAATTATTTTAAATGTATAGTTTTACAAATGTACAATTTGCAGTTAATGTCTTTCCTGTAATTTTTACACTGTAAAGTTGTCCTCCAGGTCGGATTGGACCCTCTGGCAGGCCGGATTTGGCCCGCGGACCACATGTTTGACACCCCTGATGTAAATGAACAGTAAACTAATTGCACACAATGCTTCAACAGTACTTGGCAGCCATTGCACATCCAATTTAAACACTTAGATGTTATGTCAAATACTCTACGATTAAGATCTAGGATATATAGTATATCACAGTATATTATGGTACATATGTGTATAATATGGCTTTTAAAAAGCACATGTTGGTGATTTAGGTTAGCTAAGACATTCTCTAAAATATTACAGTATGATTTCTTGCTGAAACTGCTTGAGGTGTGCTTGATACACTTGACATTTTTATAGGCTCAGAAGTGGGCGTATCATCCTGGCCAGACAAAATCAAGTACTCTTTAATCCTATTTAATATATGAAACATATTCAACCTACTACACACGTCTGCTATCCATAAATAAAAGAAGGGCAGACTGCCACCACCAACACCACCACTGTCCTGCTTTGCTTTCAAGAGCAGCGGATCCAGAGAAATCTGCTTTTCCTCATAAGGCAGCGAGGACCTCTGTGTTCCTCTCTCAATGGTTTTCATGGACTCTATCTGAACATTACACAAACCAGGCTCGCCGTGCCTGCTGTAAAAATCCAATCTGCGCCCAATCTTTCCCATAACAAAAAGAAGAGCACTAGATGTTCTCTGTGGCCTTGTTTTTGCTACAGTTCTATGAGTCTATGTAAAGACAGACCCTAATAAACAGGCTGGCCATAAACAAAGGCTTAGTCAAAGTAATGAGTGTGCCAAACAGGCTAAAAACAGATAACACAACACTTGTATAATAAATAAACATAAAAGGAAGCAGCATGCACATTTATAGCTTCCAAATCTTTAAGGATGTGTGTTTGCTAAGGCGATAAGCTCGCATTGTTCAGATGTTCTCACTGATAGCTTAAGTTGGACTACAGCTTGTTTTGGTAAACACAGACTTTACAGGCCTTCAACTCCCATGAGCCTCCAGTGTTACTGACAGAGATGGAAGGCAGCAATACCACAGGGGTTGAAAGGTTCAGGCCAAAAATAACATGCATTAAAGATGAAACCAGAGTTAGAGTGGTGTTGATAAAGATGGAAAAAAAGAAGATAAAGAAAAAGATGTATAAATTCAAACACCCAGCTAATGCACAGTGACAGTACTTACTGCTTTGGCAAAGACACCCATGAGCTCAGGGAACTGATGTGTGAGCATGGCCAGCATGGCAGTGAAAGAGCAAAGGCCTGCTGTGAAGAGGATGAAGAAGGGAAGCTCTTTCTTTGGGTACACAGACACCTCATGGAAAGCTGGAGCAAGAAGGAGAAGGAAACAGTCAGAAAAAGAGAGCGCCATAACCGGTGCACATTTCAAAGTGAGGTAGGGCTTTTTAAAGAGGGTTAACGCTGTTTTACTTACAGGGAAGTAGTTCCCTATCTGCTGTTTCTGTGCATCCTGGGTAGGGATAAAACAGGTGACCCTTCTCCAGTGGGTAGGGAATTATTCGGAAGGCTGTAATGACGGATAAAGATGCCAAAGGGGAAACTGAATCATAATGAATAACGCACCATAAACTACGCATTCCGCCTAAAAAAAGCAGAGACAATTTTTAGTAAATCTTCTAAGATATACAGAGTGACAAAATACGGACATTCTGATAAATATAACAATAACATTCTGCTTGTGGGGACTGATGATCTCATTCTCTTATAATCACAAGTGGAGTATTTGTGGGTGTGCAGTGCATACGTGACCTATGATACAATAACTTAAAGAGAAAGAGCAGATTACAAGCAGCATGATTCGATTTGGAATTGACTCGGCTGTATTATAGTAAAACTATGGGTTTCAAAAAGACAAACTAAGGATTATTAACTTTCAAAAGACTCAAAGAAAAGGTTTTTCAAAATTGATGCCATACATGAAAGAAAACAAACAAGAAGAAGCAACAAAAAACCACACGTGATATTTCAAGTAGTGGTAAAAGTGACACATACTGCCTTCCCAGGTGCAGTGTAGCAGGTTTAAGGCTCCTTCTGCTCTCTTCCAGTGCTGCAGGTGGAAGAAAGCGTATGCCACTGCCTCGCTGTCACCCCTCTTCAAAATGTGCTCTGGAGGCAGGATCAAGCTCTTCATCTCTAATAAGTACTACAGACAGGAAGTGAAAGAAACAAAAGACTTCTGTTCAGTTTCTGAGTCCTCACCGATCATGGCTCATTGGCCTGGAAGTTGTAATTGTTATTGCCTCTTACTCTGGTCAGGTGCTCACAGAATGTGAACTCAGACTAATGCAGTGTAAACTCAGCTGGGGACATATGTTGTATTGTCTGACAGTCACTGATTGCACTATGGCAAAAAGCAATAAAACATTAAATACACCAAGGGATGCTAATGTTTTTCTCAGATATTTGTCGAACCACATCACCAGCTAAAACCTCTGTGAATATTTATGTTCTTACATTAGACAGGTGGTGAGAAAATGAACTCAGATGGGATGTTGCTTTGTTTGCGCTCATTGAGACGCACATAACGGTTTGTCAAGTCTAAGCTGTGCTAATGTGGATGTGAGTTTAAAAAGACTCTGCCCCTTGTGGTCCACAATCACTTCTTGCAGCTTTAATGGTTTCATTCACATTATCTCCTTGTTTCTCAGTCGGTTCTTTTCTTACTCTTTCCTATTGTGCAATTCCTCCTGGCTAACTCCCTGCAGACAGAAAACATATTTTCTTCATGTGAGTTATTTGTTGAGAGCCTTATTTTGCAATTGTTCAAGGTGGGAGGGAAAAGCTTTCCAAAGCTATGTGTGTGTGTATGTATGTGTGTTATTGTTACAGTACAGTACATTCATTCCATGAATGTGTAGCATCCCCCCCTCACCCCGTCTCTCCCTGCCTACTGTGTAAGTTTGTCCCAGTGAGTCAGTCGGTTCACAGTGCTGACAAAAACCTGCAGCTCAGAGTTTCACCCTATAGAGCAGGCAGCCTTTTTGAAACAACACAGAACAAGCTTTTGGCGATAACATACTGAGTACTGCCTTTGTGCATTAAATATTAAATAAGGTCAAGCTTCGTCAGCCTCGAAGATGCATTCGGACTCTGATAAACCTGCCATTCTATGTAATTTATCTCTGTGGTGCCCAGTGTGGCAGGGGTCTGTGTTAAACAAAACCCATGTGCGAGGCTGGGGCCCCCTGGGCTGTATTCCCAGGCGGCCAGCTTCATAGCGCTCTGGATCTCAGACTGACACTTTGGGAAGGTTACCCCACAGCTAATCCTGTCTAATCCCCTCCATGGTCACAGGCTCAGCCAGGCAGCCATCCATCCATCTATCCAGCCAGCCGGACCCTGCTGCTTCACCCATCTCCCCCTGCCTTCGCCCCCCGTCTCCACCCTTGCCCCCATGTTCACAGAGCGCCCAGACTCTCTAACCTGGCTCATCCTCGTTTTTCTCCAACCCGTCTTCGCATGCCTTTACCTTGTTAGACAAAAGGACTGGTGTTTACTGACATATTTCTCATTGTCCCTACACCTTCTATCCATCCTGCTACGTAAACAAACTCACTTTGCCACAAATCTGTAATTAGCCTTTTCTTCCTCTCTCTTCATTTCCTTATATTGTTGTACACTTAATCCAATATATTCTAATACACTCACCCCACTCAAGATCACTCAGCTTCCTCTGCTTCATCGTAGTGCTCCAGCCATTACCATCAGACATGTATTGCTGATACAAATCAGTGCAGAGTTTGCAGCTTCACACCTGTGCCACCTCTGTCCTTCAGCGCCTCTTCAACCTCTCACGTTTATGGGTAAAAGCTCAATACAGCAGGCAACCATAATGAAAACGAGTCGATCTATATCACCCCCACTCAACCAGTCTTGTAGCTTTTCCTCTTTCCATTCTAACTTCCTCTGTTGTCATAGCAAGAACAGGCAACTACAGACAACTAGAAGATGCTTATTCGCCTGTCTCACTTATATAAAGCAACATTTCAAAATTCTAAATCATCATTTTGAAAAAGACACTGTGAGGAACTCCTACTATTTTTGTGGTAGTACCTAGATATTTTAGAAACATCTGTAAATATTTTATACTTTTACATATATTTCTACCTCTGCATGAATCTCTTGCTGATAATGAGTGGACAGTGTACGGCACAAAGTGTAGGTCTGGGTCCTCTGTGTTTTAAGATTAACCATTTAGAGAGGCTGGCTGCTCAGCTGTCCTTCCTCGCATACCACAGCATTAGACCTGGTGACACCTCAGTCGCTACCCCCCCACCTCCCTGTTCTGCGGTCTTCTTCTCCACTCCCTGTCGCCTCTTTGATGAAGGGATTGAGTTTCATGTGTTCTCCTTTTATCCCTGGGCAGTCATAAGCCCGGAGCATAACTCATAAGCTTCCTCCTGAGTCTAATCTGCGGCACTTGGCCTCTCACAATGGGACACACAGGCAACAATGACATCAGCCTTGTAGTTGCTGTATAATTTTCAGGCAAACACGCGTGTAGCGCAAGAACATAAACAAAAACAGGTGTTGGATTTAGAAACACAAAGAATAAATGAGAATTTCAATAAACGGTGAACACTATGAGCTACTCCATCTTCTACAACGAGACATGGAAATAGAAGAAATACACAATATCCATCCCAAAGTGGGCTAATTATAAACTACAGTGCAATTCCTGTAACTACCCCCTTTTTGTTGTCTGAATCAAACCTCATCCATCTTAATTCTGAACAAACCCAAGACTGCTTCTCTGTCTCAATTTACAAACCAAATAGCCAATTTCAGAGGTACGCTAAGAAAAACTCTGCATTTCTGAGCCTTGACAGGCAATCTAGATGAGAGAATGTCAACCAGAATGGGGTGAGATAAGAAACTGCCGTCCAAAGTGGAGCAAACTAGCAAGGTAAATGGGATCGCCCTGGCTGCTTTAAAATGAATGTGTACGAACCAAAAACGGTTGTAAATGTAAATGTAAAGCAGATTTAGGCAGCAGGAACACTTGATCAGCTATCCCAGCATCTGGGAAACTGTCAGTTTCTTAACCACGGGCTGGTAGAGAGGCTAATTGGAATGGACAGACAGATGGAGAAATGGGTGGAGGATAAATAGAGGAGGACAAGAAGATGAGGAGGAGAGGAAAATAGATGGGAGCAAAGGAGAAGAGGAGGAAATTAGAGGCAGGATGGAAAGCTGGTGAGGAAAAGGGAAAGGAGTAGTGTGGGAGGACGGTGTGCACTAAAACAGCTGTGTGTGTATGTGTGTGTGTGTGTGTGTGTGTGTGTGTGTGTGTGTAGGTTTAGTGTGTGTATAGCCTCTTGAGCTGTTTGAATGAACCCATGTGATGTAGCCTAGCATGATATTCATATATAATCTGCTTGGCATGCTTGATAACACACCCAGCACTTAATGCACCACTTAATGCTCGGCCTAACAATGTTCCCTCAGTACTCCACCTTTTCAAGGGTCCCACAGGCTATTAAGGTTGTTTTTATTAACCGTGCTCTAGGGATGGCAAAGTAAGTATGTCGGTAGTCTGTTCGCCACTTTGGTCCAGACAGAAATGGGCCGATTGTTATGAAATGAAATTTGGTGCAGATATTTATGGTGTAGAGAAGATAAATCCTGCATTTGATGGTTCTCTGCCTTCATGTAGCACCTAAAGCAGGGCAGGATTTTCATTTATTCTGACAAGTATCTCAAATATCGTGCATTTTGGCACTGATCAACTTTTCCTCTAGCGTCACTAGCAAGTTGACATTTGTGGTATAAAGCGAAATACTACACCCCAACAACTATATATTGCCATGCAATTTAGCACAGACTTTCCTGCCTCCCTCAGGGTAAATTATAATAATTGTGGTGATTTCTTCACTTTTCATCTAGCACCACCATTAGGGCAAAATTATATTTTGCTCAATACTTTGATTTCGCAAAAATGAATGCCATTCCTGTCAACCTCAGCTGCATGTTTTTTTTTTTTGTTTTTTTTTTACATGTTAGCATTGTAATCACAAGCAGATTAAAATCACATCCTCACAGAGTCATTAGCATACTTGTAAACTTCTACTTGTCTGTCTTTGCTTGAGGTTAGAAGACATCCAATTCACACTCAGTTGCGCATGTTCACACCTGGAAGCTGTCCTGTACAAACACTGTCTGATCTGCTGAGCAGTTCCACTTCAGCAGTTGGGGGATTATGTTGTTGCTTAAGGGCACCTCAGTGCTGGTAATGAGGAAGAACAAGCGCTGCAGCTTCACTTCTCCCTATCTAAGATGCAACATGCAGAAATAAAGTTCAAACAGACAACCTTTCCTTTTATAAGCCCATCTCTGTGAACTTTGGACCACGAATGCCGACTAGTAAATTGATGTTTGTTATATTAAGAAAAATGCACTTTTTAAGTAGCCAAAGCTCCTCTACTCTGCTTGCTTCAGGTCAGTGCAACAGTAGTATTTGCTATGGACTATTTAGAGCAACACAAACACCCACAGGTTCTGCTATTAAGTCACTTGTGATGCATCTTCTGAGGTTCTTTCCTCATCAATTCCCACTATTCCCACTATGAGAAATTATAGTTCTCAAATAAACCATCTTAAAACCAATTAGTGTAAAAATAGATTTTTTTTAATCTGTTCTGTACTTCCAAAGATCCATATTCCTAGTCTGTGCAAAAATGTGCCCCAATGTTTATCTAAAACTAATATGATGTTTCAGCAGGACAAGTAAGTCATATTAAGTGGATATTTTCCAAATGTACAGCCTGCTCTCTTTGCATTTTCTTGGGCAGTTATTTTCTTTTAGTGACCTGTTCCAGACAAACAGTAACAAAAACAGTGAATGAAGCCCAAATTATTTACCAGAAAAACATGTAATGTCACTTATCCGGATATAGAAGCATCACATTAGCTTTATGTAAACTGTGAAATACATTTTTACACAGAATAATATGTTTTTTTCTAATATTGTTTACATTGAAAGTTGAACATGAAAAGATTATTCAAGAATTATTACAGCAATTGAAATCAATTTCAGTGTTCATATTGGCTGTGATTTTTAGAGGCCTTCTTTGAAACATTAATTCAACTTTTAATTAGTTGGTAGAAACTTTTTGGTGTGATTATTCCAGAGCACACACTCGTCTCTCCACTACTGAAGAAATTAAGAGTCAGATCTACACATTAGACAGAATATTGGTGCAAAATCCCATGCTTTGAATCTGCTTTTGGTGACAACGGGCCAACCCAGCTAAAAAGGCCAGTGTCACAGGTGCAGTCATCATTCAGACGTGCCAGACAACACAAAGCAACACCCCCTCCTTCCCCACTGCATTTTCATACCCAGGGCTCTGCTATGAGAGCACTGGGTACGTACCAGATTCCAGAGTCAAACGGTGAAAGACGAGCCCTCCAATAATCCTCCATGAAAGGTGTGTTAAAATTTCATAATGTCATTTAGCTATTCACCTAAATTCAAAGAAGTCATTTGGACAGAGTTGGAAGCGGTGGTCATATTCAGACTGTCTGCTTGGCTCAAACAGGGGATGAGAAGGGATAAGGGAACATGAGAGGATAAGAAACAGGATGAGGGTACGCGATGAGAGGAGAGAGGACGGCTGCCTCTGGGCAGGATGAGAAGGGAGGAGCTGGAAAGACACTGAAGATGAGGGCCCTCACTTTAAAATCAAAGGCTGGATCAAAGTGCTGGCTGATGACTCCCACCTCCACGCATACAAACACACCGATTCTCTTTCTCTCTCAGAAAAGGAGTCTGTGAAATGAAACAACACCACACTACAAAGGCTAAACTGGGACAAAACTCTGCTGCAACTGGTTGTGCATAAATCTGTGTGCGCATGTGTGACATCTAATCCTGTGGGAACTGATGTGAAAGGAAGGAAAGATATCCAGCCGTGTTCTCCTTGTTTCAGCTCGACATTGAGCTGCACTGACTTTACTAATCAGTACTCTGACCAATCTGCAATATTAACACATTATTCATTTTTCTGAGTTTTCAAAATTTAGGTTCAAATGAAGCAAACAAACAAAAATGCATATTATAGGTATAATTCTAAAAATACTATAAAGTCTCATAACAGTAGACAACTGAGTGATGTAAATCTGCCTATCAAATGTACATAACTGTTCAAAAATCTGGGGTCACCCAGGCAATTTCATGTTTTCCATGAAAACTCACACTTTTATTCATGTGCTAACATAATTGCACAAGGGTTTTCTAATCATCAATTATCCTTTCAACACCATTAGCTAACACAATGTAGCATTAGAACACAGGAGTGATGGTTGCTGGAAATGTTCCTCTGTACCTCTATGGAGATATTCCATTAAAAATCAGCCATTTCCAGCTAGAATAGTCATTTATTACATGAACAATGTCTGGACTGTATTTCTGATTAATTTAATGTTATTGTCATTGAAAAAATGCTTTTCTTTCAAAAATAAGGACATTTCTTAGAGACCCCAGATTTTTGAACGGTAGTGTATGTGTATCACATTTCAAATAACTATGGCAATAAAACACAGAAATATCAATCTGATATTAATATATCCAAGATGACGCATGTAGAGAAAGAATTGTAAAAGCAGACACAAGGCCCAATCCACAACTGACACTAAAGGTGAGATAATGACACTATTTGTGTAAAGACCCACACTGACATCTCCTGGTGAGCCAGCAGCACGTCTGGATTGAATGTTGCTCAACCACCTGCTAGAGCAAACATAACCTGTCTTTGATTTGTCAGACTGATTATACACACCTGTCTGTCTGTTTTGCCTGTTTGCTCTGCAGGAGAACTTTATACATGTGACTGACACATGACAGCCAAAAACACAGTGTGATAAAAAACTAAAACTGAAAAAAAAAAAAACCTGTTCAAATCTTGATGATTGTGGAAAGAAATTGTTAGCTGTGTGTGGAGATAGAAAGAAATGTAAATGTTAGATGGCAGACAGTGTAATGATTATTCATCTAACAATAATTCAGGTGGAAATTTAGCATTGATGCTCATTTTGATACCACATGTGACAGACGGATGACTGACTGACTGACAACGCGAGCCATGTTTAGGCTATTTTTCATTTGTAGGCCAACATCCCATGATAAAGTGATCAACAGGTTTGCTGTCAGACTAACCTTTGGCACATGTGGATTGAACTCCACGGCTCTGTGTATGGCCTCCACTGCATTCATTTCTGCTGTGCTTAACCCTCGCCTGGACGCCGCTTCTGGAGAGAACCTGAGACAACACGCCTCTGATGAAACGCTGCTGCAAGTTAAATCTTCAAGAGCTACACATAGTAAATGGTATGTAAGTTTAGTGCACAATTAAAAGATAACATACTTATCTGAAACAGCCCGTGCTTTCAACAGTGCAGATGTATAACATATAGTGGCTGATTTTGGCAAGCTGATGTCTAAAAATGGAGTCAGAAAACGTGACTTAAGTCAGAGATTTTTATGCACATCCAATAATAGTTATGTGACGTGTATAAATTCATGTAATGGCTGAGAATGCTTGTTGTGCTTAGTCTCACCATCATATTTTGCAAGGACTGCTTGGACATCAGCATATGCCTGAAGCTCCAGAAGTGCCTCCAGGAGGTTTTCATGTATATTTAACATTCCCAATAGAGGGAACTCCTTCATTAACTGTAAAGAGATAAAACATACTGCAGTGTCCATTGTTTGAGATGCAGTAAACATATCGCCTCAGGGAGTAGATGCCTGAGCCATTTGACTCCACACCATAGCAGCGTACATTATAGATTAATACTTCGACAGAGGCTGGAAGAAAACTTACATCTCTCATCATTTTTACTGCTTCTTTGATGCGCCCCAGCTTGCGTGCACACATTGCCAGTCTGCGTTTAATGTACACCAGTAAGTTTATATCTTTCCCAGCTGTAGATCACAAAGAGAAAAATGTGTGGTATTTAAAAACAACACAATTACCAGTCTAGAGAAATGTGAAAAATTAAGAACATGATTACGA
Organism: Amphiprion ocellaris; assembly: GCF_022539595.1. Taxonomy (NCBI): domain Eukaryota; kingdom Metazoa; phylum Chordata; class Actinopteri; family Pomacentridae; genus Amphiprion; species Amphiprion ocellaris. The sequence continues at coordinate 31,784,840 of NC_072770.1, read as the reverse complement.
TTATAATTAGGCATCAGACCTAAATAAATGGTCTTGTGTAGAGAAAATGCACCATTGTCAAACTGTACTTGTGACTACATCCATCATCAGTGGTGAGTAGACACAGATATGGTCTGTTGTACCCACCTGTGATGTGGTGTTACAGAACAGTGCATAGTAAAGGGGAAGAGCAGCAAGTGCAGTATTAATAAACTAGGTGGAAGTATCTTTACCTCGTCAGCTATGTTGGTGCAACCACACAATGGAGCACTTAATTAGCCTTCAAACCCATCCTTACCAATACTTAATGCTTTTTTGAAGAGACGTTCAGCTTCTGTGATAGTTGTTGCTTCTTCTTCTGCTAGAAGAACATAAGCTGCTGCACATCTACACACATGCACAGAAAAAAATGAAGACACAAATGGTGAGATTTACAGCAGTCCATTCTCATTAAGTTTTCCTTTGTGGTGCACAAAAAGACAATATTTGTATTTGCATGCACTTCAAAAATGAAAGCATAATATAACCAAGGCAATAACGTGAGTAAGACATTGTCCATAAAAAAGCCATAATATGATTATATGAATGCATTTATGATTTATTATTTTATTCACACACCATTTACCACTTGGCTGTTTGCTGTCCATTGCACATTTCAGGACTCAGGTATGAAAAGCAGTATAAAGGGTATGTGCAAATATGAGCCTATCCAATATCTTGGCCACTCTAGCGTACTGTCTTCTCAAATATTAATAGAACTATTGGCAAAAAAATAAAAAGTATGGATCGGACTCTGAACAGATGTCTTCCAAAACTGCTGCTTGTATTCATTTTAGAGCTGCAGCAACATCCTCAAAGATATATAAGCACATTTTTGCTGGCTTACCCACACCACCTATAAATTACTTTCTCACACTATACACTGATGACTGTAATTGCAATACAAGGTTGTATCAATGCAATCTAGCACTGATGCATTTATATAAAGATGCCGTTTATACCTGTCACTTTCTGTAACTGAGTTGTAGGATGTTTACTGGTATGCATGGAGATGATATGTACTAGTAGAACTTACTCGTGGTTCATTTCTATGGCCTGGTAAGCTGCTCTGATCCGGGCTTGAGGATTTCTTTCTCTCCAGGCCTTTTGCATCACTGTAAGAAGATGATGCGCTCAAGTTTAATATAGATGCAGCCATACAACCCCGATATATGAAATTGTAGCACTCCACAATTCCACAATAAATCATTACAACTCACCAGCATCCTCTGGCCTTAACTGTTGAGTGTCTCCTGTGAAGAAGGTTTGATGATCTTGAGCAGACAGGTTCATATCATAGTACGTCAGGGGTTCCTTCCCAGTCACCCAGGTGTACCTGTAGTACACAGGGAAAAATAAACATAATGTTTTATGTGCATTAAGCCATTCTAATACACTAAACTTCAGCTCTTAGTGCACTAGCTGTCCATTCATGCGTGCTGAAATAATCTGGTGTTTGTACACAGCTCTGGGTCTGTAAATGGGGAAAAACAAATTCATTCAGACCGATCCACATAACACTATTTCAGTCAACAACAGGAGGTGTTAGGCCTGGACAGCTCTGTGAATCTCTGCACACATTCTGGAATAAAGATGTTAAAAACACAGGTCTTTTTTTTACTCCATCAAGGAACGTGGCGGAGTTATGTGACGATCGGTGTCCGTTTGTCTGTTATCTGTGCGCAATATTACTCAAAAACGGAATAACAGATTTGGATGAAATTTTCAGGGAAGGTCAGAAATGACACAAGGACCATCCCATTAGATTTTGGCCGTGATGTGGCTTACAGTCTGGATCCACAGATTTGTGAAAGACTTCTGTATCACTGCGTCACTGTAACTATGACAACAAGTGAACACTACATCAGCTGCCTGCTGACGATCACGATTGCGATCCTTCTACAAATCCACCACTGCGGACTTATCGGGACTTATCCGTCGGAAATCATACAACGACTGAGCAGCCTTGGCAGAGTACTGCGCTCTCTGAGTCCTTTTTTTGTTTGTTTTTTTGCAGTGGATGAGTTTTATGCTGCAAATTTTATGCTGAGATGGCAGCAAAAGCTCCTCTCCTCTCTGTTTTTGAGGGGGAATGTCAAGCAAATAAACTGTTTCAGCAGGCTTTGCTTCTTCACCCACAGACACTGACCGAGACTCCGATATTCTCTCAGTATGATGAGTGGATTGTGCATCAAGCTCCTCCACGTAGCAACGGCAACCAGAGCTGGGAATAATTCCGGCTCTACCACTGAAAGGATGATCTCTCCAGCTCTGTGGTTCTCCCAGCCAGTAAAAATTTTTATTATCATGTTTGTTTTGTTTCATCTATGAAAAGGGACACCCCCCCCCTCCATGCCACATGAGGTTGAAAGGGTTTTACTTTAACTGAACTTGGTGGGAAAAGCTTTTGAAGGAGCCCAGAAGGAGGAGGGGGTGTTTGGCTGTTCAAATATCAACAAACTTTGTAACCAATTGCTTACTAAACCTTTATTTTTTTTACTCCAAAAGCAGAGGAAGTTTAAGAAGATCTGCATCTTTATCAACAGTTTCACATCATGAGTCATCATTAATAACACTTTTGATGCAATCTTAACAGCTGAATATGTGAATCACCCCTCTGACACCCACACATACCTGTTATATTCTGCTCCTCTGAAAAGATTCAAAGGGTTCCTCCAGACCTTACATTCTAAAAAAGAAGAATGCGCTGTTGTTAGTGCTGATTTTGTTATGAATAGTACTGCTCTTTCAGTTTTTACTACATACATATTTACCTGAGACACTGGGTCTGGGCTCTGCCTCTCCATTAACTGATGAGAACAGACCAGCGGTGGAGCTGCTCTCTACTCCACCCAGTAGAGGACGCAGGTGGCTCACCGACACTTGTTCAATGAACGAGGTCCCGTATTTCCGAAAATACCACCATTCAAATATCTGCGGTGGCAACACACATGTTTTTTTTAAAAAGAATATGATGAGAAACATTGTAACTAATATTATCACATCACTAGACCAGTGGTTCCTCAAGTTTTGTCTTTTTGTTGTGTCGTCAATCATAAAAGGGAGAAAAAAAACGCATTTAATAGTGTTTCTCCAAAAACATATCTCCCATGCATTTGTCTAATGTTGGATTCCTAGATATGAATTTGGCATGCTATCGCAAAGTGTACGTATTCAGTGGCCTAAAGCAAATTATATTTTTGTCATCGATGACGATGATGAAGGAGGTGTGTACAAATGTGTCATAAACCTGCTTTGAATTCATTCAATGAGATCATTATTTATCAGAATCATTAGAGTTTCAACTTTCTGACAGTCCTCAAACTACTTGTGTAGCATCTTTTTTGTAAAATAAAGTATTTCAAAATGTATTTCTTTTTTGTTTTCATTGTTATATTATTTTCCGACATTATAACTACATCATACAGCACAGAGGACAGTTATAAGTTTTCTCTAATTCTAGCCATAGCTGTGCTGTTTCCAGAGAAGGGCAATTGCAGTGAAAAAAAAAAGCCCACAGTGAGTCAGTGACTGTTTGCGGTTCAGAGGGTTAAAATCCCGGCAATTTTGCAAGTGATTCCAAGCAAAAACGGTAGCGTAGTCAAACACATTTTTATTTCCGATTCAGTATGGGGTCTAGAGAGCAGATAGCAGGGATAAGACACTGGCTATTCCTTTAGCAGATATACATCTATAGACAGAAGGAGGAAAACCAAGAATAGCTTTATATAACACATAAGAACATGATAATGACGGAGTCTACTTGTGGATTAGGCAGACCATCCAACTCAAGCATATAGCATGAAATAGTAAGATATTTTAGATTTGTAATGAACCTGACTACTTGGTGGAGGCTGTATCTATGTGCACAGTGACAGGAGGCATGGATGAATATGACATCAACAAAATCCAGGACAGACATAAAGATGGTGGTGAATTTAAGCCTTAACAGACTTAATTCTGAATAAATAACAACCAATTTCAATTGTTTTTTTTTTTTTAAACCATGCTAGATATGACTTGATCGTGCTTCAGCAAACATTGTCATCAGGCTTTGACATAATTCAAAAGAGGTTAGCACAGCACTGAATGCCAGTTGCACCTAAGAAAGCAGAAATATTGAAATATTACTGAAGTGATAACTCACAAGGATGAGTCCAGAGATGAGGGAGGAGGTTCCAGTGAGAGCCACATAGAACTTGGGTGTCAGTGTGTTCAAAAACACTGAGGCTGGAAGATAAAGAAGAGACAGTTAGATTAGTGTCTGCTGTGACCGTGCAGTAACTGCTGTAACACCAACAGAAACAACACTGGTCGTGGTGGGTTTAGTATACGAGGTGACAGTTGGATGTTCAGAGTATGTCACATATTAAGCTCACAGTAGCAAACTTGGTAACAGAATTGAACTACTGAATACTGACTGTATGCAGTGTGTGATACGGTGATAGAAAAGTCCAGCTAGTGTCTGCCCATATATACGGAAACACTCGACTTAAATAGAACCAGAGAGCGGACTGTGTTTGCGCGTCAATCAGTCGGACAGCGAGCTGTCAAACCAACAGCTCCCGCTGCTGCCAGCTAAAGACAGATACCCGAAGGCTAACAATAGCTAGCTAGCAGCTGCCTTAATTCACCTGAGGTAAGAGTTTCCTGCAGTTTCAGCGGACTCCACAGGACGTATATCATAATCAGCACCATGCCGAACCAGATGAAGCACACGTATGTCCATGACCAAGACAGCCAAGACTTCAATTTCTCTGTAAATCCGAGAGATTGGGGATTACTGCCAGTGGTGTCCTCCATGTTTCTCCGGATGTCTGTAAACAGAGGAGTCACGTGACCACGGAGCACTAGGACCGCTATTTTGAAATCGATGCAAAAAAAAATGATCTCCGGAGGCTACAGAAAAAATATCACACGTACATATCGGTACACGAATCAAATTTCTTTACTCCTCATCTAAATAAAATTTAATTGGAACGTTAAAAATATTATATTTTGTCACAAGCGTGCTGAAATTTATATTAAAGTCAAATCCAAGGCGTTTGAATTAAAATAATAAAACCACAAACTGATGAATTAAGCAAAAAAAAGAGGAAAAATAAATAAAAAATTAGGCTCCAGCTAACAAATAGTAAAATTAATGATAAATTGTTATTATTTTTGTCAAATCTGAATAAAACTAAAAATATGTATCACATTTTTTTAAAATCCTAAAGGTCATGTCTTTAATTTGCTTGTTTTGAGTGAACAACAATTTAAACCTTTAAAATATATTACATATATAATTATGTAAGACAAAAAGACAAAAAAAAAAAAACAACAAACAAACCATAAATAGCACTGACAGACATATTTTAAGTGTTTCTCTTTCTACCAGACTTTAAGAAGGTTAGAGTTTTGTGCTGGTGCAGTGGCCACATAGTTATCTTTAACAGAGAGTTTGGTAAATTTTTAAATAGACAAGAAAATAGACCTTAAATATACAAAATATACATTTATTTCACAGTGATTACTGTGTGAAAGCAGTTTGTCTCTCCTCAAAGCAAACAAGAGCACAATGGATGTGAGTTTCAAGCACTTGAGGATATTCGCTAACATTAATTATTTCAGCCATAAATGCTGAAAAACTGCAGCCAAGATCCTTTTCTCTGCCCACTGCAGCCTGTATTTCTATTTGTGACCAGTAAGTGGAGTCATTACACCATAAAACTAATCATTCTCTTTCCGTCTACTGACTGCAGGTGGAGACAATGTTCAGTTTTGTTTACTTCCTCATAGTCTCTGATTTCATTACAATATTTTAGAAATTCATGTTTTCAGACATGCAAACGCGCCCTTTCATCTCCTAAACCTCATACATTCTGTAAAGTAGTTGCACAATCATTTTTGCAGGCTTTATCTAAAGAAGAGAGTCGGTTTCAAATAGTATTATGTTCAAATTGCCCATCACTGTCAAGTCAGTGTTCTGTTCCCATGATTTACATACCCTAACATGCATACACAGAAAGACTGCTATGGTGACAGTATATTTTTGGATGCGTAGATCTTGCAGCGCTTCTCACCTTGTGTGATTGACTCACATCTCCAAACTGTGCAGGAATAAATGCAATTTCTTGTAGTGTATTCTAGTTGGAGGTTTCAGCCACCGAATGACAGAGAATCAGATTTTGTCCTACTCACACATGCCCTTGGGTGTTTTCTGCCTGATGCTGATGGACAAGAACACGCAGGGTTAAAGGCCTGTCATATAAATCAGGTACAATCACTTTAGAGGTGAAAACATGCATGATGCCACTGACAGGGGAGGAAGAGTAGGGTGGGGGGGGGAGAAAAGAAGAATAAAAGAGGAAGGGAAGGCAAACAACATAGGTTTGCAGAAGTTATCTGGAGTGTATAGCATGACCTGTGTGTCTGAATGTATTTTCAGATGAAATGATGTTTCAAATGACCTCTGCTCAGTGACTCATTCGCTGATAAAAAAAACATACATGTAGCCTCCCAGATGGAATAAAATAGTATTATTTTCTCTTGTATTTACACTGCATCACATATAGTGGTTCAAAAGCGACAGAAGATAAATAAAATGTGTATTTAGATGAGTGCAGGAACCACTGAAGTAGTCTTGCATGCATCACAATCTCACATCTCAATAAAAAGATGTATTAAAAGTAAAGGAAAGCTTGTATACAGTGTATACAGTGAACTGCAAATATAAAACACAGCATTGATATAAAAATTGCAAACACTGGACAGTACCTTGGCACAAAGGGTGGTGTAACCTGTACACAGTCAGCCAGTGTCCAGCCATGCAGAAGCAATATCTCTCATCATTCTGCAGTCACCTGTATACTTAAGGTTCATTTACAATTTCACATCTGGTATCCATCCAACCATTCTGGACTTCATGTTCTGTTTATGCAGTTTCTTTCTTTTCTCTCACCAAAGCTTTTAGGAGTCCTCTGATCATACATAATTAATCAGAGTTTTCACTTAAATGCACTGCATTTCTCACTCTCATTATTACTTAAGAGGCTGCTCTTTAAGGCTTGAAAATACCTGGTGTTCTTTTGATCAGATTGTTTAATTTATTAGTAGGATTTTAAAATGTATTTTCAAGCATCTCATACCAAATGTGGAATTTAATTACTTTGTGTAAGCATTTCAATTAGGTCCAGTTGGTTCAGTGACACGTTGTAATCTAAACAGAGATTAAGACACAGTGTAACTTTAATAAGTTGTTTTCTTTGAGCTCTATAGCGCGCTGCACAAGAACATCTGACTGGTCGTTTGTCAGCTCTGCATTTGGTGGTCCCTGCTGATGGAAAACTTTAAACTTTATGAAACTGGTTCTTGTCTCCCACACTGCTTTCTCTCTGTGAGTTTATATTACTTGTCTCCATTAAGGGACTCTCCCTCCACAACTCATTTCTCTCAAAACACTTCATTTTCAGAAAATGTGTGCTCTTTTTTTTGCAGCAGGAGAGCATGCCGTTTGACCACATCTGAAAGCAATGGTGCCGCAGAAAAATGACTTCCCCCATGACAGGCTCAGAGTCCACAGAGCAGCATTTTCAAAAAATTTTTTCTGTAAATCTATGAGGGCAAGTGGATGCCCAACACATAAGCAGCGGCAAGGACAATACATATCAAGACTTCTGCTAATTCTGTTTAACTTTTTGATAACCTCATATTAAAAATAAAGCAAAATTCTCATGTAAGTAAATAAGAAAACAATGTGAAAAATCTTGTGAAATACCAATAATCCATTTGAATGTCATGAGAACACAAGTAGCATGGGAATGAGAACACAAAACATGGAATAACAGCACGAATGCAGCAAGCTGCCTCTTATCCAGTGCGTAGCCTGGCTTTTTCATTGTATACAACTCCAGCCAAGTGTAAGTATAAATGGAAGAGGCAGAGATGAATAATACATGAGGGTCTTCATTTTTAGTAAAATCTAAGGCAAGGTGTACAGATAAAAACTGCCCGGATTGTGAGTGTACAGCAGAGTGTCAATAGTTGCAAGTGCTTGAAGAGTGTTACAGTGCTTTCAGAAAGGTGTTAAACTGTGCAACTGCAAAAAAAAACAACACTTTGCACGAAAAATTAGAGCTGTGTTGATAGAGCCAATCCTATCTTTTTGATGTTAATAAGGCTGCTTGTGTTTCTTCTTATGAGAGGATACGTCTGACATCATAGCAAGTTTGAGGAGCTGCATCAACATTCTTTCTTTTCTTTCCAATGTTTTCTTTAAAAAGGAGGACTTGTCAGTGTTGAGAAAGTAGATAATGAAAGTCCTAATCCTTAATCCCAACACAAACAGAACTATAGCTACAGTAAAATAGCACTGCACAAATCAAAAGCAAAACATGATACAGAGACATATTTCCAGCCTCAAATGAGCTCCCGAATCACCCTGACACTGTCACTGTGCAAATGTGAAATGTGCTGTTAGTGAAATAAAAAGAACTGTGTTGTGAATAACCGTACAGTAGGTTACAGATGCTGCATGTATCTGTAGCAACAACAGCACACTGAAACTGCAAATATGACTGAAATTAATGTGGATGGAAAATACCAGACAGTCCTCTTATGAGTCAGTTGATCCCAACTTATTAAACTCATCACACATCATCTTTCCAGATATTTGAATGTGAATCATATCCGCTTTCCCTGTCATCAAGGGCTGTGTTTACTAATGTGTACTCCAAGCTGTGTACTTCATATTATGTGGTAGTGTAACATTATTGAGACTACAGCTATGATAATGACTGTGAGGTTAACATGCTGATGACGTTTTGCAGCTATACTCTGGTATCATATACTTTTAGCATGAAAGCATCGAATAATATGCTAATTATTTCATGTTTGAAGGCTGTATTGGAATAATGTACATTTTAAAATGATATTGGCAATGGACGAGAAAAATTGAGAGATAATCTGATTGATTGCAATTCAGCTTGAAGGAACACAAATGTGTGAATTACATTCCAGGGCAATGCATTCAAGACTTGTTAAGACATGTCACTCAAACCGCCACATTTCAGATTTTTGGTAAGTAGCTGTGGTTAACCTTTGGCACTGGTGCTGTAAACTTGCCATAAGGTCATATTTTCATATGCCAATTAGGTTTGTGGGCAAAGTTACAGAGAGCTTTTGACTAACTATGTGGACAACATATCACAAATAGTTCCACAGAATAGACTGAAATCGACAACCGTCTTGCTGTAGGGCAACAGTTCAGACCAATGTGCCATCATTCAAGTCCACAGAAAACCAGTCTCAATTTTCTCAGGACTTGATGATGACACATAAAATCTGAATTTGTGGCAAAGTTGATGCAAACAGTGAACATTCCATCAGACCTGTAGCACATCTGCCGTGCTTTCCACAAAGTTAGCCATGAGTACACTGTAAATTTGTCATAGATCTAATTTGCATACGCTGCGATTTTTCCGGTTAAATATGACTGCTTACCAGAAACCATTATTGCCATAGATGTTATCTGTGGCATTGCATAAACTGATATGTTTGCCACTACGGAAAACTTATTACCCAAACGTTAGAAGAAGTGTAACATTAACTGTGGTGAAAAACCACTGGTAAACTTGTTGCAAGTAATGGCAAACTTCTCATCATTGTCAGAATGTTTCTGGAACTTTACCACTTGTGGCCAATATGAGCAAAACTTGTGGCAACATTTTCAAGAATACAAATTTCTTTGCTACAAAATGAACCCCGAGTTTGCTGCATGTCTGCCGCAAGTATTTCGTTTTTGTGAGCCAACCACAAATGTCATTGTACCACAAGACAGGAAGTCACAGCAAAAGATATTATAATCAGTTTCTACAAGATCACAAATGTTTGAATAAAATTTTATAGCAAGGTGTTGGATAGTTAAGATGTTTCAGTGTGGACCAAAGCTAACCAGCCAAATGAAACACCGACATTGCCTTCAATAGAACCAAGCATTTCTATAGTGGAAATACTAACAGAATAGCTGTTTTTATCCCAATCTTAACATCGCAACAATAGCACCAGATGATGGATACAGCAGTTCACTGACTCCCAGACCTTCATTTCAAACCATCAGCATTTCATTGAGCACCTAAGTCTTCTCAGTCCATTCACAGAACCTGATGAGGTTTGACTGAAAGCATGTGAAAGAGCACAACGGCACTTGGGTCTCTGTGGTTAAAGTCCTCCATCACAGTCAGCAGGCCTTGATTGCAGTTACTGCTGTTGAGAATCATGCAACCTTTATGGGATGGTTTCAAATATGACTCACAGACAAGCTAATTTTAGAGAGCTTCGTGCTTTAGATTGACCTTGAAGTATACAATTATAAAACAGAGTGACACAGACAGAGAACGAGGCGCACTTAGCTGCTGTGCACAATGATAGTCACGTGTTCATTCTGAGAGGAAAAAGGAAGAGAAAACAGCTTTGAATTTAGAAGTCAGTTTTAAATATTTTGCTGTTCTTGACATGATTTAAACTATCACATGGTTCTTGACTGCTCTGCTACATTTCTGGTAGAATTTTAATTCTGATCACTTTACCTGTTTGACCTTTAAGTGACAATAATCTAAGCTACATGTACAACGACCAACCTCCACACACGATGCATATGCAAAGTCGAAGAGAAGCTACTTGAAACTAATGCAAACCAAAAAAGTTGAAGTGAAACCAGAGCTTTCCCTCACAAAATAAAAATGTGTTCATTGATCAGGAGCCACCAGCAGCTACAAGCAGGAGTGAGTTTATTTATCCCTGTGATTCTGAGTAGATATTCTGCCAAACACTGGTCAAGGTAGCGTCACATGGATACATATTTTGGTGAAGGTCATGAGTTTAGCTTTGCAGTGGCTCTGTGAGTAAACACCATTTTAATACCTGCAGGAAATTCTTGGCTTGCTTTGTCAGAAACATTTCACTATGACTTATTATGTGTCAAACTAAGCAAATGCATAGTGAAAAAGTGAATATTTCACAGTGTAAAACTAAGAGTAACATCTGGCAAAACAGTTCCTCCCCAAGTTAAAACCAAAATTACATCCTTGCAACAGAGCGTACATAGCTGCTCTTACTAATAAAGATTATTTATTTTATTGAGAATTATTTGCAGCGCAACCAGTTTACAACCTCAGCTGTAGATGTGGTGCAAGGAGTTGTTGAACATGGAGCCAACAGCAACACCGAAGGTTAGGATATCTACTGAACAATTTGATCAAGATTTGGGAATGCATCATTCATCTTTGTTGCCAAATTCATGTTTATGCCACACAATTAAAATCGAATGTAAAGGCATCCCAAAAACTGGACTCAAACTGAGCACTTTATCACTCCGCCAAGGAAGGCAACGGAGTTGTGTGATGATTGGCGTTGGTTCGTCTGTCATTTTGTCTGTCTGTCTGTCTGTCTGTTAGCGACATTACTGAAAAATGGGTTAACGGATTTGGATGAAATTGTCAGTGAAGGTCAGAAATAACACAAGGACCAAGTGATTCGTTTTTGGCAGTGATGCGGCTTATTGTCTATGTGACTATCGGTGTACGTTTGTCTGTATGTCTGTTATTCCGTCTGTGCACTACATTACTCAAAAATGGACAAACGGATTTGGATGAAATTTTCAGGGAAGGTCAGAAATGACACAAGGACCAACTGATTAGAAATGATAGACTGGATCCACCAGTTTGTTTAAGATTTCTGTATCATTGATAATGGCACGGCGTCGCTGTAACTACAACAACAAATGAAGACTGCGGCAGCTTCCTGGTGATGATCACATGATTTTGATCCTACCACTAACTGACCACAAATTTTTTAAAGATTTCATCTGTTGGAAATGATACAATGAGCAGCCTCAGCAGAGTACTGCTCTCTCTGAGGGCTTTTCTAGTTTAAGCTTCATCCACCTCTCTATAATGAAAGACTTCAGGGTTACAGTCCAAAAGTGAACTGAACTTTGGACTGAAGTTGTCATCACAGGAAGTTGTTGTGTTTTACTAGGCTGACCTTTATTAAAGTGCCAATTAATGTGACGCTGCTCATTAAAATCTTATGTGTTAGTTCTATAGACTCCAACAAGGCCCCATTCTAGCTACAAAAACAGAGAGACGCAGGGAATAATCAGCCATAGATTCTTGGATGGTTAATGATGTTTTGATATAAGTTATGCACATATATGGCTATAAGTAAGTCAGTGTACTTACGTTAAAACACAACCTACCCTGACACTCCATTATCAGCACAGCGGACACTATGAGAGAGCCTTGTTGGATGCTGCCGGAAAACAAAACGTCAAATTGGACCCCAGCTAGTTGCACTGCTGTGTGCCTGACCTTTTACAGCAAAACCAGACGTGTTAGTGTCACATGGAGAAAATGCTGCTGATTAACACAGCTACTCCCCTGTCCCTGACGTCACTACAGATCAGCGTTACCTGGCCACTGGTATTTGTAGTTGAATACTGAATCAGACACTGGGTCAGTCCAGATTCAAGCTGACAGCACGAGGCAGAGAGGTTACCATTCATATTCGAAGAAGTCTTTTTTAAACATAAAACTATAATCTGTGGCAAAGTAAATATCTTGCTATTCAAGTCTTGCGATAAAATCTTTGTGAAGTGTCTGTAAGCTTACTGAGTCAATATATTTGTTGCTTTGGTGGTATAAAAAAAATAGGACCAGTAACGCTTTTTTTTTTCAGAGGAAGGTAATCAGAAAAACGCGTTATACAACACAGCCCACGTAAACAGCGGAACGGCAAACAATACAGGTATTTGAAATAGTAATTGAAGAACATACAGAGGGAATACAATAAAATGAAATTGCATATGAATGTTTTTACACAAACAACCATAAAAAACAAACATAAAAGGGACAGAAAATGTTACTGCAGAAGGAAAAGATATATTTACCAAGCTGTCTGTTCGTATACAATGCATAATGCAGTGCTCACTGTAGTGTCAGAATACCAGTAGACGGTTGTGGACTGCTATGATAATGCCAGTCAACTGTGCAGTAATGTGTTCCCTGGACTGACCCCTAGAATGATCTAACCATAATGAACATCATGATTGTCCTAGCAGGGTCTCTAGAACCTCGGATGAAACACATAGTGCAGCTGTGACCATGTGGCTTTAACACTGCTAACAGCACTGATCAGCTCCATCTGAGCTGCATAAAGCTGCAGCCCATTAAAAAAAAGTACAGAATGATAAAGAACATTATTTTTTTCTCTTGGAGGAAAAAAAAAACAGCATAGATTCTGTCTTTGAAGTGATTTTTTTTAACTTCTGTGCACATTTTGTGATTCGCAGAAGCTGTGCATTTCCAAATTCCTTGCCATCTGTGTAAATGTGATACCTCTCCTTAGTACAATGAACTGGAAATGGAAGCTGTGTTTCATATAATCCCCAAATCCATCCAACTCTCACATCCTATCATGCAAATTTGGTGCAGTTTGAAGAGAATCCGGTCTCCCAACCATATGCTTGAGCCGTGTAAAAGATACAACAATTTATTATGCATGCATTGCACCAGGCTTATGGTAATAAGGTATTAAATTAGTGCTGGACATTATTGCTCTTCTATATTACCTCTGCTCAAAAGATTTTCATATAAGTCACACAAAAAAAGTAAAAGAAAAAGGGTGAGATTTTAGAACTGATCTGTGGGCAAGCACTACCTGAGATTTCTTTGGTTGGAATAACATTTGATCGTTCAGATAAATTCTGCTGAAAACTCTTAATCAGATCTGTGTTCAACTATGCCACTGTTGGCTTTGTTATGGTGCTTCAAAACCAAGTTATTTACATAGAGAAACAGCAATTTGGCTAAATGACTCTGGAATGTAATTACTTTTCTCAGACTGTCTGCTCAGTGGATATAGTTGTGTTAAACATGTTCCATTTTTCTAACATTTAGACATTAATCAAGAGTAACTAAGGAAGAGAAAATACAAATTCCAATACAGCGGAAGATCCCCAGAATGTGAAACATGGCAAGTTCCCATTTCTGCCTGAAAAATATGTTCAAAGTTGGCTCACAAGCTGTTACGATACAAAGCAAACTACACTAAATTAAGTTTAATGAAACTGAGAAAACAAGTTGGATAAATAACAGTATACTGCAATGACAAACATTTTATTTCTGTTCATGCTGAGCTACAATTGCCATATATTCAGCCATACAACCATTCGATACCAAAATGTGAATCAAAGATATAAGGAAAGTTTCCAAAGATTAAATGTTCATTATCATTATGTTCAGAGGAAACACATGCAGTATGACCTTAAGATTCCCTTTAGACATGCCATAAAATGACTTTTTTTTTTTTGAAAAGTCAGTGGTCTCATGTTCTGGAAGCTTTAAGTTTCCATTTTACACATGTGTAGGTTGGTAGGTCACTGCAAAAACAGCCTTCTAGAGTGAATCAAACATACATCATTCTGCCCAGTTAGATACGTTACCGTTACGTCAGTTGACTGGAAGGAAAGGTGTGTCAATACTTAAATCATGCTCGGAAAGTTTGTTTAATCATGTGTTTTTAGAAACGTCATTTGAACAGTTTAGTGAACATTCAGTGATTTACCTTGAAACTTGTGGATTGACATTAAGTTGATTCCACTTTTTAAGATTTATTTATTTATTTATTTTTTTTAACAATTTTGTCAGAAATGTCCAGATAGAAACAAACAGCTTCATTCTCAAAATTAAGAGTAGCCAGTCTGCTATCATTTGAGATATATTTATCACTGTATAATGACAAATAAAGCTAAAATATAGGTTTGTATAAGAAAACACAACAATTAACCACCCACTGGATATTATGTAGGTTCCTTTTGTGCTGTCAAAACAGCTCTGATGCATCGGGGCATGGATATGGGACCTCTTTGGGTGTCCTGTGGTGTTCATCAGTGGGACATTAGTAGCAGACCCTTTGGTAACTGTGGGGTGCAGGGTTGGGACACAGTGGATTAGGTTGGCGCATCCCACAGATGCTCAATCAGACCGAGATGTGGGAAATTTGGAGGCGGGGTCAACGCCTTGGCATTCCGTCTCGTTTCCGTAGAGCACGTTGTCCTGCCAGAGTGGAAATGAGGTGCATGTGTTCAGATGTACGGTGCGTATCAAAATATCACAACGATAATCAAGGATTTCCCAGAAAAACATTTCATTGTAATTAGATTATCGTTTGACTAAGTGTCTGTGGTTTTTCACTGAAATTGTTTCTTATGTAATACAGCAGAGAAGTGATTAAAAAAAAACGCTGGCTGATATATTGATCATGTTTAAAGGCTACCAAATGCTCACATTGCTGAAACAGTTGCTTTGGTAGATTGTGTTTGTGATATGGAAAGACACTGCAGTGTGATTTTTCAAAGTTTCATATTTCACCTCTGACTCTCGGTTTTTTATTACTTGTTTAGGTGTTTCCCCTGGAACAAAGCAACAAGCTTGTAACTCTTATATGAGAGAGAGAAAGAAAGAGAGAGAGAGAGATTACATGAGATTATAAACAGGATTTGTTAACTTTGAAAATAGAAAATACCTGCAGTCATTCTCTAACACATAATCTACAACAATGCTGTGTGGTGCAGAGATCAGCATGCAACAACTGTTTGTATGTTCAGAGTTTGCGTGTGTGCGCAGATTATTTTTTATAGGCCAAGGTTTCGCTCAGTGTGAAGCCACTCCCTGTGTTATTTTATTGCATGAAATGTGCAAAATGTGAGAAAACTCCCACACGCTCCTCACTGCCCATAATGTACCTGCTTGTTTTTTCAGCAACATAAACAACTGCCCTGCGGCTGTCATTTCCTATGCTGCAGATATAGTGTGTGAACCTGGTGTAATGCAACGTTGTTATTACTACACCGCTACCATTATAAATGCTGCTGCAGCTAAATCACCATTAGCTGCTGCTGCTGCCACTGCTGCTATTGTTGTTGATTTTGTTATTGCAAATTTGTAATGCATCGTCCTCAGGCCATAAATCTTATATGGGATTACTGCGTATGAGTCGTTGGTATGGTCTTGACTCATCAATCAGAGCGGGAATGTTTGTGTTACAACTGCCACTTTGTATGATGGATGAAGATGGGTGTTTTCTAACAGTACAGTAGCTGTGGTAGGGGATGGAGGCTGTCTGTGTGTGTGTGTGTGTGTGTGTGTGTGTGTGTGTGTGTGTGTGTGTGTGTGTGTGTGTGTGTGTGTGTGTGCGTGACAGAGCACAATGTAAGCGGTGACACTCATTATTCCATCTGCAGTCAAGAGTGATTGAACACGCCACATATTAACAGTCTTCTCCTCTTAATCCCATTGTGTTCGGCGAGATTAAATTTGAACACTAATAAACGTTTTTTTTTAATGACTAATTAATGTTTCGCACCTTGCCAAGAATCATCTCCTTCCTCTACTAATTCTAATTGGTCCAATTAATCATGCAAAAGGTAATTAGCATAGTTTGATGTGCGGTAAAGCCACTCCAGAGCCCATGGGGGGATTGGAAGAGCTTTTGTTTCTTGATACAAACAGAAAATTAGTCAAGGGTGGTACGCGCTTGATGATGAAGCACAGTGCAGCACAATACTAATGAGTGTGTTCTATTGTGATGGTCTTTACAGGACTGACAGCCATATTCATACCAAAGGCAGATGTGCATTGGGAGTGAATGAAGACGACTGGCTGCGGCTGCCTGAGAGATCTGCGCAATGTGCTGGAGATTTACAGTAAGAAAGGCCATTCTCTAACACACACATGCACAATGAGGCATTCAAGAGCTTATTCTCTGCTATACACACATTTTCAAAGGTCTCCTGCTGTAACATATAATAGACATGCATTGATCTTGATTTTTCTCTGTGCATGCAGGTTGCCCTCCCTTTCAAATCAATAGTGAAAAAGACTTTCAGGAATATATGTGAAGACTGATATTAAAAGGAGAAAATGGTGGGTTGCACAGTGGCTTGGTGGTTCTCACTGTTGCCTCACAGTGAGAAGATCCCCGGCCTGGGATCTTTCTGCGTAGAGTTTGCATGTTCTCCCTGTGCAGCGTGGGTTTTCTCCATGCACTCTGACTTCCTCCTACAGTCCAAAAACACGCGGCTTACATCACAATATATGGGTCAATATATAATTGCAGGACTTTTCGTAACATAGTTGACATTTTTGTTGTTTTCAGGCCTAAAATCAACATGTCTGTCTATAACCAAATACCACATGGCATTTTAGAGAAAGATTCTTCTAAATATTGTTTATACAATTAAGTAAAATTGAAATTGAAAGTTATTTACAAATATATTGTAGTAAACGTGTTGACATGTGACAAATCTGCACTTTGACTCACACACTACTTTATATTAAATAACTCAGAAAGCCTTGGAGTCTTTCAGTCTTTTCTTCAGGAGGAAATGACATCATGTGGAGCAGGTCATGTGATCTGGAATTAACACACTTCCTTTAGAGATGTTTTTGTAATGGGGAACTTAGTTGAAAGTGATTTCTCGGACACAGATACAATTTTTTTTCCATATAAAATTTAATATATTGCCAAAAAAGAAATCTCTGTCATGATTATCTCAACTTAATAAAAAGAAAACAATCAAAATAATTTCTGAATAAGCTCAGTTTATTATTGTTTAGCTAATTAGAATGTGGCTGTTATTAAATTCAGACGGTTATTTTGTTAACATAATAATCATGGAATTTGTAAAGACATGATCATAAAGAACATAAAAACATTCGTTTTTTAATTTTAATAAAAATGTATGTATGTATGTATGTATGTATGCTAATTATATATTGACCCATATTCAGTTGTTTTCATTGCTTCAATAACCTTTGCATTTTACCAGAAAAGAGGAGTACAAAAGATGTGCACTGAACGTATAAAACAATTTTGGCAACATATACTGAGCTAGTGAAAAAAATTATGTGTCAAAAATGCAACAGACTAAACCCATACCCTGTAATCAGACTGTAGTCAAAACCAAACTCAAGTCTGGAACCTGCCATCACAGCCAAACTGATAGACTAGATGTATACAACAGTAAAATGTGTTAACTGTGTCAAGCCACAAAGAACCTTCTACAGAAATCTGTAAGACACTCCTTTCAATAAAGAACCATTTTAAAAGATTCTTCAGCAAATTCTAAATTGTTCTGCATCTCAATTAAATTATCACACATAGGATGCAGAACAAGTTTGAGAATGTATCTGTTGCCTTATCAGGTTAAGGCAATTTCTTTGAATATTAAAACCTTTCAATAAAACAAGCGTAATATTAAAAATGCAACTGTTTTAATTGCACATCACAGAAATAGGATGTATCCATGCATTTCCATTCATGCAGTGGTGCAGGGAAACATATTTGCATACACAAACTAAATTTATATTGACTGGGCAAGTGAGAAACTTTAACATTTCTTGACCTCAGTATTATCTGTAAACACAGTAAATAAAAAAATGGTCTATGCCATTAATTAGGGTCAACTGAAACATGAAACTCTACAGTTATAAATATTGTATTTTGCATTAATTAGGCCAAAACAGTTAGGCTTTTTAGGCTTTAAGAAACTCAGTGGCATTTGTATATCAGACAAAAAACATTTCATAAAAAGTACAGCAAATAGGCCAAGAAGACAATAAGGGATCAGAAAATGAATGTACTGTATGTGAACGAATGCCCAATAATAATAAGTTACTGGAGAACAAACTGTTGGTGGTTTGATGCTAATCAGTTCAACCTCACCACATTTACTTCCTGAATATCTGTAAATCTGCATACTGAGCAATTTCTAGAGGAAACTGCACAGTAAATAAGTAAATTGTTGTGGTAATAGCACCTTATGCCAGTTTGATAGACTCAAAAAGGTCTAACATACTGGTCTGCATTTAAAACCATCATTACTTCCGCTTTTTTTCCATGATGTTTTTTTCTGTCTGCTCAAAAAAATTTCTGCATTATTAGTGTATATTTGTGTATATTTGTCCATGACCATTTTAAAAATAATTTTTTGAGCACATTCAAATACATATTTACATCAGTGAGTCATAGGATTAACTGCTGTATTCCTTCCCTTCGTTGCCTGAAACACTAGGGACTATTTGGTGACGCTATAGGTTTTTTCCAGTGTCTCGTCTGTGTGGCTTGTTGTAATTCTAAGAATTCATCATACATTCAAAAGCAACAAAAAATGTGAGAAAACATAACCTGGACTTTACCCACCCTAATTTATTTATTTGCAAGCAGTTTTGCTTTACAATAAACCGGCATTTAAGAAAAGTAAAAGTCACGGTACTTTTTTGACATATGGCGTCTCGTTTTGCGATCATGTATGTTTTCAGGAAAGCGTGGTTTTGCTATACATGTGTTTATATGTTGATATGTAAGTTCAAGGATTTGTATGTGTTGGTAAACCTGAAAGCAAGTATTGATTCGACACACTGAGTGGTATTTGTCTGCTGTTGTGGTTGCATTGACATATTGCAGATGGTGAAGCACTTTTGACATTAAGTTTCATCCTATATTTGTATAGCAGAGTGTTCAGAATATCAAAGATACCCTTTAATACTGCGTGATAACCTTGTTGATAACAGGTGCATGACCTTTTAGGTTTCAGTAAGATCGTGCTGAGGGTTACATCTACATTTGGTTTGTCATTATTTTGATGTTTAGCAGCACATAGTGACATCAATCACTAAATAACCAGGCATCAACCTTATAAAAGTAATTCATACTTGTAATTTAGAATATTTAAAACACAAAAAGATGTGCCCTTTAATTTTTTAATTTTTTTGCACAGTCTACCGTTCACCCCCTGCATATTCCTTTTCATCCCTCTCATCATCTGCACCACAAAAAAAAAGTGCCAGCGAAAATAGTTGGCCCTATAATATCATTCTACAAGCTGAGGTTGATTATGATAGTGAAATTGGCAGCGGAGCGTGGAATATCCCCCAGGTGATTTTCCTACTCCAAGTCATTTCACGGGCCATCTCTGGGTCCTGATCTCTGGGACTGGGTTCACTTGGCTCTGGCCCCTGTGCTACTGATGTCTTGATTGCTGTTTCATAGACTTTCGCGTGTCAGTGCAGCAGTGCCAAAGGGACCTGCGAGGAGGAAGTGATGCAACCACAAAGACATGTAAGAGCGGCTTGGAGACACTAACACTGTGGTTCGCTGACCTCAAAGGAAAGAAAGAGACAAACAAAGAGAGAGACAGACAGACAGAGATGCATAGAAGCAGACAGAGTGACTGTTTAATAGGTGGTCAGAGGGTCTAAATGTCAGGTGGTGACAGTTTGGAGCATGAATGTCAAACTGGTGCTGAGCGGTTTCGCTTCTCATGTCAAACCCCTGCGCACAATACACTGCATTCACTGGGTAAAGGTGTTTTTTTAAATGACAAAAACTGGAATAAACATTCATCAGGTTAATGGCAGGTGAAACAAAACCAGACAATGTAATCTAAATTGTAAGTTAAACAGCGACAATCTAATTGCTGCTGCCAAAATATTTGATTTTAAGTAAATTAGATCAGTGGCTAAAAAAACTGTCTTGGTAAATGGAGCTTTATCTGTAAGTCAGGACCATTAGCAGCCTTGGTTTGAGTTGCCTTGGGCTCTGTAATTAACTCCGCTCAAGCGCAGCTAAACATTTTTGACATTTTTCCTAGTCCAGAATTAACTGTCACAGCAGAGGGAGAAAGTAACCATCTTGTCACATTGAGTTTATCTGGGGATTGTGGAAGGTTGTCCTCTTCTGTTTCTCTCTCTCTCTCTTACTCTCCCCCTATGTCTCTCCCACACTTTTTCTCTCGTTCACCGAGACACATGCCCACCCACACACACACACACACACACCCACATACTCACACTCACCCAACCTGGATCTCATTTCAGTAATGTTTCATGATGACCGAGATGATGGAAAGTGTGACTACACCTAATGTTTTGGATGTTTGGGTGGCGCCATCATCAGGTTACATTACACTGCTAATTGTGAGGCAAGATGCATTCCTCTTACTTGTATATTTGGAACAACAAAGGTCTGGAGCTCATCTAGATAAGATTACATGACTCAAATAAAATTCTCTATAGAAGAGTTCTTACAGAGGAAAATAACTATGAAGCGTCTCTATGTTGCTGCGTGCTGACACACACACACACACATGCGCTGCACAGAAGCCATGTGAAATCGTAGATTCATCTGATTGGTCTAGCTGAGAGACAGAAAAATGAGGGGGCTGATGTAAATAGAAAAGCCCAGGGTACCGTAAGCATGTAGCATGGAGCATGTCAACTCCCAGGCCATCCAGGAACCGCCTGGTTTCCAGTAAACAATCATTTCTGTGTCACCACAAATGCAGTTAGTGTTTGATGTACAATTTATCAGGAACAAGGAGTTGCTGTGGTGCCACTGTGGTTTAGGTACATCACACACAAGATCGGTTGCTTAAAGGGTGTGTGATGTGCTCAGGAAGCATAATAATTAAGTGGTGATATGCTTGAACCTCCATAGAAACAAAACAGAACAAATATACACTACCGTTCAAAAGTTTGGGGTCATTTAGAAATGTCCTTATTTTTTTAAAGAATTTTTTTTTTCAATAAAGATAACATTAAATGAATCAGAAATACAGTCTATACATTGTTCATGTGGTAAATGACTTTTCTAGCTGGAAATTTTTAATAAAATATCTACATGGGGTACAGAGGAACATTTCCAGCAACCATCACTCCTGTGTTCTAATGCTACATTGTGTTAGCTAATGGTGTTGAAAGGCTAATTGATGATTAGAAAACACTTCTGCAGTTATGTTAGCACATGAATAAAAGTGTGAGTTTTTATGGAAAACATGAAATTGCCTGGGTGACCCCAAACTTTTGAATGGTATTGAGCCTAATAAAAATGCATGCAAATAAGATTATAAAATTGTACATGTATGGATATGTAAACTATCATACATATTTTTATTTGGCTTTGATTCTACTGTTGAAATATTGTTCAAATAAACTGTGATTTATTTTTTGTGAGATTACCTTTCAAAGACAAACTTGTTGATCTGTAATTGTTCACCTGCCTAATGTAGGACAACAAAGAAAACATCAGACATTAATAATATTACTGGTACAGCTTCCTTTTAAGTGATTAAATGCTCAATCTTGGCACAAAACAATTTGCTGTCACCCAGATTTGAAAATGAAAGCAGGTGACAAGCTACAAAGCAGACAGCAATTTCTACTGAAGTTGCGCAAGACGGTTTCGAGACTTTTCAAGCGCTTTTTAATGATGGGAGAGTTGATCTTAGACATCGCCCACACAAGTTACTCATTGGGCACATAATGGACCATTTCTGCTAAGTTTCATTTATTGAGAAGACCAAGTTTTCTGCCGTTCCATCATCCTGGATGGTCACAATGAGTAGTTGGGAGGTTATGAAAGCCACGCGATAATGTCTGACTCGCTGAAATGAAATACCACCAAAGAAAAGTCACAAGTCAATACGGTGCAAATTCCCCCTGATGAACACACATTAAACCAATCACTACGCGTTAGCATTTCAGTCGTCCTCAGACCATTACCCGGTGCTGTAATTATACCACATATTCCATATATTACTTTGAATGAAAGAATGCCAATTACAGTCCTTTCACTCTGTCTTTCAATGTGCTGGCTGATGCCTCCATAAAAGTCTGTGATTAAATTACTCAGGGGAAAGCACTTACATTTTATATGACAACCCCTGACGCATCGCTCAGCTACAAATTCCCCAACCGGCAGCAAATCTTCTAAGAGGCTCTGACTGTGGACAGGTGGGTCCAGATGACTGAGGGAGACAGAGAGACAAGTCCTTCCAGCTTTACACTTTATGCTATAATTCTCTGTCCATTCCTACTGATATACAGCTAACTTATCTGCCATACATTTCGTTTCATGTGACAGGAACATTAAGAGTGGCATCGCTTTATTTTCTGACCTGTCTCCACCAGCGTTCTGTTTCTTTTCCACTTAGCTGTCGAAATTTTTAAGAAATGCTTATCATGTTGTTACAGTGCTGAAAGTGTGCCAGTAAAGCAAGAGTGCTGCGCCTCCGAACGTAGGGGCTCTCCAGACAAAATCATAACCAAACAGGGGTTATTCAAGTGGTGATACCCACCAGCAGCAACCCTTCTTTCAGTTGAAATAGTCAAAGGCTTAAAATAAATGTACAGTAACTACATACTCCCACATGTTTCACTGAGACTGAAAATTCCCTCATCTGAGACGAGTGACTGCAGCAGACTGTAGGTGTTGCTGCACTGATGAACACTGGACACAGGCAGCCATGAGAGAACCTTGTTCAAGGCACACAAACAGCAAAGTAAGAACTTCACATAACATGTGACTGATAGTTTATTCAAGAACTTTATCCCCCCTTTCGATGTACAGGAGTCATTTTAGACATGCAGTGTGAATAGCGGCGCTCCAGAAATTCGCTCGTATTTCACAGCAGAGAAATTCAGAAGTTGTTCAAGTCACGCTGGAATGTGAAATGTGAGTTCTGGGAAAGAATGGGCCAGACAGACACAGAGGCCCTTCTGACAAGGAAGGAAACCTTGTCAATCACGTCACTTCTCTGTCAATAGCTGTTTAATCCTCTGCTGAAAGCTGGTAGGTGCTGGATCTAGAAGCAGACAGGAGGCTAAAGGTGAGGTGAATGACAACCAAACTACTGCAAGAGTTCTTTTTTTCCATCACCAGTGCATACTTGGTTGAAAGGTAAGGATTCAAATCATCTCATTGTTTTTTGCGAAACCAGACGTCTGAGTTTTTAATATCAAAGCTGCAGCCCTCCTTGTGACAGTGATACAGATGAAAGTGATACTGAGGGGAAATGCAAAATGCCTGTTATCAGCTTTTGCAGATGGCACAAAAGGTCTTTGCCTGAGAGCAGATCCTTCATGCCTTGCTAAGCCATTCAAAAAAAAGAGCATTTTTAAGTGTATTGCTTTATAACTGTGCCTGTCTGAAAAAGACAGAGACAGTTGAATCAATTTACCGTTATATGTGTGGGTATGAACAAATCATAATGAAATGAGCACAGGGAAGACAATACTTGTTTTGAACAAAAATACATTTGAGCTTATATAAGCCTTATCATCTCCATGACAACGGCTTTACTGGTAACATGGAGATGTATTATTTGTGTATAACCACAGCAACGTCTTCCGATTGAATTAAGCTGCACCTGTGCACATTATGGATGGAAATAATAGACTGAAAGCAACGGTTACTGTGAGCCTTTCACCAGCTAGATATGAACACGAGATTGTTTGATTTTGTGTTGTCCTCAAAGCTGGGAGCAATTTATTTTTTTCTCACAGACAAGAGAAGTGAATCATTAATGTATAACAGTACAAGATGAATTATGTGCTAATTAAAAGTGATGGCTAGATAACAAATGGTTAATTTTTGTAGTGAAGTCTTACTGTGTGTGGTGAGAAAAATGACTGAAAGAAAGATTTAAAACTCCTGTGACCTTAATTTCCAGACCTTGAACAGTTTATTTGTAATGTCTGAAATGAATTTGTGGTTGACTGTATATTAATGATGCAAGTACCTGAGCTTACTCATTACAATACATTCTCAGACCTGCATGATAAACTGCAGTGGCATACATTTAAAGCAACATTCAAATAAACAACTTCATTGTGAACCTTCTTTTTTCCATTTTGTTTACCACTAGAGCTATCAGTATAAACTAAAAACTGGCTTTGTGGAAAGAGCACCAGAATAGAAATGTGTACAGAGAATTGCAGATCCAAACCAACTGTGATGCTAAAGACGTGGTAAGAGCAGACTTCTCTCTGGTACGCCGTCTGCTCTGTCAAATAATTGGACAATGTGATGCCAGGTCTGTCAATACAATTTGTAGGAGGATGGCAGCCTTGTACCAATGAATAACTATTATTAATCTATCAATTTGTAATAAATATCTGATGTTTCATTTTTCAGCAAGCTGGTGGTAAGAGTGGTGTTCACGCATTTCATCTGATTTGTTGATTAGCATAATTTGACTCAAAGAATTTACAATTACCTCAGTTAGGAAACATCCAGTGACTTTGCACTATAATTTACCCAATTTAACTTTAGTAAAGCTAAAGGAAATAAACTGTTGCACCTTTTGACACATAATGCAAAATGTATAATGCAACCGGAAAATATTTAAATATATTGTCTTGTAATGCATCATGACAGACAAAAAAAAAAAAAAAAAAAAGTTTTTCTGGTCTTTCTGGCCAGCACATTTGTCGAACACTTCTCACAGTATTTGTGTAATTGCCCAGCTCTACTGCCAGATAAAAACACTTTCAATAAAGACATTTAATGACATTTAGTAATTCAGTGATGACGATTGCGAGGGTAGGTGTAGTAAAGATACCTAAACCTGAAAAAATACTGTAGTATCTTTTCCTGCACTGTAAAAATGAGAAAAAGGTTATATATTCTTAAGAAAGTTTTGCGCTGAAGATTTCATTTTGCATTTGAAACGCTGATATGATATGAAAGCTGTAGTTAAATTATCAATCCTTTATAGAGATACCAAAAGCTGAAGCTAAATTAGCCAATGACTCCTTCACCCTGAACAACCTATAGGTGATTTTCAACTGCCCTCTGAATATGACCCATAGGGGCATCAAAAGCAGCTTGTTCAGGTAAGGATCAGGGTTTGGGAGTAAACAGAGGACATTTGACATCATAGTTACAATAAGGTGGTTAAGCTAAAAAAATTTTTAAAAAACACTGATTTTTAGTTTGAAAGAGAAAATGCAAGGTCACATGTTTGAGTCCAGTGTTTTAGCGACACGTCCATCCACCCCAACCTCCTCCTTTGCCCTGTAACTGTCCCACATCATACCCACCTATACTTCTTTTAAAACTTTCCTGCCCACTGGAATGACAGCTAGAAGATCCAAAAACATGCTGAGGTTAATTGGTAATTCTAAATTGTCCATAGTTGTGAATGCGAGTGTGATTGTTTGTCTCTATGTGTAGCCCTGATATAGACTGGTGACCTATCCAAGTGTCCCCTGCCTTCACCCTAAGTCAACTGGGATAGACTTTGACAATGACAATGACATGTAATTAAACACTACCATAGATCATAATGACTTGGTTGCTTTATGGGAGGACAGTCTTGAATTAGTATTCAATATGGAAGTTCTGAAATGAGCTGAAGGTGTCGTAACTGAATTAAGTTGAGGTTCAAATGAAGGTGCTGTAGGGAGCACAAATGTTTAAGTGTGGCTGAGTAAGTGAAATTTTGAAATATAGCTCTGAAGTATCTGTCTGTTAGTTACCTTTTCACTTGAAATCTCTGTGGGGAATGCTGGTTTATCTTAGAATTTGGAAAGTGAACTCCAGAGACATGCTTCAATTTTAAATAGGAATCATAAGAGAGCAGCAATACCATTAAAGAAATACATAAAATCTAAAAAGTACAAATTAAAAAAAAAAACAAAACTATTAAACAGTTAGTCTAACTTGAATTTAAGTTCTGCTTAAAACCCTATCCTAGCAACACTTTAGCCTCTATCAGTGGGCATAGTGGCTAGCCTATTTACAAGAACATTTGGGTGGCAGATAAAAAAAAGTTGGTTTGCATGTCTATTAGTCATTCCATAGGGCAGTACAGAATGATCTGACTGCACTTCATTATTATTCTAATACAGGGGTAAAGAAAACTCTTTGGCCTGTTGATATTTCTTTCAACCAATCACAGTCGTATTGAGCGGAGCTTAGCAAACAATACCAAAGGTGATAGGGGTATTGTGAAACATTTGCAGTGGGGAGGTGAACCCTGTCATTTAAATGGCTGATTCACTAAAAACGCTAGCAGGGCCGCATTGCTGCATGATCCAAAAACCTGAAAGTTTCAATGTGGTAGGTTGCTAGCCCAGCGTGTTTTGGTGTTGTTGTCGTTTCCCACAGCAAAGGGGATTTTGAAAACGGTGGCATGTAGGTAGTGGAAAGGGTGGAGAATGCAAGTGAAAATGCAAGGCCAACGGGAGGCTTGTACCTGCAATCTGAATCTGGTGAGTCAGACCACTTGTTCACAGATCTGAAAAAAGGACAGATGTAACAACGTCAATTAAGCGGCCAGTAGTGATTGCCATAGTAACAGGGTTGTTCCCTTCTGATGGCGGCAACAGGACTGACTCACGAATAAATCAAAAAAAATTATTGCAACTTTGAAGAGTCACAGCCATTGTAATGCTGCCATTCATTGGACTTCGCAGACCAGTTTTTACCTACATGTTCTCCGGTACAACTGCTAACTCTGACTACATAATTTAATATTCTGACTATGACTAAAACATCACTGCTTTATGGATTCATAACTCACTGCAAAGCTGAGAATTTCACACACAGTCAGAGGTCTCTAATAATCAACAGTTTAAAACCAGCACAGGCTTATAGAAAATGATCAAAGATACCATTTCAAATGGATATAGTACAGATGCATAGTCTATTAAAATCCATTTTCATACAAACATTTAAAGTAGTAATGCCTATTATCTTCCAAAGTGATGTGTTCAGATTCCTTGTGTCAATGTGGGTCCCAAATATACTATCAGATATGACAAAAAAAAGGAAGCAAAGCTTCACACCTTCGAGAAGCTAACCCTGGAGACAGCTTGTCATTTTACTTGGCTAAAATGATTCATCAGTCATCAAATGAGTGGGCACATTTGACCACATTTGCCATACTTTTTAAAAATCTAAATCTAACTGATGCTTCAACTAATCATTTCCACTCTGATACTGTATATAAAATGTAGGTCCTATGTGAATCCAAGTAGAAGTGATGTGTCTACAAAATGCACACAGAGCAGCCTGTTTACGTTTTTTCATCAGAGAATGTTCCCTTGCAAAGCTGTTATTCACTTGATTGCGTCTGTTTGCAGCACTACTTCCATGTTCATCAAGTCTGAGTGGGAATACACAAAATGACAGACACTGCAATGGTAAATTAATGATAATGAAACAGATGTTTGGAATAATTGAGGTGTCCCGGTAAACGCTGTGATAATAGAAGTAGAGGACACGTTTACGACTGAGGAAGGTGACAGAATGCTTTTGTTTTTTCAACACAAGTAGAAATTTTAATTCACAATCTCAGAGGTCGAGAATAGGTAACTCCGGAGGTGTGCGGCTGGTGCGGTAATAGAATCGAGCGAGATAAAAGCAAAACCCTGTAATGCAGCGTGACACGAGGCCCCACATCTGAGCAGAGAAAAGAAATGGTAAAAATGTTTGTCTGATAAAAAAGCCATGTTTTCTGTCAAATATTAATGACTCCGTGAAAGGCTTTACTCATAACAGTCGCGTTTCTGAATTTATAAGGGTGCACAGTTACACAGGATAGTGATAAATAACTTCTTCCAGCTCTCACAGCCACACCCCTTTCTCTTTTAATAGATGGGTACACAACACAGGCAGTCGCATCTGTCTGTGTGTTTCTCACACACACGCCGAGCAGAAACACAGTGTGTGCGTGTGCATGTGCATGCTCTGTTTGTGCAGCTTTGACTTATTTTTTCACTTTTCCCTTTAACTTCCTGTGACTCACCAGCAGTGGGGGGAAATACTTTACAGCTGTACCTTTATTTTTTATGTGAAAACACTGCTTAATGCACACCGAGAACAAAAGCAGGAATCTGGTACAATGTTTTACTTCACTCGTAAATTCCTGTGCACCTACTTAATTTGCTTTGCAACTCAGTGGTAAAGTGCAGTTATGGAGCTGTTACATAACCTTGCTTATTTAAGTATGTCATGAGCCTAGAGTGGCTTATGTAACTTTACAAGATGGTATAAATCTGTAGATCCTCTCCTCTTTTCACTTATCTGAAAATCCAAGATGCATCTTTTGTGCTGATGGAAATTGCTCTCAGAGAAGCTGCGAGAACGTATCCTTGATTATGCTGCATGCATGAGATTAGCCTCTCTAAAGTGATGGTGTCGCCACAATTAATACGATGTACCGCAGTCGGGAAATGTTGCCTGTCACAAGAGAGATGCAGAGAGAGAAAGAGAGAGAGAAAAAAAATGGAGATATGCTTTATTTCAGATGTTCATAATTAATGTTTCCAAGTCCCCACAAAAGGAATAAAAAGTCCTTTGATGACTGCAGCGCTTGATGGCTGCTTGTTCTTTTGTCACTCACAGAAAGAACTACAGGGAGAGATTAAATGTCTGCAGAATTTGCCCTAATAATTTGTAAAAATGTAGTTTCTACAAAAACACCACCTTCTTTTAAAGTAAACTATGATACAGTTAGATAAACCTGTCAGTTTGTGAATGCTTGAGTGGTTGGAATGTTGCCTTGGCATTACATAACCAAAAGATTTTACTCAGATTCATAGAACTACGAGTATGAGGGGAAGGGGTTATTTACCTCTCCACCCTTGTTGTGCATGAGTTGAATTCATTTCATTTTTTATGTTCAAAGACATAAAGTGCTGACTGTTAAGCATAGGGGAGATCTTTTTTATGAGGAAGATACGTGTAGTCTGAGTCTGACTATGGATCCAAACATAACAGTCAGCAACACAACCCCTGATTAGATCTGATCTAATAATCTAGATGAAATTTGGTGCTATTATTGGTGAGGAACGGGTACATAACTGGACTTGGATTAAGTGTGCCAGTAAGAAGTTAGATTCTAGTCTTTAGTCAAAATGAAAAATATATTAATAGATAAGACCGAGGTGGCATGAGGGAGTAATACTGTGGTCATGTTCTTGTTGATGAAAACAGCTGTGGATACATCCAAAGAATGCATTATTAGCGCTAATAGAATCAGTTCAGCAAATTCATAAAGATGGTGGACACTATTTATTTGTATATAGTTTCCTTGTAAACAAACCTTTCCAGTTACACTATATGACAATGGAAAAATAGATCATCTTCACTACTCCAAAACACTTCCACGTGTTGATGTTTTACTGTGCAACCACTGAGTCCATACTTCCCCATACTGGGGAAGCTGGCGAGTAAGATCATGGGCATGCCTGCTCCACTCATGTCGTAAGACTTGTTTATACAGGCCACCATCAGGAATGCTCACAGTCTTCTTTTGGACTCATCACATGCCCCATTTCCAGAGTATCTTCTGTTGAATTCAGGCAGAAGGTACAAAGTCCCACTGTGCAGGCTCAGCTGTTTTAAACATTCTTTTATCCCTCTCTCAATCAAGCTCATTAATGAACAGTTAGGTGCAGCTACCAAAAGCAGGCAGTCAAATGTTGTGTACATAGGGATGTATGTATGTATGGGGGTGTGTGTATTTTAGGTTTCTTTTCTTTATATCATTTTTACTTAATTTCACTTATGTATTATATGTCACGTATTTTAGGTGTTTTTAATAGCATGTGTTCTGTTTTATGTGTTGCAGTGCAGCTTACTTTTGCCTTTGTCTAAGACAAACTTCTCCCATGGGAGACAATAAAGAGAACCTTGACCTTGACCATGACCATGTTGGAATAACAGGTTTTCTGTACTTCCCATTCTGTGGACAATGCATAGGAGGTCAAAATGTTGTCAGATGGCAAAATAATTGTCGAGCAAATTGTAGCTCTCAGTTTGTTTTGGGCTCAAAATCCTAAAATTTAGTTTCAGTAGAACTTGTACTGCAAATACAAAACCTGACTGCATAATTAGGAAATGTGTACATGACACATGAGCAACTTTAGTAAGCACTAATATGTCAGAGACTGATATTTTTCATATTGATGTGGAGATCTTCAGCCTCCAAGTAGCCAAAACAACACTTTTCACTGTTGTGTTTTAAAGCGATTTACTCATTAAAGCTGTTCCACTTCAACCCTCAACCTGTATGGACTTTTATAGAATCTCTAAAAATGTATCTTGGTCATATTTAGCAGCGTTTCTAGGGTAGTTTATGCGTAGTCAGTGTTACTGTGTAAAGTGTGAACATTAATGCGCTTTATGAGAAGTTGATGTGAACAGAACTAACACTTGTTGCACTAATGGCATTTCTTGTGCTTCCACCATACACTTTAAATAAATCATTTTGTGGCACTTAACTGCAATTTTCTTTACACTGTAAGTCTCATGTGTTTTTTTCTCCTCATATTTCCGCCTCCCACCCCTGTCCCTCTCTAGCTGTCAGATCAGGCTACAGTCTGGGACGTTTTAAAATCTTTTTGTATCAGCCTTGCTTGGCTTGCTGCCTGACCCTCAGGTCGACTAGCCACCAGGAATACTCCAGGCTCTCCAGATGGCCAATCCGTTCATGAAAGCAACTTACCAAGCCCTTTTGAACATCAGTGAATGCTTAATTTCGATTAATTTTTTTAGTGCTGTAATATTCAGTAATGCTGGAAAATCAAAACTACACTTCTTGATGTTTATGGAGTTTTAGTTAATCTATCTATGCACCACTGATCCTCCTCTTTTATATATCTAATAAAACTTATTTCCTTTCTGTATTCAGTAAGTTACTACTGCAAGCAGGAAGTTCTTTTCTTCCTGTAAGCTGCCAATGATCATGATGGAAACAATTACCAGCACATGCCAGTTCCTGAGCAGGATCTCGCCCAGATATTGTTATAATGGCTCAACAAAGCCCTCACTATCCCACACTTCAATTGTTTAAATACAAATGTTCAGATGATCCTTGTCATGTAACTGTGGTGTATTTACATGGCATTTTGGTTCAGATGGTTATCATACTGTCACATGAACAGGACCAATGAAAACGATCCTGCAGCAAATACTGTAAATAATGGAAACCAGGCATAAACACAATGGTTCTTAAAAGCAGCTTGGACATGAAGATCTTTATCTTGGATATTATTTACAATTTATCTGGTGCAGTATTTTTGTCAGTTGTTTATAATAAGATTGAGAGACATCCTAAATGCTCCTTTAACCTTTGGTCTTGTAAAACTTGCCCCAGACTTCCACTTGTGCTTTGTCAGCTTATTCAAAGCTTTAGAACTACTGGACGTTAAAATCTGATAAGCACCACCTGAATACACCATCAGTTTTGGGCTTTGGGATGCCAGAATCTTATTTGATGATGAGGTGGAAGTTTAAGCTGACCTTCAGGTGTTTTGAACAATGCAGCCCACAAAGAAAAGGAGAAGAAGATCAATAGTTTGTGCAGAGAAACTAAAGTGCTTCGATCTCATTTGGAGCATTAGCTTTAGCTACATATGTTTAGTGCAGTTTGTTGACAGTCATCAGCTTCTGCACACAAGCTTCCTTAAATACACAGTGTGTCACCATGAGAATGTTTCCTCCCACTGTCATTAGTATATTCAGAGGGATGTCAATAGTGTATAAATATAAAGTACATAATGAAATCCATTTGGTATTTGTCCACTATTGTTTTATTGTTGCCATGACTTGGTAACACAGTGGGTTTGTGAACGGGACAAGCGATGGGTAAAAACCATTTGGCATGTTTGAAATATCTCAGAAGAAGGTTGATGGATGAAAAACAATGAATGCAGGAACTTCCAGTGTGTCAGTATCTGTTCAAACATGCCATTTTTCAAAGCAAGTACTCTCTTTTCAAACATTCAAATGTTTTAATAAACTTAATGCATTTGGATTTGATTCATGAGTTTGAAAGCAATGTTTTTCAGATAATACCTAACCCAAATAAAATTGATGACTATGCCATTTTTCAGATCAAACTTAATTTAAAAGCAATCAAATCAAAAAACATACCAATGTTGAACTCAGTTGGAACTGGTGGGCAATCTTTCCCCCAGTGACAGAGATACATGTATTCACCTCTGCATGTCATGTTAGAAAATACTATGTGATTATTTTTATTTACAGATATAGTATTAAAACTAATGTTAAATGGTGTATTAATAAAGCCACAGATGTCTCACTCTTGTCAAAACTATTGATTGTGCATTAATTTAGGCAGAGTGAAAAGCAGACGCATGCATGAAGGGTAACAATTTTGTTTTGTTTTGTCACTGCGTGCTTTCAGTGATGAGCAGAGTGATTGGCAGCAAAATAGTTGACTCCAGTTTCAGAAGACATTTGAATTATAAAACGGAGCCTTAATTACAGTGAATAGAAATCATTTGTATGGCTGTTATTGTAGAGTCTGCATTTTTTAAGTTAACAAATAACCACAAATTATATTAAATTACAATATTTTTGATGGAGGAAGTGGAACAGATGTTAACATCAGCTTTGAGAGCTGCAGGATTAATAAGGTTTATGGAAAAAAATAAATACAAAATTGCCAACACACTGCAGAGCAGCACGTCTCAAATTCAACAACAGCAGAAGGACTGCTGAACTATGTATCTTTGCTTCCCTCTTGCCTCAACATCTTTCACATTCAAATGACCTCTGAAGGCAGCATGGGGATTTGCCTGATAGATATTACTGTATTTTGTCTGTGTCTGCTATGTGCTAGACTTCACTGCCACCCTCCCCCACCATGCAAGCTGACCTTTCATATTTAATATACCATGTTGGGTAAAGGTCACTCCTGTTTTTGGCTTCTCTCCACTGGTTTTGTTGTGTGATTGGAAATGCCCACAGAGTCTTCGATACATAAATATTTTCACGTTGCTGTCAAAAACATGCAAAGGGCAAGCAATCATGATACACTTTCCGCCAGTGATTTTTGAGATCTCCAACAGCACCAGGCTGGTCAGCTTACACCTGAGCGTACAGTGCTGTAATGTTATTAATTTCCATTCCTTCGATTCAGCCATGATCAGCTTTGTGTTCCTGTGACCTCAGTTCTCAGGCAGAGAAAGCTTGAAATCAGTGTAAGACTTTATGTATCATGTGTCGTGATTTGAAAAATGAAATAATCTGGGGAAAGCAACACCTGTTCAAAGCACTAAATTATCGAAATACAAATACGCATTTTTCCTGTCGACCACAGATTTAATGTCACCAGCATGTATTTTCTCTCAGACTTCACTTTCAATGAAAAGGCAATGGATTTTCTTACATTAGATTCCGCAATCATATAAAGTGCCTGCTGCTGGCTCCTCATGACAGGTGCAGAAACCTAAACAGCCTCTTTGAAAGCTGAATACCTGGTTGCTAGGACTATGCACATTATTTCATTACTGGGAGATCTTATAGCGGCGGGTAAGACGTGGTTCTCTCCCTCTATGTTCAGAGCATTGTTGAAACAATTTCGACCTTCAACATATTTTACTCATCTGCTGGAATTTTAGACTTGGTTTCATCACTCTGTCTTTCATTCTGTCATCATCTCTCTTTGTGGTGGTCCTGTTTTAAGACTTGGGAATGTGAAAGGCTCCGGTTAAGCTTCAAATGCCCCCCCCTACCACCACCACCGCCGCCACCACCTCCCCGCCACCCCCTTCTCAATGAGATGGAAACATTAATCAATTAGGTTGGCCCTTAAAGGATCTGAAGGAGATGAAGCTCCCCTCTCTCTGAAAATGAAATGCCACAGACTTTTAAATCCAGTCAAAGGGCATTTTTCCCAATCTTGCTCTCTTGCCCCCCCAACCACCACCCCCTCCTCCCTTTCATTCCCCACTCTCTATTTCATTCATCTTCCCTCCCATCCCCCTCTCATTTCTCATGTGCAACATAAGTAGAAAGTCGGGCAATGAGAGGATGATGAAGAGGAGGGTTTATTCCACAGTGGAATGGGAGGATGAGGGGATGATGGAGCTGTGAAAACATGAGGAAAAATAACACTTTCTCAATTAAAAGCTAAAGTAACAAAAAAAGAGACTGTCTTCATTTTGCATTAAACAGAGCATGTGTATAGTGATACCTACCTCGGTTAGAATCAAAGTCAAATTAATTGCAAACATAATTCATTTATTTGCATTCATTTGTTTCTGAAGCAAAACCAAATCACAACATACACATTAAACCTGACAATGCTGTAAGAAATGATATATAATCTAATAAAACCCCATGCATCTCTATATGAATAGTAAATATTGTATGTGGTTGGTTTGCGTCTGGTGGAAATGCAACAGCAGCTAATTACTAGTATGGACAAGGGTCATGCAGAGGGTGGAGCTGACTCCATGAATGGCAGTTGTTTCAATGGACGATTGTCCAAAGGAACAAGAGACAACATAGTCTCATTATTGAATGTCAGTGGCTAGAAAAGGTTAGCAAAGGTTCACCACTGAACAGCCCTTTGTGGTGCGCCTGCCACGGCCTCACACTGAATTTATTCACACAAGCTTTGATACAAAACTCAACTGTGCTTTGGTTAAAAAAGAAGTGCAAATTCTGCAAAGCATTCTGTGGCATGTAATTGTTGTCATTCTGGAACTGATATACATTATAGTTGATTTTGTATGTTCTAATTCAGTTGTTGCTCTGCCACATAATGTTTGTGAATCTCTCTTATTGTTCTTAGTTACAGGTTCATTGTCATTTGATGTCATAGGGGAGCAAATGCAATTCATCTGTGGGCATTAGAACACCCTGAGACAAGAATGGAGTCCTTTGTAATGTTGTGGTCAGTGTGTCAGTTTTAGGCAATCTAGGAAATGTAGATGTTGCGTCTGGAGCAGTAATGATGCCTTGTTTCCCAGAATCATACCCCCCCAAACTCTGTCATGTCATAATTTCCATTGTCTTAACAGTTGTTTGCTTGAGGCCCAACTAAAATCATTTTCTTGTCTTCTGTTCATGATCATCATCCCATACTTTTGAACAGATAAGCTAAAATCATTTTATGTACATGGTTGCAGGATAAAACCAAACTTACTGACCTGAATGGTTTTTCATTATGTAGCTTGCATTGAGCAGAGATGTGAAAGTGGAAAATTAAGCACCTCAGTACCAGTCTGATGTAGCTTAAATTGACATGAAGAGAAATTCATTGTATGAGAAGCAAAGTCAGAGGCAAAGTCATTTATAAAGGCATTTACAGAGCATTTTCACAAGCTGCTCTATAACAAAGTGATTCGCAGAATACAAACGACACAAATTAAAGCAAAGGTGAATCTTTTTTAGCATAATCAGTTTCCATTGGTTTGATTTTTCCCCCCAACAAATATGCCGCTTATGTGTAACACTGCAAAAACAGTGTGTGTTTCTGTATAAATTTTGGTCATTAATGAGTCATCTCTCTGCTTAATGGACCTATTGAACTATTTCCTGTTTACCATTACTTTGCTATTTGCTGGACTCAGGACAACCTTATATGGAATTGCTGCCAGTGGACCGAGGCAGTGTTGTTACAATATTTACATAAGTGCTAAATTAAATCACAGAGAAAGGTAGCATCTTTTAGTGGCTTAAATTTGGGTCAAAAGCAGAATAACTTGGTGCAAATGAAAAATAGAAAATAACCTTGTCCTCTTCGGATTGCAGTAAAGAAAGTCTCTGACCTACAAAAGTTCTGAGGGTAATTTCTGAAAGTCAAAGCTCTGACCTATTTCTCAAAAGAATAGGCATTAATATTTTACTCAGAATGACCAACAACAAAAGTCCTGGTGTCTGATGAAACTGCACCTTGACAGCTTCACTTCCCATAACTAGTGTGGAGCTGAAGCTCTTATTATAGTGACGTTAAATAACGCTTGCATAACTCTCTTATTTGTTACAGATGAGAGAGTAGGCTAATGTGTATTCTCTCATGTGGAGGAGGAGACCACTTAAGAAATACAGAATTTAGTGTACAGTGCAACCTTTTAGATACAGTGTCTGAGGCTGCTGATGAACACAAATGCTTTTTTTTTCATATTTTCTATCCTTTCAATAGAAATTTTAAATGTATACAACACAGTCAAAGATTCTTTTTCACATCATGTTCATCACTGACTACTATTCAATTCCCTACAGACCAGTAATTTGTGACCTTAAGGTTCAATCAGAAAAAATAGGTCACAGGAAACTACCATTTGAGTTTCATTTTTATGCATTATGCAGCCCAATAATAACAAAAAATTTAAGTTTCATCTTCAAAACAATTCTCAGACTTGGTTTTGGAGAGGGTCAATGTCAGGCTGACACTTAGTAATTAGAAAAAAATCATTTAAAATCTCACTGACCTTTGTAATAATGTGAGATTGTTGTAAATGACCCCATGCAGTAGATCGTTTCTGCATGCAGCTTAGACCCATAGTTATAGTTTATTGTGAAGCGACCTGCAGAGGTCATAGGAGAAAGCATCAGTTCTTATATCAAATGGTCCAAAAAGGTGTGTAAATATAACAGGAGAAGGAATGAGACTGGGGTGGATGGACGGGTTGACACAACACTGGATTGGGAAAGATGAGGAACTTCATTTCCTGCTTCAAACTGATAGTCAGTGCTGTTTCTATTATCAGTGACTGCTCCATAACCTTAACTATGTGTCTATTATTTTAGCACATGATGACGAAGATCCCCATCCTAAACAAAATACATATTTTAAGTCAAAGCCTGATCTTTCCTTACGCGTAACCAAACAGTTTTTGTCCTTAAACCTAAACAAATCACACAAATGAGACAGGTGACAGTTTGATTTTCAGTAATTTAAACCTGGTATAACTCCTTCCACCACTAGGTAGCAGTGGATTGTCTAAGATGTCAAATACAAACACTGTATATGGTCATTTTGTTAAATATTACAAATAACTAACAAAACATCCTTGGAAAAGAACCTCTCTGAAACATACACTGTGTTTCACTCTACACAGACTGCACTCAGCTACAGAATCTATTATTTAGAATCTAGTAGACTCATAGACTGTAGATAAAAGATGAACATAGCTTTGCATGCTTTATCAAAGAAAGCAAGAAACTAGTGACTGAGACCATAAACTCACTGGGAAAATGTTTTCTGAGCGAGTAAACCGAGCGAGAAGTGGATTCGTTTTCTCATAGACTTCTGGACAATTAGACTTTTCTTTTGCAGCCAGTGAAGTTCCCCCTGTTGGCCATTAGACAGAATGCAGGTTTAAGACACTTCTTCATCTGCCTCACTTTTCAGACCCAAAGGCTACGTGTCTCTGTAAGTAGATCTCAAATGTGTCATCAGCACATTGGCTACCAGATTTTGTATCTTTTCTTTGTGGTCTCACAGCTTTGTGGGTGAACTATGTGTTAAAACAAAGTAAGGCTGAACTGTCTACTTGCTTTTTTTTTCTTTCTCCCATACTGGTAGAGCATTGTAATTCGAAACAGAATATATAAGCCTACTTATATTTATGATAGTGACTTTTATATCTGTCACAATCAATTCTGAGCACAATTAACAACTGCAGCATAAAACTGGTGTTTTTTTAAATTTTATAAGTAATAGAATCTTGTAATATATATTATCCAAACATTTGCTAAAGCAGTAGCAAAAATAGCAATTGGTGGTAATCAGTGAACATTAGTGTCTGGAAGAAGAATTAACAGCTCAGTCAAAAGCCTGGAGGGAGATCTCAGATCTCAAGCAGAGTAAAAAGGGAATAAAATGATTTTGTCTTTGTATTATGCCACTTATCAGTAAATGTTTCCTTCTAAAGTGAATAAATATAAAAAAACAGATGTTTTTTTTTCCCCTTGTGAAGCTGATTGCTTGTGTACAAACAGAAAGCACAAGTGAACATTAATGAGTTCCTTCTAAAAGTTATCTTTCCACATATGGGAAATTAGTTATCAATTTCTGAAAAGTAAAATCACTTAAGCTCGAGTGAAGTTATAAAACCAGTACTGCTGACATCATCTAAGTAGCTACAGGGTTATAACCCTTAATGGAAAATAATGTTTTATATTTTCCCCTCATTTCCTGATGCTAGCGAGAGCTCTTACCGTGGCAATAAAAAGTGTTTGTTCCACTATTCCTCTGAATGGATGAGTGTATTTTCAAAGTGGTACACCAAATGATATGATTTGCATCCTGCATCGGAAAGAATTAATTCTCGAATGTTAAGGTTTACATGGCTCTGCTCCTGTCCTGTAGCCTGTCTCCACTTTATATACATATGACATGAGTCTGAGTCGCTACTTTCTACACTCCTCCATCCCACAGCTAGTTCCACCTCGTCTCAATCTTCTTTACCAGCATCCTTCTGTCATTTCTACTCTTTTCCATTTACCCAGTTTCTTCCACCACCTCCTTTCTTAATCACCCATTTTCCTTCTCTATGGCAAGATTCCCTCTCTGTCTGGCCAATGTTACGCAGGGGTTCAACACACACACACACACACACACACACACACACGCATGCAAAAAAAAAAAAAAAAACTACACACATTCCTTTCCAATGAAGCCATGTGTCCACTTGTGCCAGATACCCCAGTGCACTGTATCTTCTGGCGTAACAGTCACAGAGAGAGAGACTGAGTGAACAAGTGTCAGAGAGGGAGAAAGTGAGAGACGGACGGAGAGGAATCAGACAGACAGAGGTACAGAATGAGGAGAAACCAGTATCCTTGTGACAGTTAACCTTATGAGCTTGGAGTCAGGACAGCCTGAGCTGGCAGCTGATGGCAGACCGCAACAGCAAGCCCGTGGTGCGACCCATCTGTGGCTGGTATTAAAGCAGACTCGCACCCCAGGGCCGGAGCCACCGTGCCGTGTAATAGCTACATGGACATAGGCACAGTCCTGAGGGGGCCAACAAGTCACCCACTGGGATGACAATGGAAAACTCGGTTAACACAAGCACAGTCTAACACTCATTCAAAAACTCCCACACCAAAAGCAAAGAAAAGAAATATACACTTTGGCCAGGAATGCATAACTTACATGTAGCTCTGCCTCACAAAAACACCTAAAAGGCATATATGAGTGAGTACATAACACCACTCCACCCCATTCTTAAAAGCAGTGTGATACACATCTGGCTGTGAGCGAGGTTATTTTCCCTCTCTGTACGTAGCTGAAGCTGTGGTTGGACATTGTTCTGTGAGTACACATCCTGTTGTGTTGGCCGCTGTGTAAGTACGTTTTGCATTTGTCCAGGTGTGTGTAAATGTCTGTATGAATGTAAGGGTCATAACTGGAGCTCAGTAGCAGTGTGTACTGTCTCAGCTACTGTGTCTACTCTCAGGATGTATTCCGGTACCTACTGGCTAGCAGACAGGCATCAAAATAAAGTAAAAAAAAAAAGAAAAAAAGAAGTGCATTTCCAAATTGGCTGCAGGCAGTGATGTGGTGAAGTAAGTGAAACTGTTTATCAAAGACAGCTTAGCATGAACTCTGCACTCTAAATGACGCCAGTATTATACATAGCAACAAAAGGTATCAAAATGATAGAGATGATCAAAATGTATAGCCTTAAAAAATGGTCAGAAAACACAAATTTGTGCATTTATAAAAAATATAGTTCATATTTCTTCCTTTGCTTTTAAGCCCTTTGTGTTGGTTTACAATGCTCACCACCTGGAGATCATATTTTACTGGCTGTATGAGAAGTAAACACTACGTATGTATTTAGCCTTACTCTTGTCTGCAGGCTGCAGTGTTATTCTTTACCGACGCAATGTGTCATTCTGAATATTCAGCGGAGGCGTATGTGTGTCAGTAGACATTCACATTACCAAAGAAGCAGAGCACAAACGTGACAATGAGAACCTCAGAAACTTCATAAATTTCCACAGTGACATTTTCTAGTCCACATTTTAGTGAGATGCCAATTAATGCAAAGGTTTACGGGACTTCAAACCCATTTTCTTGGGTTGCATATCACGACTGCATATAATAATTAATGTCTGTTTTTGTATCAACTCTGAAAGTGTATGAAATTATTTTAACTCCTGCACTACTTATCGAGGTGTTTTTAATTCTTAAGCGTGCTTTATACACATTTCCACATAATTCTAACATGCACACATACATTCAATATACTGTCTTGTAATCTTTGGAGACACTTCATTTGTGACTTGATTGATTTGTTTCCGTATGTAAATACAGCAATAAGTACCATGTAGTTGGAGATCTATGGCTGAATGCAAAAAAAAAAGAAAAAAGAAGACAATTAACTGAAGCGAGGACAATATTGAAGTACTACTTATAATACTATATAATATAATAAACAGTCAGAGGAAATAATGCTTTTTGCTCATCACTGACAGCTAAAGATAACAATCATATGAGGAAGAATAGAAAATAGTTCTTCTCATAATATAATATAATATAATATAATATAATATAATATAATATAATATAATATAATATAATATAATATAATATAATATAAGTTGGGCAGTACATTTTGACACGTGCATTTGCTTTAGTGCAATTGAATTGTATGTTTACCTACTTCCAATGAAGCACTTTAATCGTGTGCCAATGTTACTCTAACTCAAGTGAGACACAATAAACTCCTTCATCTGCATCATCCAGTTTTTGTTGCAGTTTAAGGAAAGAGCAGCTGCCACGTGAGATTAATGATCGATTTAATGAATTCAGAGTGATCTTGATGACACGCCATCAGAGTTAATCTGCAGAAAACAAGTTCGACACAAACAATTTGTCCACAGATCCTTAAGTCAGGCCCGATTCTACACAGACCAGTGTTTAATGAACTCGAGATAGAGTTCGATCACAGCGCGTAAAGACAACCTCTAATCCCAGCCAACCGAGGTGGTCACTTAAACTCAGTTTTTTTTCCTTTGTTTAAAAACAAAAAACAAAAAACAAAAAAAGAAACCTCATTCTGCTCCCCTCCGTCCATCCCTCCCTGCCCCACTGACCCTCTCCTCGCCTCTCCCCCCTGTGGCCGGTA
This sequence comes from Amphiprion ocellaris, assembly GCF_022539595.1. Taxonomy (NCBI): domain Eukaryota; kingdom Metazoa; phylum Chordata; class Actinopteri; family Pomacentridae; genus Amphiprion; species Amphiprion ocellaris. The sequence continues at coordinate 31,743,090 of NC_072770.1, read as the reverse complement.
GAGGTCGCAGCCTAGCAGTGGCTGAGTGGACGGGAACGCATGGATGGATCAGAGCGCTCCCACATGACAAAGCTACAGCGCGTCTGGAAATCAGGAACGAAGAGCGGGCGTTTTGGGAGAGAAAAAAAAAAACGTCGACAAGATCATCTTTACCTGCAACACGTCCGGCTCGGCTCGCTGTCAGGCAACTTCACCGAGCGCACTGCTTCATTAGTTTGTGAGATTACTGAGGCGGGAATCTGCCCCTAACCTCTTTTCCCCTCTCTCCAAGTGAACTTTATAGGGATGTTATAGCAGAGCATCACTGTGCCGAATGATCAGATAGTGCTCAAGTAACTGTAGGACGGATTTAAAAGACTTCAACCTCCGGAGAGACGCTGTGCTCTTCTTCTTCTTGTACTTTTTGGCTCGATTTTGAAACACAAGAGAAACAGAGAAAGACCCGTGTTTGCGTGTGTGTGTGTGCAGGAGAGGGAGAGAGGGAGAGAGAGAGAGAGAGAGAGGGAGAGAGAAGTCGCACAGGTTTTTTTGGAGCTACGCTTTCATGCCGTCAGTCTTGCGGACTCTGAGATGGACGTCAGATTTTATCCAGCTCCCCCTTCAAGCGTGGGTTCATGTACGTTACCGACTGACTCCGGTTTGGACTATTACCATTCCAACAAGGTAAACACATTTTATCTACTTTCCAGGCTTGTAGTCGGTCAGTGAGATGATGCAAGCGCGCAGAAGTGCGTTGATTTCACATGGTGGCTCTTATATACGGGCTGCACATGATGAGCTACAAATGTGTTGGAGACTTGGTGCACTTTTGGTTCCCTCGGGATGAAATGAGTGACGCGAGTCCCGAGGCTGAATTATCTCGGAACTTCGCTGCAGATCTGATGCTGCTGCGGTGCTGAAAACGACACCTGCTCTCTCCTCGGTGCACGTGGGGCTTCCTTTAATTGCAATCTGTTAATGTGTTAATGTGAATTAACTGTGGGGACGCTGCACCGTCCTGTGAGCAGAGTTAGAGCTCACCACTCTCTCTGGCGCACTGGATGAACTGGAGAATGCTCTCTCCAAACCAAACTGGGCAAACATCGAATGTGTGCATGATTTCTTTTCTTTTTTAACTGATAACCAACAAATTGTTCCTTGTATGGTTTAAACGTTTAGGACCTCACACACACTCTTATCTGCTACGCACATGGTAATGGTCAATGTCCAATTAACCTAATAAACAATTATCTAGATTGCGTCGAAATGTGATAGTGACAGCATCTTACGCGTCTGGGGTATTTGTAACGCTCTGAGGTGTATCATACACCGTGCCACTGACGAGTCTGCATGTTAATTTTTTTGTGTGTTTTTTCCCTTATTGCTTGACAAAAGTGTTTCCATTTAGAATATTCACCGGGATATTCTGGCATGTTTGGATGTCAACACCTTTATGCGCAAAAATCAAATCTTACCATTACGCACATAACTTTTTAGGGATTGAGATTCATCAGCGACATAAAAAGGAAACCATCTATGGCAATTGAAATTCCAGATAATAAAAAAATAAGCTTTATTTTTTTTTTTGTGCTAGCATTTGTGTCGACATTAATTGCAAGAAGTTGCCAAATGAATTGCGTTTTTACGCACGAACTAGTATATTTACAGATAGTTTTATTGATGACCTGAAGTGTAAATACGTGCCATGAATTTATTATCTCTGACATGCTTCTATTTGAAAGACAGTATTTGTTTGCTTCAGTCCTTTTTGGATTGTCATCTTTCCTGAATTATGCAGTTATTGATATTTTTGTTGACAGTCATTGAGCCTGCTGTAAAGAAATCACCTTTTCACTGTTACCCTCTTTCCTAGTGGTATACACCACGGTGCACACTCTTTGCTTTGCAGAGAGAAAAAGGTTTGGCATATACAAATGAGAAATGTCCAACTAATAGTCCCAAGATTACAAGTCACAAGTAAAGCTTGTTTCATTTTCCTGTGGTCAAGGTAAAACTTGTGTAAACATTTGTCAGTAACTGCTGGGCAGAGCTAGAAGACGCATTATACCCGCAGCCATTCAAATAGCTTTGCTTGCCTTAGCATCTGGAGGGAAGCCAGCAGGCAGTTAACATTTGCTGATGACAAAGTGAAACATTATAGCACAGTACAATATTTGAATTGTTAATCTCCCCTGTTCATACACACAGTCACCTGTATGTATACTTGTATAACACACATGCACGCACTCTCCCACAGTTACACAACGCTCACTTGCAGAGGGGTTTGAATTACAATACATGACTATTTACATCATCCATAGCCCTGCCTTGACTCCTAACACACTGTAAAACTCCAGCGTAAAGTGATTATAACTGAACCTCAAATTACACATTTAATTCTCATGTTAATAAAATGAGGACGCACATAGCGGGGTTGTTGCATTATTTTTGTCCCTATGACAGAGTTACAACATTCACAGTTGAGTGTGTGTGTATTTCTGTGTATGTGTGGTGAAGTCTAGCACACGCATACACATAGCAATGCACAGGGTAGCTGCAGATGTATATTTAAGATCACAGTGGGAGCCTCCGACTGAGGCTACGTCTCAGGTCTTGTAGCATTAACACAATGAACTGTAGCCTTCTAGTTATCATGATTCAGCGAGTGTCGAGGCTGTTGGCCCGGTACGGAGCAGGTTTGGGTTTCAAGGACAGAATCATATAACATTGTCATTACTAAAGTAACAGCTGTGACTAAGATGTAAAGTGACACATTATCTGTACTGTAGTCCTACTGCTACACATAACTGTTGAATAATGATACAGGAGCTTTATGCGACGTTCTGGCAATAGTTCATCTCTCAGGCAGTTTCATTTCAGGAGCAGGATGGAGTTGACCTGGAATAGCACTGTGTCAGAAGTGCCACAGTGCTCTAATGCTACGTCGCCTGCAAATTTGCAAAGATGATAAAAATAACTTTTTCCCCCCTTCATTTCACAGTTATTAGTGGGTTAGTTATAGCTATTGCATCCATGACTCCAATGGCTTTCTGAGCATATTTTACAGGAAATTGGAAAGATGATTATAAGTCATAGATTTTTGCATTACATTGGCTTTCATTTGTACTTGGAGGTTTTTTGACAAGAATAAAAACCAGATAGAATAATGTTTAATGCAAGAGCTACACGTATGCAGTACGGTATGAATCGACTCAAAAGTCTCAAACCCTCCCAATCAAGGCCTCCTGGAAGGTGTTGATTCATCACCACAATTTACACTTGAAACAAGCCGAATATATGGACATATATAGCTTGTGTGAAAGTCAGCAGTGTGATTATGCATCACAGTACAGTACAAAGCACAGCAACCAGGAAGTGAGCGTAATACTAAGTGGGACAGTTCATATTTAAAAGCCCATGGCTTCCTGTTCTAGTGGTATAAACTCAACACATCTATTTCTGACGGTGACTGTTGAGCTTTGTCAGAATGACTGTAAATGTACATGCATAAACAGTAACTGGACCTTTACTCATTCCTGTTTTCTACCTGAAGGGGTTAATAATTGAGGAACGTTAAGAATGTGTAAACTGAAACCGGTTCAAGCTGATTGACGACAGTCAGACTGGTGGTTGACTGATGCATGGCAAGAATATGGATCCTTTTGACAGAATAAGTTAATTCCACAAATGTATTTATGCATTGGAGCTTTGAATTTAAGTTTGTCAGTTTCCAGGTTATGAGATACACCTTGTTGAAATGCAATCGAATACAGCATACATTTTACCTTCATGAATGCTTAACTTTGGTTTGATTTTATTGCATTATACACCAAGGTGTTTCTGTAACTTAGCCTGTCCTTAGTGATATAAATGAGGTGTACAAGATATTAGAAACACCTGTCAGTATAACACAATGCAGTTCAACAGCACCACACACTACATCCTGTAGTCATAAAGCTGAATTAACACCTCTCTCAAACAATTTAAACAAAACAAGGCTGTAACCTTAATATAGGTGGGATTTATTGCAGGATTGTTGATTACATTAGTGTTAGGTGTGCCTAATAAACCAGCAACTGAATGTACGCAACACTAACGTTTTAATCAAAAGGTGATGCTTTGTTTTGCTTTTTCCAAAACACAATGTGCTTCATAATCAAAACACAAACAGATAATAAGATTATGTAAGACAAAAGGGGCATTGTGCTTGTCTGCATTTCATTTTAAAGTGCTTCATAACACAACCTGTGCATCCACATTTCGGAACAATGCAAAGAACAACACATGAGAAAAAGCATCGATTTGTGTTTCGCTAAGAACCCCACGGCTCTGTTGCTCTTCTCAACTCCATCCAACTTGCATTGTCCTGCACTTGCACAATCACTGTGAGTCATCTTTACTTTTCGCCCAAGATTTCTCCTAATCTTTTTGAAGCCTCTCTGTATCTTTCCTCGCTGAGTGGGAGGCTTGTTTGTTCAGCGTACACTCAGCTGTGTATACCAGCGCTGAAGGCCACTTCTTCGCAAATGCCTGTTTTAGTGGGAGACTATTTGTCAAATGCATTATGACTTGTGCATACCCCCAGGCAGAATCACTCCGGTGAAATGAAGTTGGATAGATTACTGTAGATGTTCCACTTTCTCCTCATCCCTCTTCCCTCTAACAACACGGTGCCCAAGAGAGAGCCTCTCGTGTAATTATACTGTAGGTTTATAATCCAATGGTTTGCAGATGTTATTCTTTACAATAGTCGCAGTCTGTTCCAACTTACTGTATGTTATTTATATGCACTTCAGCATTTTATGAAGGACTGTAAGCATGCCTGTTTGTATGCAGTGCATACCTAATTGCTGATATACTTTGAGGCGAGATATATTACACATGCTTCAACAAGATAACCCTCATTTACATATATGTCGATGCAGATTTTTCTCAGTTTTGCTTTGTAATACCTCCCCCCCACCCCCCCACATCACTGCATGAGCGAAAGTAACAAGCAGCTGACATTTGTCCACTCAAAGAGCAATGAGGCCCGCTTTTGCAGAGCACGTACCACCCCTTTTCAAGTGGTCCGTTCCATTTCCAATACTATCCAAATCACTGTATTAGTCACGGAATACTTCAAAGTATGGACAGGCGAAAATATTTTCCATGTTGAATTCTCAGAATGTGATTTTTTTTTCTCTCTCTCTCTCTCTCTTCAAAAACATGACTGTAATAGAAACAGAAAAAGAAGAGTTATTCCAGCAGTACCTCATTCTGTACACAGAGAGAAGTTAATTACATGGAGGCAAGCATTCTTGGGTCGACAGGCTGGACTTGGGGTTTTTCATTGTGCCCATTCATAACATTCTGCTGACTGGCCAGTCCGAGTTGCAATATCCCGACCATTCTCACTGGGAAAATGTTAACCCGTGCATGGCGTAAATGCACACCAAAGAGGCAAAGAAATGCAGTCTTAGTGGCTGGAAGTGGGAACTATCAAAGTAGTGAGTTTATTTTTCTAATGCAGTTCCAGGCAGTTAGCTCAGAGCAAATAGTAGATAGCATATCTTGGAGTCATGAAACGGGCATTAGTATTTTATTTTTTTGTATTTACAGAAAAAAATAAAAAATCATTAAACAGTGTTTTTTGTGATGTTGCTTTTTGGTCTAACCACTTCCTGGCAGTATTCATAATCAAGTCTTTCTGTCTCCCCACATCTCCCCCCTTCTCTCTCTCTCTCTCTCTCTCTCTCTCTCTCTCTCTCTCTCTATGTCTAACTTCTTCTCTCATTTACCTTCCCAGCAGCAATGTCAAAAGGTTATGGAGGGAAGCTGGATCGCCTGGGGCTGATTGTGTCTTTGAGTTAATGATAAGTAGCTACAGTGTTATTCTCTTGGAGCAGTGGGGCTTACATTGTGTTGTGTGCACAGTCCATTACAGTTGGAGGAGAGTGGACTATTTGCGAGGATTTTGCTGTTAGACCGCGTGTTTAAAACGCAAAAGAAAAAGCGAGAGATGCTGTGCATTTTTCAACTGAATTGCACGGATTGGATGGTTGCATGCAGAGCTTAACCTCCCTTGTAATAGGTTTATGTTTGTTCAGCTACATTGCTGTATAGTTTCAACACAGGAGAAAGCCCCAGCACTGCCACATCAATGATACTGTAGTTTCTATTCTATAGCTTCACCTACTGAGGATTTCATGGGGGGTATTTTAAGGACAGTTGTCTGTTTAGAGAATAAGTAAGGGGGATACAGCTGTCCATAACAGGGATTTACCACAATAGGCTATAGTTTAACCTAAAGGATAGTGAAGGTGACAAAGCCTTAACCAGGCTCTGCAGCACTCCCGTCACTCTGTTCTGTACTTTATAATCTCGACCAGACATGACTCAGAGCTACTAGAGGTGTTAAGAGGGTCATAAGTCATGTGTAGCTGAAAATAGATACTATAGTTTATCCTGCCTGGTTAGCTACTTAATCACCAAGGTCCGTAGAAACAGGCTATTTATGCTGATGATTGATTGTATTAACTACCAAGAATTGAGTCATGACAGTGCATTTTTTAAAAGTCTTCCCAATATAATTTGGTGATATACTACTGCTATCCAAATCATTTCTGTGCTGTTATCACACCCTAATCTATCACCCAGTGAGTTTATTATAAGAAATCGCCAGACTGCTTTTAGGATAAGACTGATAGCAGGTTTTCCAGGCTCGGTGGCACGCATGGCGAACTGTAAGTTACTGCGAAACACATCAGCCGCGTCGCAAGATGTCAGAGTAATTCCGGTTTTGACGTTGATTGCTAATCGAAGCGGCCCAGCCCGAGTCCAAGTCGTGCCCCTCATTAAATCACATTAACCCTAATTATCGTCGCCGCCCCTTGAAACCCAAATGCTACAGTCGGGCTCGACTCTTGGCTCCTCAGCTGGATGTTGGGTGTGTGTTTCATACACTTGTGGCTTGTGTAAAGTCTAGTCCAATGTGCCAAAGCATTTTAAACTGTCTTCACCTCAGGAGGCCACTGGTTCCTCAGCAGCAATTGCCTTGACTGGCTGTCTCTCTCTCTCTCTCTCTCTCTCTCTCCCTGTGTGTCTGCCTGCCCTCCCTGCTTCTACTGCTTCTCTCATGCAGCCCAGTTTCCTTGTGCTGTTTTATATTCACTTCTTGATTGGTTGGGGGATGGTGTGGTGGAATAGCATTTGAGAGGTTAGCTGGTTAGTGCAGGGAGGGAGGAGTAGATTTGGTGTGTGCGTAAAGATACAGAAAGAGAGAGAGAGAGGGAGAGAGAAGAGGGCTGTAGATGGAGGGAAAATGGAGAAAGATTTTTTTAAGGGGTACTTTATTTTTCAGCTCGCCATTGAGTCTGTAATGTCATTCAACGATGTGGAAACCAAAATGAGCCTTGCCACCAGATGTGTTCCAGTCCAGATAGCGACTTGAAAGACAGACGTTTATTGTTTTAGTGCATTTGGTGTGGTTCAAACCCAAACTGCATGAAATGTTGATTGATGGATTTCACTAAGGAATTTGTGTGTGTGTGTGTGAGAGAGCGAAAGAGAAGGATCTGCTTTATCTGATTTATTTAACCATTTCTGTGCCCTGTTCTTTGCTCTGTCTGCTGATGAGAAGAGACTGTATTTCACTGTGCTACAGTAGCATTTCAAAGCAGATTCATCTGCTTTCCATCAGCACCGCATATGAAAAAAAATACAACCCCCTGACTCAGTCCATGTTGTACCGAGGCCTTGTTGTATTAAGTAATGTTTCCTTTTGAATTCTACAGATTGTGGCCTTTATATTTCCATAAAGCATAGAAACAAACGAGTACCATATAGCATGCTGTAGTGGACTAAAATATGGTACTTACAGCAAAGACAATGCATCCAAACTTCTTGTATGGAAGCCTCTTTTTTCACTGTAACAATATGTCAAAGTCAGTTTTAACATTCAGACTGCTGTGACCTTCTGTTATGCAACTTTATGTGTTTGGTTCACCATGGCCAACAACCAAACTTATTGTTGTTGCTGACATTTAGCGGCATCCACATGCATGTGGTTGAGACTGTGGGTCAGGAAGTGCGTAGTTCAGTGTTTTTGCAACAGTTTTAGAATCCCAACTGTGAACTGCATGTTCCTAATTATCATACAGTAACATTTTGCTGTTCCTATTGTTTTATGATTAAGGTATCAGCATGCCAACGTGGAGGCAACAAAGACAAAACATTTTCATTGTGCTGAAATGCTGCAATTCCCCCAGCAAGAAAGCTGATCTTCATTAGGATAATTGCTCCATTTCATTCATAAACAAATAGACCACAAAGTGATTATTCTAGATGCTGGAGATTATGAGCGCAGTTATTGGCCTTGGCAGATTTGTGTAAAGCAGGCTTTGGTACATAAATTAGCGTAACGATTGTACGAGAAAACCGTATCAACATTTCAAATAAGCACAGACGGAGCTCATCATCTCTCACTTTCACACTCGCCACACTGCAAAGATCTCACAGTTCATCCAGCAATTTGTTTTTCATTCCATCTCTCTGGGAATGGTATTTTATAGCCTATGTTTTGGTACTGTCATGACTTTTTTTTTCCCCCAGCTAAGCCTTTACCTGAAATGGTGTGAGACCATGGTGCAGGAAATGAAACACTAAGGAAAGGAAGGAGAGGGGGTCAGGGCGATTTTGGGGCATCTTGACAGGTCAGACAGTCCACGTTTTGACAAGTTGTGGACGTGACAGATCTATTCTACGCTGGGTATTTCTATCAACCCCAGTAAAGTCTGTTAAGACACCAAATCACCCATCAAAATAAAGTCATCCTCAGCTTTTTCTGGAGACAGCATTCATCACCGCCACAGTTGACGTAATCATTTTTGCATTCAGGGCATTTTTTTTTTCATATTAATACTTGACTGACAGCTGATTCAGGTACAGGAAAGTTTTCGATTATGTAAGAGGCACAGAGAATTTGCTTGTCAGAGTTGCAACATGCCATGTGGTTTATAGGCTGGCACCGCAATCCTCGCGGCTCCTCCTGATGGGTGTTCCGTCAGAAAAGGTCAGCGAGGATGCCGCGATCCAACAGATTCCATAGGATAAATGTATAAAAACACTGATAAACACAGTGTCTGCGCTGTCGAAGAATGCAGCTGTCGGGTGTAGTAAGAGAGGTTCGCAAGCCTGGGCAAACACGAGCAGTTGTCTTAGCTTCCTGAGGCATGTCCTGTGCAAACAGAACTGGAGACGGCTGGTTCAGGTCCACACTCAAAGACCACGGGCCCACTGAGTACACACACAGAGACGTACACTCTCCCACAGGTAGACACACACACACACACACACACTCTTGCATGCAGATGCAAGCATGCCCGCACTTGCATAGCATAAATACACACGAGCGCACATGCGAGCACACAGACCACAGAAATGCTGTCGTGTTGCTGTGCACCAACAGCCCAACCCGCAGATTACTGTACTTCATAGCATGAATGTTTTTAGTATTAATGGTTGACCCTGTGATCAAATGTGTGATCACAGTTATTATTTTCAGAAAGAATTATGGTTAAAGCATGTGTAGCGGCTACACTGATGAGGAAGATAAGTAAGCTTTATTTGTTTGGCTTTTTCCGCAGATGTTCGACTTGTCAGTAGATGGTGATTGAGTTACCTCGGGGCTGCACAGGAAGTTAGTTAGCTGGTTAGGCCACAGAGGATTGGTCCTCCACTGTGTTCTGTTTGTCTCAGTGCCTCTCTGAGCCAAGTGTGTGCATGACTCCCCTCCTATCACTACAAACCCACAGTCCCCCCAGGCCCCTTTTTTGCCTCAGTCTTATAAACCACCTCTGGCACTTCTGGGCTTTGTTCATAATATTTTCATTGTAGCTTTGACTTACTTTCCAGGAATTTTTATTCTCTCTGTGTGTTGGTAGTCAGTCTTTGCTACCCAGTCATTTTCAGTGACAGCCTAGTATAATTAGAACACTTAGTCCTATACAGCAGATAACCTGTACTTAAATGCAGATGTAATTGCATTTCTCTTCTTTTCGCATATCAGTGCTGAAACTGATTTGACACTACGTTTACACTCTTGTTTTTAAATCCTCACACACATGCAGGATAATACTGAAAGCAATGTGTGAAGGAGCTCGATATTACTTAAATTCATACCCTCTCTTTAATAACTGTGAATGTACAGTAGCTGTTTTAGGCCTCGGTATGTTGATTGGTATGTGATGTGTTGGTGCAGCTGAAACTGAGTGTGTCCATTGTGCAAACACAGCACTGCTGGCACTCCTGGTTTCACTTAATCTTTGACACAAAGGCACTGGCATGTGGCTGGGCTCTCAGACAGATTCAGTGACAGAGAAAGAGAGCTAGGCAGAGAGAGGTGCAGGTAAGTGTACATAAATAGGGGGATAATTGCTCAAAAGTTAACAGATCTCACATTTTTAAAGCATTTACATTTATTTATTTTTTAATTATCTCCATACCTAGACAGGAAGATTACCCTTGTGTAGGATTTCTGTAGGCCTTGAACATCACAGTCAGCTATAAGGACTTCCTGAAGCAAACACAGCATCGTGTGACTGATTTCATGCCTGGTGCTTTGGTCACCTCAGGACCTTATTCTGGGTTGTAGAATACACTGACATACTGCCAGTATGGATGGATGATTTATTTGCCTACCATCCCATAATTACCCACTGGGTAGCTGGGAGGATCTCTCTGAGATTACAGTTGGTCTTCGCCTTTAAAAAAAAAAAAAAAATCCAATGAGACTTTAAACGATTTGCCAGTAAGCTGTTTTAAAGCGTCTTTTGATGTTTTATCAAGGACTGAAACATTAATTGGAAATGTAGTCGCCATCGCTGTAGTGATGGAAATGGAAATGAAAAACTATTTGAAACATTGTAAAATGGAAAACATCTTTTTTATTTTTTATCCCAATTGGAGTTGTGTTCTTAATTGCTGCATTTCTGCTTTTTTTGTAGTGAAACATTACCTCTTGGCACCAGGGGCTGTTGTTTGCAAAGTTTGATATCTTTCAGATGCAGAAGCATTGCATTCTGATAAGTAATGAAGGAATATTTTCACATCAAAAGAATTGTTTCCATGTTTTTTGGACATGGCTCGAGGCTGGAAGAATGAATCCAAAATGGAAAGAGGCGACCCCTCATCAGACTTTGACAGGATTTTGCTGACACCAGTCACGGGTAATCACCAGCTTTTTGGCAGGAGAAAGGCGTCAGGTTTTTTCTAGGTATGCACCACCTAATATTCTTTTAATTGACTTCAGAGAAACTGTATCAAGACGTGCTGATGAAGTTACAAATTGGCTAAAGCAGCTCATTCCGCGCGCCAGATCTCCTTGTTCCTTTTGGTTTGGTTTGTTGTACTTTCTGCTGCTCCGCATAATGACGAGGGTGGAAGAGTGGAAGATTTCAATTACTCAGAGAAAGTCAAGAAGGCTGTTGAAGTTTGAGAAATACAACACGAGCTGGTTGCTATGTGGAGATTGCGCCCGTTTGGAATGTAATTAAATTGGTTTGGCTGCTTGCCAGTGAAAAAATACATTTCTTTCCTCTCATCTTAAATGAAAATGTATAGAGTGTTTTGCTGAAAAATACCTGGAGGGAACAGTAGGCTGTTGAATATTTGTAATACAGCTTGCATTGTGCAGTTGAAATGAGTTTTGAGATGAGTTATCCGTTGTGGTTTCCCCTTTGACATTTCAAAGGTGTGCAGCTTTTGAACCATGGATTTACTGTAATCTATTTTTTTCTATTATTGATGTGTGGTTGAGTTATAAACTGTAGATTGGCTCGGCTGCCATTTCACTGGCTTTGCCATATCAGAAACCACAAGACCATGCTGCAGAAGCAGGCTTTGTAATATTGTTTGTATATAGTCACATGTATACCCCAGTTGTTGCTCCCAGTTTACATATGAAAGTGCACTAGACTGCTTTTTGACCATATAGATTGTGTGAGTCTCTTGTTTGCTCCTCTGTCCTTCTAAAAATGAACCACTGAAACATGTAACAGATGTTTCCAACCATCATAATTCGAAAATAATGACCAACTGATTCACACACATAAGATATTAGAGCGTGAAAGCAGGAGTGAAGCCTCTTCAGAGAATGCAAAGAGAACTGCAATGTAGGCAAACATATAAATATATGATGGTATATCAAAGCAAATGTTCTCACTGCTACATTTATGAAAAGCACACTTAACATTTTATCTAAAGGAATTCATCATAACCTGTATAAACCAGGCATAGAAGATAGTTAAAAACGTACAGGGTTATCACTTTCTTCCTTTCAGCTCTATTATAAAGAACAGTAATTAACCTTTGAGGTTGTTTTGGCACTCTTGTTATACAAAGTGATTTTTCACTTCTTCAAATGAGCGCAGACCAGTATGAACCACACACACACACACACACACACACACACACACACACACACACACACACACACACACACACACACACACACACACACACACACACACACACACACACACACACACACACACACACACACACACACACACACACACACTTACACACAAATAAACTCACAGATTCACTTTTTTTTTTGCTTTGAGATTTCTGGAAATTGCACTTTAATTTTGAGAGGACTTTTATGGTTTCTCTCATAAGTACATTTAAGTGGAATAATAATAATAGCGAATTCTGATTGCTCACAACAGCGTAAAAATGCCTTAACAACTGCATTATGAGAAAGAAAGAGAGGGAGAGAAGAACCAGCAGTTCAGTTCAGGGCCATAAATGCGAGCTGTTTGGTTTTTGTGTGTCGGGGTTGTGGAGTATTATAAAAATCCGGCCGCTTCTGATCCACTGTTGCCTGATCTGCAAATGGATCGAGCTGGCCAGCGGAGCCGTTCTTACAAAATCAGCCTGGCATAGCGTTATAATAGCTTTTCCTTGTACGTGTTCTGTCAAATCAACTTAGCCTCTTTGGGTGCTATTTTAGTGTTAGTCACACAGTCGATGGAAGAAACTAGGAGTTCTCTGAGTGTGTGTCGCCGCTTGTCCCCAGAGAGCCCATGCAAATGTACTTGTATGTCCGAGGCCATAATGCCATCGTTATACTGTGACACTGTAGCGTAATATACTTTGAAACCAGATCCATGGAACGAGGCAGAGAGGTGCTGAGATGATGAGCTAATTAGTGGGGTCTACCACTGATGCGCTAATGGCTGTTTGCGGGTGCTGTAGCATGCATGCGTGTGTGTGTGTGTGTGTGTGTGTGTGTGTGTGTGTGCTCATGCTGCACGGCTGATTTTTAGAGGCTTAATCCAGCATGCACACGACAAAGCCTGCTAAGTGAATCAAAAAAGCTGTGTATCAGTGGAAACAAGGCTCCTCAGTCTGCTCAATGGAACTGCAAAGATAGAGCGAATGGGCACAGATGCATGCCAGCACACCTTCAGGGCATTGACTCTGTGCCATAACGCATTCATGTGCCTCTCCTGCCTATGTTGAATGTAAACCCGCCTCTCAATGGAGCGTAGGATTTTTATTTTTTTTAACGTTGTCTTCCATGTTTAGGCCTTGCCAGATACATTGATGTGACAATGTGTGTGTGTGTGTGTGTTCAGCTGTAAAATGATGGAGGTTTCTACTGTTGCAGCTCTGTAATTGTGCAAGGAACTTTAAACAAAGCGCAAGAGAGGAAGAGGAGACGCAGAGATAGATCTTTATCTGGCAGACAGAAAGTGGAGCAATTCTGCAAACTTACACGAAGTGCTAAAAAAGAAGAGAATAAAGTCGCCGTGTACCGCACATTAGCATGGACCCATTCACACATACCAAGACAGTTCTCTTTCTCAAGCATGCACGTGCTGACATGACACCAGCTCTCACTTTCATTTGTGCTCATGCACCTGCTGACGCTCACTGTTATTTTGATTACAGAGGAGAGAACGTTGTCCTACATCAAGGTTCTCACCACAGCATGATCACACTGTAAACGGGTTTGCATAACTAAATGGCAAGTACATCGTTAAGACAGTAAAATGGGCCGTATGACATTTCTGTGATGGTTGAGGTGCGGTTGTTTACGTGATTATGGCGTTCGGCTTCTGAAAGTTGGTTCAAATGTTAAAGCAAAACTGCAGTCAATGTACTGAACTGTTTATTGTTTCAACCTCACTCAGAGCTGGACAATAGGGAGGGGAGACCACACATGATTTACAACCAAAAATAAGTTTGTTTTATATAACTAAAAGGGAAACTGAACTAAACATAGAACAGGGTGGAAGCCAGGGGAGAGAGGAAGGCTTTAATTTGTAGTGGCTCTCACTGCTTGGTTGTGTGGCTGTAAGCATCTCGAGGACCTCTGTTTTTCTTTCTGACATTCTTTTATAATTAAATGAGATTTCCTGTAGCCATTCAGACTTGTTTAGTGTATTTGGCAACTACTATTGCTAAGCTGCACAAACAAACCCAAGCAACAAAGCATCATGAGGGGTAAGCAGGTTTCATGTATGACATGGAGGTGACGGATGAGCTAATTGGGGATTAACTGTTAATAACTGAACGAGGAGACAAGTGCCGAGCCCATTTCGCTGCCAAAGTCTGTGGTGACGTTTCTTTCTCCCAGGTTTCTGGTTCCCCACGTTCCTCACCTGCCATGCCTTTCTTTGTATCTCCCCGCATCCTCGTCCTCTGTCTCACTCCGATGGATTTCTATTCTTTCCTCTCTTCTACTGTCTTTTTTTTATTCTCCCTCTCTTCCTCTCTCTCAGGCTGATTCTCATCAGCCTGTATTAGTTGCAAATGCAGAACTAAGTAGCTGTGACAACATTCTCAGATGCTCCAGCTGCCACGGATTTATTGAGTTATTAAAGTAATGTACTGTGATTAAAAATGCTAATTTTCCCTAAATTGTATGCCAGCTTACATAGTTTTTTTTTCAATAGCTGATTTAATTACATGGAAAATGAAACAAGGGCTGATGATTCAATCTTTGCAGCCAATTGCCTCTTCATACAAAAATGAATTACCTCATGATACAGAATTATTGTTTGAGCTACAAAAAGGGAAATGTCATTGGGAATCTTTGAGGCTCTTGTGTTGTAGTAGCTGCAGTGAGCTCAAATGCTTGTACTTGAACCATCACATAATTTAGGTTAGCTTGCATTTTGTCTATATATCATTTCAGCAATCTTACCTCAGGCAATAATATGAAAGCAAGGCTTTGAATTGAGTGAAAAACTGATCTCTTCAAATCCTTATCTTGCTGCTAAAGTATGCTGAGTTCATGTAGGGTAGTTCTGGTTTTACATTTAAATCATGGGTTTAAATAAAGAGAGAAAAAAGTTTCCCTTCCAAATATTGTTATGAATTGTGTCCTCGTCTCTTCTGAATAATTTCCTTTACCCTGGGGGATTTGTTCAGTGTGCTTTCCTTGGCTCATTTTGGCCTCTCATTATGCATTCATGTATTCGTTTATATAATGCGCAACTCTGCAGCTTCACTGGACAAATCTCAGTCGTATTGGTCACCATTGTGTATGATACTTGAATGGTAATATTTCTCTTCTTTGAATTCTGTGTGTTTTTTTCTTTACTTTTACTTTAAGCAGTCTCTTGCTAAAACTATTTTGCAAAATATGCAAGGCCCCCTTTTGAACATCACTAGACTGAATCAGCTACTGAAAAGTAATTCTCATTTAGATAATGAGATACAACTTTTTTCTTTTTTTTTTTGCCTTGATCGCTTGATCTTTGCAGAGAACTTTAGCAGAGCAGCAGATAGCATCTCACTCCAGCCTCTCTCAGAAATCTCTGCAAGATGACCAAAAGAGCTTTAGATATTGTTTGGATCACTTCCAGATTTCTCAGCGTACTGCAAACAGAGCCTCACCACTATCAGCGCCAGTTTACCTATAGGTCCTATAAGCAAGTGTGTAAAATATCCCTGGCCATGTCAGACGTCTTTTCCTCTCTGAAGGAGGATTGACTCGTATGTGGAGTTCAATGGAGTGAGCGGCTCTGGCCTTCCAGATGTCCTAGACATAACAGAGGCTTGTCAGCTCTGTAGCTGGGCTCTAAATGGGTCACTCTCCTTGATATCACACAGCTCCTTCACAATGACCCCACTGTTCTCCTGATATTACAGCACACCAGGTGGCTCACTATGAAAGTCATGGCCAGACAAATATGGAGTGCATGTGTTTGTGAACAGACAGGGAAAAAAAACACATGTGACTGTGGATTTCGGAGCTGTTTGAGCAAGTTATGGAAATGGTTTTAATAAACGCTACACCTCCAACTCAGCTCACCGATCTGTTCAAAAAAGTATTGGATTTTTCTTACACTATATGGCTTCAGGTGCATAATGATTGAAAACTGTATGCATTTTTCATGGAGCTGCTGTTCACCTCTTCAGGAACGGTATGCATGGCTGTATGTAATGTAACATACGGCTGTGCGGAGAGGAGGAGGAGGAAAAGGAGGGTAGTAACCAAAAAGAAAGAGAGAAGGAGAGGGAGAGGGTTGGGTGGATGGCAGTTCAATGATTTCTGATTTATGGTTTGATTACAGTCTTTCCATCCTGCTGAAGACTGGCTGTATTTGTCGGAATCACGTGAACTTTTTCTCACGTGGCCTCGCCGTGCAGCAAGCTGCGGCTCGTTCTGCTTCTCATCAACACGAAACACACATTTGCACATGCAAAGACACACACCAGTGGAATGGCATTCACGCACGCACACACACACGCACACACACACGCACACAAATGCACTGATTGAGAGATAAAATGGAGAATGGCTCTTTTAGTCAGCTGAGCAGTCCCCCCCCTCTCCTTCCAGTCCACCTCCTCCTGCAGCCTGGCAACCATTCAATACAATTTACCTCCTACTGGGAAATAATATTGATATTCACAAATGTACCCAGTAAAGGGACAAAAAAATAAGCACTACAAAAGCTGGTGTGATTCGAGCACAGGTGACTTCATAGCATTCCACTTGACAGAATGAAAATCAGCACATTTATTACTCCAAATATGAATGGGAAGCCAAACGATCTCCATCTAGAATGTCAATGTCGCTGTTTTTCTGAAAGAAGAGTAGACTTGAAATTTAGACAATAGACCTTTTTTTTTCACCTGTATCTGGCTGGATGTTCTGTACTGAGAGCTGCATTCCACTAATAGGAGTGATCAGACCTTGGTGAGAAAGAAACACAGTGGCTAAGTGTGCCCCCTTTATGTGCCATTAGTGTTTTTAACCAGCATCGATCCACCTGCATTTAGACCATGTTGGTGTATGAATAGGATAAAAGCTGCTGAAAGAGCCAGTCCCTGATATCATGTCTCCCCAGGCATTCATTAAACTGCCATTCATTCTTGTCTTTAGGCCTCTTACTTTGAATTCTTTAACTTTACAGTCTGTACCAGGGGCTGAAGTAGACCATCTGAGTTCACCTTGTTACTCAGGTTGGTTACGAAACACTGAAAACCAGTAAAACGTCTAGATCTTTGGTGGGAAGGTCCCATCTGTCACAGATAATCAATATGATACTGAAAGGGTGATTGCTTATCAGAGTGGTAATAAATAAGTTTGAAATTGCACACCTACAGAAGATTGTGTGGCTGGTTGTAGTGGCACTCTTGAAAAAGAACAGATAAATTCATCTTTTCAAATGAAAAACCGAAAGTGAAGAGGCCCCATAACAGTGTCAGGAGTCTGAAACACCAAACAGCTTATGGTTTTGTGGGAGAACATCATATGCTGCAGTCAGCCTGACAGCACAGAACAGAGTGGAACTGATTGTCTCTGGCAGCACTCAGAGAGATCTGAAATTAACACCTACTGAAAGCTGATGTTAAAAACCTGTGAACACCAGAGAGCAAGAGAGAGAGAGAAAAAAAAGCCAACCAGAATGATAGCTGAGCTTGCAGTAGCTCCGGCATCGGCAGGTACATTTGAATATGAACGGCCGCGACTGAAAGGTTATGACCCATAAAGAGGGGGAACGATTTGAGCGAAGCGTGCAGAGGGGAGAAATGTCAGAGTGAGAATGGCAGGAAATATGTTAGTGACAAGGAAAAAGCTGCCCCTGGTATTCTAGAGCCCCGATGAGTAAAAATAGGGCATTGGGCAAGAAGGCAGGAAACCAGCAGAGCGAGGCCTCTAGTAGGAATTTCTTCTGGGGAGGAGAGATAAGGGACTTAACTCCCTCCTGTCTGGGCCGGCCCACTTTAACATGCGACATGTGATCACTGATCACTTATGTAGAGATGGACAGAGGAAGAGGAGATTGAAGAATTGAATAAATGATTTGGAGTCGTGCGTGCGTGTGCGTGTGTGTGTGTGTGTGTGTGTGTGTGTGTGTGTGTGTGTGTGTGTGTGTGTGTGTGTGTGTGTGTGTGAGCACTGCTGTGAGCTTTGTGATGACTTGTCAGATATTGAGCATTGACAGGACCTTTTAATTAGGTCAACACTTGTGATGGAAACGAAAGATCTCACACACACAGAGCTCTCTCACACAAATACACACTCACACACACACACACACACGCACACTCACACTCACACACGCACACGCACATGCACGTTGAGGTAATGGCTCAGGAGTGGAAAGTACCATGTTTGAGAGTCTGAGGTTCCTCAGGTTAGAGAGTGGAAGTTAGACAATAAACAGTGGCCTTATCAGACTCTGGGCAGAGCTTCCAACCTGATAGCCCAACATATCACTCCAACTATTAGAAACAAATATGACCTCTACACCACTTGCCTGCAGCACCACTCGCTCTCATGAATAAGCAATTTTTTTTTTTTTTTAAACAGAAAGCGACCCTCGGTGGCAACTTTGTCTCAACCTCCGTGCTTCCTCACTGTCACTTTGGCCCGCTGATCACGCCGCTTTATTCGATTTGCCCGTGGTTTACGTGACATCACGGGCGCAAGATTTATCGGGATTTTTCACAAATCAAATTTTCAGGCCTGCCGGAATGTGAGATTGATGGCCCAGAAGAGGCGAGACAACAAGATGATTATCATATCATTGATTACAGTAATTTGTACATGGTGTGGCAGCGGTTCAGCTGAGAGGGCGTTCACTGACAGCTACACAGTTGACAATGTGGCCACTTCTTATAAACTGTGGGTGGTTTGGGAGTTCCTTGTGTGTTTTCGAGTACGAGTCAGAACTCGCCAAACATCTATTCAAGACACTAAAAATAACGTATGACAGCTTGACACTAGCATCAACAATGAAGGTCATTTTTCATTTTTAAAGTGTTTTATTCCTGTTCTGAGAGTGGAAAACATAAATCTGGATGTCAGTAATCAACTTTTCTTAATGGATGTTGAATTTTTCCTTAAAGAAATGATATTAACTGCAAAGTATTTCCTAATAGTTTTAACTTACTTCCCTATTTGTGTGTTTTAATGATTAATTGCGCTGGCATTACGAAAAAGATGCAAGAGAAACGGTGGTGATCATCCAGGTATTTAAGATTTTTTGAATTTCTGCAGAGTAGCAGCGTTGACAATTAGAATTCAAAGACAGATGTATTTGCATTGAGAAGAACAGTGTTACATAAGTGTCCTCAGGTGTCCTTGTTGTGTCCAGTTACTGTCATATTGAGGACACAACCTTCCTTCCAGCAATATTACCGTATGAGACAATAACCTAAATACCTGTCGGATTCACACTTTTTTTCTTTGTGTTTCCGTACCTCCTCTCTGTCGTCATGATCCCATTTCATTCTCACATTCTCCCTCTTTTCTCTTTTTCCCTTTCCCCCCTTACCCACACTCTCTCATGGTCACTCTCTTAAGTGATTGCTACATTTCATCTCATGGTAAATCGGCCGTCAGCCCGGTGAGCTATCATTATGCAAATGATGGGCAATTCAATTTCAGTTGGTCGGAGGGGGAATTTCTAATTAGGGTGAGACACGGCACTCAAGATGGAGAGAAAGATGTAAAGGCAGAGAGAGACAGTAAGGTAGAGAAACGCTGCTGTAAATGGATAGCACAGGTAAGGAGAGAGCTGGAGGAGAAAGCTAAGAGAGAGAGAGAGAGCTGGAAGAAGAGAAGTCCAGGAAATCAACACCTGCATTACAATTATGCTCTTCAGTTGGCTGCGAGTCTCCTGCCTCCTTCTCTCCTCATTGTTTTTTTTCCTTTCTAAGTTATCTCGTTAATTTTAATTATGTACCGGCTTCTGAAGTTTTTTTTTTTTTAGAAAAGGATACTTATAAAAGGTTTTGTATGTGCTCCTGGCTACATTTACGAAAGCATGCTGATGTTTTTTAGTGTGGAATCCTCTGAAAAACTTATAATTTAAGGAAGTTTGACATTAAAAAAAAAAATAAAAAATTCACATTGATATTGACCCCGTAAACACTGGGGTGACCTGTAGCTGCACCCAGGCTCTGGAGCAAGCTCCCCCCTGATGTCCAGATTATCACTGACCTGGGTCTTTTCAAATCAAAGTTCAAAACCTTTCTGTCGAAAATGTGACATTTTACTTCGCTTTGCATGTATTCACTTTCAGATGTACATTTTAGTGTTGTTTTCTTGATGTTTGTTTTATTGTTTTATTGTATATTTCACTGCTGTCTCTGTTTTAAGTTACGTTGTTTTCAAGTTGTTCTCTTGTTTATCACTGTGAAGCACTTTGGTCACGCTTTGGGCTGTTGTAAAGGTGCTATATGTGGGTCATTCCAGAATTGGAGGACATTTGGTCTTCAGAATTTTTGAAAAATAGACCTTCTCTTTTACAAATTTCTGCTCCATATTCATCAATAATAGGTAATAAACTATCAAAGGCTTGACCGGCTCAGCTTACACATCAATGGTACCATTTTTATTCCATGTTTTATTTGCTGTTTGCTAACCCTACTCTAATTACAGTAACAGGGTTGCAAATTCATGCTCATATTAGTTTTTTCTCAGCAGTAAAAGCTAGATATTTAGCTAGATGTTACTGCTGACCAAGAGGACAAACTTACTGATGGAAAACAGTAGTGAAAAAAGTTAAAAGAATTTGTCCCATTCTTTTGGAAAACTGTTTGATGATGTTAATTCCGGCATTTCACGTGATTCACTGTTTTCTTCTTCTACCAGCTAAAAGGCTATGCTGCCAGGGCTGTTGTGGGACACACGTTCCATGCGTACTAATAATTATTTCAAATATTATGTTGATTTTTTTTTTCCCCCACAATTAAAAGAGACATCAATGAAAAAAATAATACCAGAAAAAGAGAAAAATGGCATTTCAGGGGGTGCTCCAGACTTATTTGGTATTTAAAAAAATATTTTCAAACATTCTTTTCTCCTGGTCTTTTTAGATTCGGTCTTAGGACAAGTACATTTACACAACAACTGCATGTTTTAGTATTTTGTACTGGGATTATTTTAATTTGATGGGTGAGACATTCTGGAATGACTGATGAATAAACTCTGATTGATTGATTAAAACCACTGAAAAACCCTTAATTTAAGGAAGTTAAACAGAAAGAAAAAATCACATTGATTTTAAACTTTTTCTGACACTGTGGCCAGCTTAGTTCTCAAATTAGCTAAATGACAGTTTCACATGGGAAGAAATGAAGGGTACTTAGTGTAAACTATAAATATCTACCTTTGACTCATCTGGCACTTCTGTCATTACAATTGACTCATTCCTTGTGTCAAGTCATACGCGCACAATCTTAAGAGGTTTTCATACCTTCAGTCATTTTGCGTTACTTGGTATATTATATAAAGTTCTATTTGGTGGACAAAGTCAGCTTTTTTCAGAGTTAAATGTCAAAAGCCTAAGGCCTAATGCACATCAAACCATACATCATTTGTCAGCTGACTATTAAAATTATGCCACGTTTAAAGTCAGACTGAAACTAACGGTAATGTTGTACATTACAGTGATGTATTACACAGAAAAGCAGCCAATCCTCACATCTGAGAAGCTGGATCCAACAAATGATAATTGCTATGCTAGCTATTTTTCTCTTCCCTTTAAAGCTGTTTTGATGTTTTATTTTTTTTAAACATAGCTACAACAATCCCTTTTCAGTTTAAAGATGTTGTAGTTTTGCTTTCAAGTTTGTATGAAGTTGTCACAAGTATTAATTCACATATCATGTCCTTTTATTGTGTCTATTCCAAGCTTTGTGTCTCATGAAAAAACAAGAGTAGAGCATGAGGCCAGTGAGACGCAAAATAAATGAACTAGAGTATGCAAGTTACATCTTTTTTAAATCAATGAATCCTGTAACTGCCTCAGTTTAGCATTTGTATATATATTTAAGTGTTTATCAAAGCACATTCAGTTATTTAAACTGCTAATGATTTACTCTGCATTGAATCCCAAAGCGTCTTTACAGAAAGACGTTTAGCATAATTGATTAAAAAAGCTTATTTATCCAGAGACTTAACATGATGACTCCGTTAATACACCCGCAGAAACGGCAAGTCGGTGAATTACGTTTTCACGAATGATTCTTCTGTGTGTCGTGCTGCTGTCAGAATGGAGCAGTATTTGTGCAGCGAGTTTATTTTGATGGAGTGTCTCTTTTTCTTCCCAACGTTGCAATGAAACATTGGGCTTGTCTGTGTTTTTTTTTATTTATTCAGCAGCCCTGAGGGACAACATGTTTCCTGCAGGGAAAAGAAGAACAAAAAAAAAAAGAGAGAGAAAACAGTCGGTCAAACTTTTTTATCTTGATTAAGTGGAAGTGCTCGATTTACCTGCATATGAGGGTGGTTTGCATACTGTGGCGCCTGTGTGTGTCAGTGCTTAGTTAACTGTCATTAATGATTTGATTTATGTGTTGGTTCATTTTCTGTTTTGCACATCCACGTATATCTGAACATGAGTAGGTGTATGAATGTGTTGGGTGTCAGACACACACACACACACACACACACACACACACACACACACACACACACAGAACAGAGGATTCAGCTGAGATCAGCAGCTCACCCTAGGCTGTCAAATATTCTGTCAGCACAGCCCAAGAATCACAATTGGACTCTTTGGGAGGCATTAATTCAAAGCACCGTAACAATGCTCTCTGAAACCAAATCAACTGCCTGTAGTCAGCATATCAACTCTCAGCTAACTCTCCCCCTCTATCTCTCTCTCTTTGCACTCACTTTCTCTGCTCTGTCTTTGCAGCAACCTCCTCCCCTGCCTCCCCCTCTCATCCCCACCCGCCCCTCTCTCCTCGACGTGTGATTGAACTTATAAATATGTTTCGAAAGCTGGCTTACTGTACAAACCCGACATAAATGGTCACTACCTCTGCAGCTCTGATTGTTTTAAGGCGATGCCGTTTTTGGAGAAGAAGTTGCACCTACTACTGCTCTGTTGTGATATTTCTGTTTGCTTAGGATCATGACCTTTTTAATACCGCTGACTGAGACCCAAATGTAGCAACATTTCAAACGTTAATTTGTGGACTAGACCGGCGTTGTGTTCTTGGTTGACTGGCGTGCATACTCACGTTTCATTTCGGTCGCCTGTGACTGTCATCCAGTGTCATTTTCATCAGCAGTCCTCACAGCATCATCAAACAACTTCTCTTATTGTTTGATTCAAACACTAGAAATTAGTGCTAGAAATGACATAATGTGTGTTTACTGTATTGACTAACACCATGGGGTGACTGTGGTGGTGTTGCCTTTGCCAGTTGGAAGTGAGCAAGGAACCATTCCGTTTCTGTTCAGCATGAGAATAAAGCGGAATGCAAGTAAGAATTCCCACTGTTTTATTATCACCATCAAATAGCATTTTGGCACTTTTAGGGCTGCAATTGACCATTGTTTTTAGATACTGATTGATGGATAAATGTTGATAAAATCTGACAGATCTTCATAGTCTAAATTGACATTTTCAAGCGGTTTGTTTGGTCAAAAAAACAAAATATATGAGAAAAAAACAGCAAATTATCACTAAAGAATGTTACCACTTGATAAAACAGTTACCAGTTTGGGGAGAAGTAAGAACTGATGCCACACATCACAGCTAAAAAAAAACTGTGGATTAAGTTTCTCTCACAAACTGATCATGTAATCTTAAATACTACTGCTTTTCCTGTCTTATCAGTAATATTGTAAAGAAATATGTCACTATTTTCCATGTTGTTTCTTTGACTCAGTCCTGTTAAAGTAATGTAGCCTTTTGCATGCCATGTAGCACAAAAGAAAAAGAAAAAATCCAGTTTTTGCATTAGCTAAAGCTTCTTCCAGCTATCTGTTTTCTGCCTGTAACGCTGTCTTTGTGGCCATCGCATAGCCGAGGTGCTGGCTCTGCTTGTCAGCTGCTGGTGGTAAGTTGTATTGTTGTAACACCGTGTTGTTTTGTCTGCAGGAAACAGCCC
Organism: Amphiprion ocellaris; assembly: GCF_022539595.1. Classification (NCBI taxonomy): domain Eukaryota; kingdom Metazoa; phylum Chordata; class Actinopteri; family Pomacentridae; genus Amphiprion; species Amphiprion ocellaris. The sequence goes on along the minus strand of NC_072770.1, from coordinate 31,718,742 downwards.
TATAAAGATGAGCGTTTCTGGAGAAGGAAAAAAAATAAGAAAATGAAAAGTTTCTTTTCTCCTCTTAGAATCAGAGAGAGCAAGGGCACTGACTGCACTTTATTAATGCACTCCATCTCCCTCGCTTTTGTGTCAGATGTAATACAAAGGGCAGGTTTGTGTGTGAGTGCGAGAGAGAAAGTGATGGTGGAGAAAGCGACCAAATTTCTATCATCAGAAGCTATTCCAGTTCATGTTATCCTTGGCGAGGGCTGCAGTGTTACAGAGGTCTTTGTGGCATCTTTAAAATAATCCTTTGATGTAAACAGGAGCAACAATTCATCATCTAATGGGTTCTTACTTACATTCAGCTTTGCCATAGATGAAGCTTAAGCATTTTAGTCGGTAATTTTGGCACTTTTATGACTCCTACAACAAACTGTCCCTGACCTCTGAGTTAAGCAAAAATGTTCTAATTACACCTATAATATATTTAACTTCATAGTCCTGTGGAGAGTTTTAAAAAATGCAGGGTTCAATCCACTCAGTAACAGAGTCAGTGGACTGTGCATTGTATCTGAGTTTTGGTACAATTTTCGAAGGTGCTGTCGAATTTCTGATCTGACCTGAAAACATGCACCCGAGCTCTACATTGTTGTTCCAGCAGATGCAGAATCCACCTCCTGTCACAGCCCTCTGTAGCTCCAGGTAGACACACAAAGGCATGTTAGAAAGAATAAGAAAGAACCGCACAACAGAAATAAGAGGAGCACAATGTCATGAAAGTTTGAGAAAACTGCACAAAGTCAAACCTGAATTGGGTTGCAGATGCATGACCTCAGCTTTCACTATTAATTGTATTTCTTAAAAATAGTAACATTTTCAGCTGTTCAAAAATCACTCTGGTGAAGGCCCAGGTTTGGACTGTGGTGAAAAAAATAAATCAATATGATCAGATTTTAGTTTTAGGAGCGTCTTGGCTTAGAAACTAAGCACAAATACTTCTTTAGCAGCACTTTCCACTGCACTTTTTCGCTTTTCAACAACACGAGCATGAATTTGCATTTCATCACAACATGTTTATTTCTTGAAATGCCTGAAGACTGAGCTGAAAATGGAGAGAAAATGAATAAAAGAACCATATAGAGAGATAGATGAATATACAGATTGATAGATGGCCAGCAAGGGAGGGGAAGTGTGGAGTATCTCCAGCTGATATATTGTACTCCACTGTAAATCACAATCTGTGTTGACTAGTAGAACAAAAACTATTGGGGAAATGTAAACACAAGATAAGGCAACAAGAGGAAGGGCGGAGGCTCAGTGAGGAGTGTTGGCCATCAGAAAATATGAGCCAAACCAAGAGGACAAATGAAGACTGGAGTCATAATGTGAGGGCAAAGCTGTGTTAAACTATAATGGTCATTGTATAATCACTTCTTCATGCCACAGAAGCAGAAGTTTAAACATGTATGTGCATATGCACTTGCATGTTTACATTAGGAATGAAGGGACAGTCTCTGGAAAAGCTGCAGTCAACTATAAATAGCCTGAGCTGGTGTTAGCTGGATATTCCCAGTGGTGTGATCAATAGTCTGATTGTCAGTAGTGGCCTGAGGCAGGTAGCCCCTGGCTTCATGTCTTGGTTATGTTTGAGCTGCTATGGCCTTAGCTGACATCTCTTTCACACAAAAAGACACGTATTTTTTCTCAATACAGTTCTTAGAAATACATAAAAACATTTCTATACACCTAAATTGGTTACAAAATATTCATAATGCAAACAGAAACAGCTCAGCAACTTCTATAAACACATGTATGGGATGTGCAAAATGTCTCCACATGTTTCCTTATAATATAAATGCATTGTAGTGGGTTCACAACTGGCTCCAAACACATCTCTATACCAGGACCTTGAGCCACATATTAATGCATGTTCCTTTAATATATCTTCGTTTCTGGTACAGCTTCAGCATGCCCTTCACTTTGAAGTAAACAACACTTTAAATGTCTGTGTCTTCAAGGTCCATAGGCTAGAACTCACAGATGGTGGCAGATACACTGAGGATGAATTAACATCAGAAATGTCAGTTAATCATTTCCAAGTCCATGCAAAGAAAAGTTAGCAACATAAAGTTGAGGAGTATAAAAAAAAGCAGTCAAAGTAGTCTGTTATGAAATTCTAGTAGGATCATAGTGCAAACAACCTCCCCAACCTCAAGGTATTTCCAGCCTTTGTTTAAAAAATAATACTACAGTTACAGAGTGTAAGAATCACAGATGTAAATAAAGCATGATAGAAAGACTGCTGTCATCTGTCATCAAAATAAATTTTAGCACCTTCAGTGAAAACTGCATGAAGATGAAAATGATTCATCGCAATGCAATATGCAAACCAGTGTTGCACGCTGCAGTCGGTTTTGTCTGAGACTAAAGTCTGCAAAAACCACTGAAAACGTGAATCATACTCTATTACTGACTGTTAGACCACCAGAGCTGACTGATATTATGTTTGTGCAGCTGAACTGACAGATTTGTGCGTTTTATCAGCAGAATATCAGAAACTTTAAAGGCAGAAGGGAAATACAGGCAATAAGGAAAGAGTTTTGTATTATTGATCTGCTGATGTCAGTGTGCACGCATTGTTGAGTGCATACTGTACATACAGTATGGAGCACTGTGTCCGTAATGTATAAATACAGAATGTGTGTACATGCTGTAGTGCTTGTGTGTGTGTGTGTGTGTGCATACGTTGTGAGTACTGTATACCATAGATGAGTGATAGGGTTTCCCCATAAGCCCGTCTAGGCCTTGCATTCCTCTCATCGGTAGAGTCTGATGTGTGCAGGCTTTCAGCTAATCTGGGAAGAATGTCGGTTTCAGACGCACATGTGTTCCATTAAGTCCAGATCTGCGTAAATAATATAACATGCAACAGCTAACATTACAGGTAACTAAACCCCCACAGCTGCGCCTTTGGCTTTACGGTGCCCCAACAGCCCGGCCTATAAAAAGGGAAAGCCAATGTTGACATCTAATGAGAAAATGTATTGCAGTGCAGAGGCCTTGTAGAGAAGATGAAGATAATGTCTCTTTCATAGTAGAGCAGAGATACTGGGTTGTATTGTATATTGAGAATAAGCAACTACGATAACAATATATTAGCCAATTTAGTCTTTTTTTTATTTTGCATAAAAACCTAGCATAAGCTAACTTCATGCCATAAAGATATAGCTGAGTTTAGCTATTTTTCAGCTGAACAATAAGCCTCATGTTTGATGATGACAATAGCAATGACAATAATTTAATTTGAATATATACCAAATAAAAAACAAACATGCAAATAAAAATAATTGCTGCAGTTTCTTTATTTTTATCTGTGAAAACTTTAACTTGACCTCAATTCAATAACGTGCTTGTGGATATTTTCATTGTTTCATATTAATATTAGTAACACGATTTTGAAACTGACATCATCATCTAATGCAGGCATTAAAGTTTGTTTGGACTCATGTGAGAATGCATATCCTCCCCCTATTGTTAATGGTTCCACATCCAGAGCACCGTCATTGGCTTTTTGTGTTTATTGTCAGCCTGCTCCGCTCGTGCTGATTGGCTCAGCCCTGCGAAGCGACAGAACAATGTTTGCTTTTGCTGTCTGCCTGGGGAAGTCCCTCTTGTCCTCAAACAGGTCTAGATAGAGTAACTAATACAAAGTTCAGAGGATGCCAGCCTCTTCCTGGTGTGGTGCAGCATCTTCCTGTGGCTGATCACAAAAAAAAGTTAGTTAGAAATCGAAGTCAGGTACTTGTTTATGGATTCATTTATTTACCTTTTGTTTTTCTGTGAAGATGGCAAAGGCATGAGCAAAAGAAAAAATACCCAAAAAACTGAGCTCTGCCTTCTGCTCTATTTTGGTCAGAACTAGAGTGTGGGTGTGCAGGATTTAAAAAAAAAAAAAAAAGAACAATAAGAGGTTAGACTCAACATGATGTGGAGTAGAGATGGTAAATGGCTGGCAGCATCTGGTTTGGTAGAAATATCGCAGCAACTCCAATGCCAGCCAAAAAGTGAGAGAGAGGTGACGAGGGCGAGAGCCTCTGAAGTGAGGACTAGAAAACAAAAGAAAGGTGTCAGAGAACAAGTGTAGAGAACAATGCTTCTTGCACTTGCAAACTGTTGTGAGCCAGCGAGGAAATGTGAGGAGTTTGGCTGTTGCTGTTCTGGGTGCCAGCACTCCTAATGAGTCTGTCAGGGCCAGTTAGCACAGCCAGGCCTGCTTGTGTCCCCTCCAGGCCGCAGACAGCTGTTATTAGCCCCGTAATGGCATGCCACAGGGCCAGATTAGCCTGGCACACTGGAGAAATATCAAACATTCACTTACTGGGGCTCCTTCGCTGGCTAAAGCAGCAATTCTGCGAGGCATTCATTTAGCTGTGATTCTGGCAAGCTACCTAACAAGCCTCAAAAGAAAAAGTCTCCATTTAGGGATGGAGTTAGTGTACAGTAGCTGCTCTGCAAGGCTGGCAAAAAAAGAAAGGTCAGACTAGAGAGTGTTTAAGACAACACATCAGGTCATATTACTATTTTTTTTTTTTTTTGCCTAGAATTACATAGGGCTGAACAATGATTTGTGATATATATTTCTTTTTCAAAGTCAAGCTTCAGTTTAATATTCTCTGTGCTACAGATTTAAAACATGCGATGAAGTGTCACCACACCATCTAAAGTGTGACTGTCACACAGAGAGGACAGCATGAATTTGTAAAACCATTGACATGACAGTTTAAATCCTGTGTCAGTTGCGCTGCATAACATAGATGTTAATTTGCAGCCTTTGGGATTCGCTAATTCCATTGTTTCGATTTGCAGTTTGGATTCATATTAAATGTTTAGCCCTGGTTTTAACTGACTAGTTAATTATGGACATAGGAGAATTAGTTTACTTTATAAAGTGGCTGTTTTTGCTGTTTTTTTCCATTGTTGTTGTCAGAACGGTGCAGCATTATATTTAATAATGCTGTGTCACCGTTATGTAAACCGTATCGACAAGATGGCCACAGCTGTCTACTCATCTGTTTTTACCTTTCATAATGAGCACAGGAAATCAAAACCTTACACAGCAAGTATTCTCACTGGGGGGATAACCTGCACTGTGTACGGTGTGTGATAGGGCCCACATCATTAGATCAGCATACTGCAAACACATACTGTTCACTGATCTATACGGAATCTTACTCAGAGGGTATAAATCATTCTCTTTGCGGCTGCTATTGCTTGACTATATCTCACGCGTTGCACTGTACACAAGCTTTTGCATATATTGCTATGTGGGTTTCACTGTGTGGTATTCTCTCTGCATTTAGGCCCATAAACACACTCTGCTAAGGTGTGTTTATGGTGTTGCACCGTTGAAGCTCGGCCTGCTCATTTGTGCACTGGATGCTTGTTTGTCTTCGTCATGTGACTGATTGGAAGCGAAAGGCAGGGCCGGTTTTGCTTGGTTTCATTGATGTTCTCTCACTCAGCTGTTAAATATAGTTAAATACTGCATGTCTCACTGCATAGCAATCCCAGGCCCTGCCCTGAAATGTATTTGTGTCTGTGTGATTGCGTGTGGGTGTTTTTTACCCTAAAATGAAGAACGCAAGTAAAAGAGTAAGTATGTGAGGCAGAGATAATGTGACATTTGTTCTAAATTGCAGCACTGTGTTTTTTTTCCTCCCTCAACAATCTGCATCATATTCTCATTAGCAGACTGTATGGATCGAGTGTGGCAAAGTCATTATGCACCATACATAGCAGGAAGCAGCCGCAGTCACTTCCAAACACGAATTCATGTTTTATCCTCTTATTTATGAGAAAGCAGTTTCCACATCACCAGTCGCAGCTTTTATTTTGACAGAAGGCAGCACTCAGACGCTCAACCAGACTCTCGAGCACAAGAGAGCAAAAGATGTAGCTCATTTGATCAATTAACACACACACACACACACACACACACACACACACACACACACACACACGCCGTAAATAGGTTATCGCTGCACAAATCAGACGACTGAAACCACATGCAAACTGTTGACCAGATGTTACAGAGGAGAGATGTTAATCTGAGAACAACAGAATATCAAGCAATCACAGATGTGCAGAGAGGTATAGCTGAGAGTGAAGAGAAAGAGGAAGACAAAGAGTGAGATAAAGAACATGAGATGTGACGTAAATTCTGGGAGGTGCCCACGCTGTGGCTGTGGCAGTGTGAATCCCACTGAGCTGCACAGTCTCTCCCTGGCAAGGACCACTTTTTGCAAATCATTAGCCCCCTACAGTATTGAGGGCTCCTTTAGGTCTTGCTATACATGTGAAACCCACATGGGGAAGTGCAGGGAGGAGCTGGCAGGCTTAGAGCCCACTACACTCTAATTATCAGCTGTGTAATGTATAGAAAGATGGAGTCAGTAGAGGAGAACTGTGCACAGGAACCCTGGCTACCAAACACAACAGCTTAGTGCCATTAGTGCCGCTGCATGAGCCAATCTTATCCACTTATTATGTGTGGTACATCACCATGAGGTGATGTGATTTAACATGGCAGCCCATGTGCAGGCTTTGTGACTTGGTGGAAATGTATGAAACTAACACTGGTAAACAGAATGAGTATGCATCGTGACTGCTGTGTATGATTCCTGCTTTTTGGATGAGCAACTTCGCAACTAAATTTGTTTTAAAGAAGTTGAATCCAAATCTGTACCTTTTCATTGCAGTTTTTCTACAGTGTTGGTCTGTCAAATGAAGGAAATACGCTTAAAATCTTTCTCTCTCTGCCCCTCCAGAGTAGATACGGTGCTGCAGATCGAGGTGTGAGGCTCTACAGTTCCCTGCCCATGCGCCCAAACCCTGACGGCAAGAGACTGCCCTCTACTGGGGTAAGATTCATCCCTCCTCCCCCCCCTCACCCCTGCTTCCTCACCCCTTGGTGTCATCCATACCTCCATGCCTCATTTAACCCCTACAGTGAGGAGAACTGTCCCTCATCTGCACAGCAAAAGCTCCAAACTATTGAAAGTTTGAGTTGGGGAACTCTTGACTCAGCAAACTCCAAATTCAGCCTCGTTTCAAACTTAACCTGACTTCCTCCTCACCCTTTGTCTCCACTGATTGTTAAAACTAATCCCAACAGAACCCCCCAGTCCTCTCTCTCCAAACCATCTCTGGCCACCACAAGGCTCCCAGTAAAACACCCGTCTGACTTGGTGGTTTGTGTGGTGTCTCCCTGGTAGCTTCTCAAAGCGTGCTGCTGCAGGTGATAGGCCAACCAACTGCCTCCTACTGTGCTCATGTTCACACAGAACAAAGACACGCAGTGGCTTTCTGGATGAAATGCTGCTGCTTCAGACCTGATTTAGGTGGAAAGAAACGAAGGGCGAATGTTGATTAAGTATAAAAGTTAAAGTATTTGGTGATTTTTCCGTTTTTTTCCTATATCTTTTGTTGTAAAGCAGCTGCATTTGGACATCAAAGTCTCATTTTCAGTTATTTTATTATATAAGTCTTCATGAGGGGACGCATGGAAAAAGGAAAAGATTAAGTTTATTGAAGTTAAGCGATGCAGCACTTGCAGTACTTTGACTTTGACAAAGTGCTGGAACAGTCAGTCTACTTTGTTTGTGAAACCTTTCTTTCATTTTTTTTAAATAAAAAAAATCTTTTAGTATTGTGAAAATCATAATTAGAATCTAGCTTGCCTTGCTTTTATGCATTTATGTAACAAAGGAGAGAAAATGAAAGAACAATGGAGCGAAAAAGAGAGAATTTAATTTCATACGTCCCCCTTTTTCATGTTTCACTCCATGCAAGTGCTTTTTGAATTATCTCTTCACTGCTCCGGGGCTCAACGAGAGGAAGAGTGGGTGAGTGAGGGAGAGAGGGAGAGACAGAGTGAGAGAGAGAGAGACAGACAAAGCCAAAGCTGTGTAATATTGTTGGTGCGCACCTTTTTTAATTACAACTGAGATTGTATTGATGTCTCAGGCCACATGTCCTAAATCATTTATCAAGGGGGGAGAGTGCTAACAAAGCATTTCTAAGAAACCCATCCTCTCCCAGGGCCTGGAATCATACGTTATCTAAAGTGAATATTGTTAATGCTTTTCAGTGGAGAGACCCACTTACAAATCATGGGAATGAGCTCCTTGTCAGGACATGCGTGAGGTAGTAAAGATATATATCCACTTTCATCTGATCCTCTGTTGTGCAAATTAAAGCCTGCATCTAAATCTCCATGCAAGAAGTAAAATGAAGATGCGCAGAGTTGCGGATAAACATTAACGCAAGGGAAAGGACATGTCTAAATTGGCTTTTTTACTTTATTTTTTGACTTGAAATTTGACATCTCCTGTGCAGATTAGACACACCTCACAAAAGGAGACAATATGTGCTATTTTTTTCACCCCTCCCTCACCCTTGCCTTTCTGTCATTTCCGTTTGTCTGTTATTACCTGGGTGTAGCGTCAGTACAGTAGCAGACTGTAGCTACAGGCTGCATGGAGAGGAGCAGAATATAAACCACTTAACATGCAGGAGGAAACCAGACGTTTTTCCATTGCACTTATCAGGTGCTGTGGTGAGAGCAAGTGTCAAGGTGCAGTAGGTCCCTGCCCCCACCCCCCCTTCCCTCCTCCCTCCCCCCCTCCCCACCTATCCTCTCCTTCCTCCCCTCTTCCTTCCTCTTTGCAAACCCCTTTTATTCCCCCCCCCCCCGGATCTCTATCTCTGTCCCCTCCTCCCCTCCTTCACCCTCACCCACCACCACCACCACCACCACCTCTCGCCAACCCCTCGGTTCAGTTAAAAGTGGGCTTGGCACTTCCGCAGCAACTCCCCCCACCTCCTCCTCCCCTTCCCTCACCCCTCCCCTGCCCTCCCCCCCCACCACCACCACCACTACCGCCGCCACTTCTTTTTCTCTCTGTCAAACTAACCTCCAACTCCTGCTCTTCACCTCTATGCTTCCTGTCAAGGTGCACTGCCCACCTCCTCCTCCTCCTCCTCCTCCTCCTCCGCCGCCGCCCCCCCCCCCCCCCCCCCCCCCCCCTCCTCCTCCTCCTCCTCCTCCCCTCCAACCACCGGCTCTGCCCCCACGGCCCTTTTTTCTTTTTCTTTCTTTCAACATCTATTACAGCTCTAAATGTCTACAGTTCTTTTTTTTTGTGTTTACAGTTTTTTCCCTTTGTGCTCTACAGGGATCTTGTCATCTCTGCATGTACACGACCAGAATGGGTTTTTTTGTTGTATTTGTGGCTTTGAACGGAGTCTCTGGCCGCACAGTAGAATTTACACTTTATTGCATTGCTCTTTGTGCATGCTGCATAATGTCCACTTCTGCAGCATACACCATCGGGCCGGGAGATGGAACCTTTTTGACTCCCTGACCGACTTTCTCTTAGGAAAATTAGGTTCCAGAGAGAGTGAGGTTGAGGTTATGGACTTTCTGGACCAGTTCTGAACATGTTCTTTGGGACCACGTTGGAAATCAGAAGTGTTAAGAGTTCTTCCAAATGGGTATGAAAGTAAAAAAAAAAATGGCCTTGATAGAGAGACAGAGGTGTGATACTATTAAAAAATGAGGAATGACAGCACACGTTTTTTCTCATTCATAGTGTTGCACTTAGTTGTTCTCATTAAAATTGCCACAAATAGTTGTGTAACAGATGAAAAATGACAGCTAGAAATCGAAGCACAATAACCGAGTCTTCTCTGACATTTGCACAGCTGGCCAATGACGGAGTGAAGTGGGTGTCAGTGTCGGATTCTTGGCTTTTACAAAAAGGGTTGCTACAGACACTCCCCATCTGACATTGGAAAGGTGTTGGGGTAGATGTTATCCTACCATCCAACACGCAGGTCATGCTGTTCTGTTTTCACTACTTCTCCCTTAAAGATGCCCTGCGGAGCTTTTCCTATTGGGGAAAAAAAACCCCAACAAAGTTTCTGTTTCAATGTTATCTCACCAAACACTGTGCATCCTTGAGGTTAAAAAATGTGCTGAATGCATTTTCTTCATCATAAAACATTTGCAAGGCTGATTCTTTTCAATATTCTGAAACCTGCTTTGTTTACATGTGTGCTTACTAGCTTGCAGGCGTCTTCTTTCCTTTGCGTTTGCTGGCACGTCGTTGCATATCTGGGCACATTACCACCATGTATAGATTAGTGGAATAGTGTTAAACCATTGGCAGAAATGTGCATCAGCCTTATGCTTGTGTGTGTGTGTGCATACATGTGCTAATGTGCGTACAAGAGGATGGATAAAAGGAGGACCCACTCATAAAATGAAGCTACAAGCTACCAAAAGCGATCCATAACTCTGAAAGGTTACATACCTTGAATTTGTAAAGAAAAATACTCATGTGTGGTACTAAATATTGTGGATTTGTACTGTAAGACAAGTCAAGGTAGCTTCAAATTGCCAGTATTACTTCTTACTTTTTCTATTCTAGATTTATTTGGCCCTGGTTATTTTATTCCTGTTAGTGTATCATGCTTGTATGTTTTTGCTATTCAGTCAGGCACTGCATTTATTATTTTCAGAGCAATACCTGGCACAAGATAATCCTTTGGGATTAATGAAGTATTATTTTATCTCATCCTATCTTACCTTAAAGGTGTTTAGTGCATAATTTTATATGCGTCTTCTACTTCATGAGAGTTTAATGCAAAAGTGGGTTTGCACAGTGCAGTTTTTGCAGTAACTGACTCTTTGGTGAGACTTTAAAGGTCAACTCATACCTACTGATTGCGTGGTTGGATTAGTCTGCTCTAGTTTAAGTTTTATTGTCATGAAACTACCGTAATTTATGCAATGAAATGAAATAACAAAACACCATGAGTGTTTAAAGTGATGCCGTAAAACCCTGTTTGAGTGGAGGGTTGTTTGGCTCAGGTTGGATTAGCATCAGTGTTTTCTTTGGAGGGAGTCAAACTGTTTGAGCTACCGTTGTAGTTGTTGTTATTGTTGTTGTTGTTTTACCTCCGCTGCCTTGACGGTGGTACATAAGGTGAAGGTTCAGAATTTGCTGTAACGCAGAGATGACAGGATCGTTTCACGACTCCCTCTGTTTCTCTCTTTCAGCGTCTCTTTCTCCTGGTTTCCACATCTCTTTCTCTCCTCCGCTCTCCTTGCTGCTTTGTCTCTCTGTGTCTTTTTCTCTTTTTCCAAGCTGATTTGGAGCCTTGCATAGTCAATTATGTAGGGAGTGAGAGATGGAGTGGGGGCTCCGGCTTCCATATTTTGGTGTGATATTAATATTGCATGAGCGCTATTCTGTAGCGAATATCTAAGAGACTGCCTATTAAGGCAGCAGCAGGAGAAGAATGTGACACACACACACACACACACACACACACACACACACACACACACACACACACACACACACACACACACACACACACACACACACACACACACACACACACACACACACACACACACACACACACACACACACACAGAGTATGTACGCACACACACACAAAGCCAGAGAGCAGGGGTGAATCAGTCAGGATCAGACGCAGGTTGTTATAATTAGTGTTTTCCTGATTTATTTTGGTGGGATAATAAGAGTGAGTCATTTTCCTGTTTAATATGTCATGTTTGTTTATCTTGACATGGCTCGCATCACACCGTACAGTGAGCGTGTTTGATGTTAGCGAGAACTGAGTGATGTTCCACTGTAATTGTGCTAAGAATGGAATATTTTAACTAACCAACTGAATAAACAAACAAAGCAGAGACACAAAACAAATGCCTGCTGTAAATAATTTTTAAAAAGTACTTTGCCAGGATAATTGTAATATTGCATATTGCAAAGCAGGAGGGGATCTGAAGGCAGGCTATTTATTTTCTGCTGTTGGGTGGGTATCAATGATGCATACAGTAAGTGTCAGCAGTGACAGGCTGAGATGGTCCCCAGCGATGACTGAGAGGCTCAGCGTGGACACTTATTGCTTTTTGAGTGCTAAGTGGCGGTGACACCATGTGGTCTGTGATAGACATCTCATTTCATGGCTTCACAGACTGACAAAAGCATCTGATTTTAGAAAGTAATGAACAAAAGCACTGTATAAAAACATAGTAACTCTTATCATTTGTTGAAGAGGGTGTTTTGTAAACCCAAAAATAATCAGTGCAGTAATGTTTAAGTGATATTCAGTAATTAAAATTCATATTTTAATTGACTGAAACATACTAAACAGCAAAGCAGAAGGGGAATGGACATGCATGGCAGAAAATGTAGATTTGCTGCAGTGCCTGTTTGCACCACCAGATGGAGTCTCTTAATGTTTGATGAAATGGAGTTACAGGTGTGTTTGCTGAACAACCTCGAAGGTTGCGTAAAGTAAGCGCACCTTCCTGCTGTCTAACTGCTAACTGTGGTAGCCAAACTAATGGAGTCCACAGCATTACTTTGTGAAAAAGGTGTCTGGCTGCTGTTTGGTTTACGTAGCCACCTGAGGCTCACGCTAACGGTAAACTAGGATTTCCAAATGCTAACATAGACTTAGTGTCTGTTAGCAGAGACAAGCTGTAGTCGTTAAAGTTTGGGAGCAGCAGGACTCTGATTACAGGCCTCTAACAACCTTCAAATTAAAGTGATGAAGTGTATCAGTGATGCTATATCCTGAATATAAATACATTTTAGAGATGACTGTAAAAACAAACGATTTCCTGGACTGATAAAGTTGCTGCGACCCTATTTGTAGACATCGGCTCAAGCTATTTCCAGGAGCTGGATTAATGTTAACTACGATGAATAAGTTGCTCGATCATGTAGATTAGATATGAGGATTATTGTGTTATCAAACCACTTTGAAGACATTAATACCATTACATATTTTTTACTGTAGAAAACCACAGCTTGTTTGCTGTGTTTAATACTCTGGATTATTGAATTGTTGTAGCATTTAAAAAAAGAACTCCAGGTTTTTTTTTTTTTTTTTTTTTTTAAATCTAATTTATAATTTAGTAAACTGGTGTCTTATCTGTTAATCAAATTCCTAAAATGATATTTATTGAAATTAAGTGTCAGTTGGTAAAAACTGTTTTGGAAACATCCTCTGTATTTTATTCATTTAACAGTGAATTGATTACTGATCGTTAACCTGGGCAACTATTGGTTAAGATTTTTTTTTTTTTTGTAAAATGTCATAAAAAGTAACATACACCAAACTGAATAGCTGTGTTTGATGTGATGTGTTGACATGGCTTGTTTTGCCTGACCAGCAGGCCAAAACCAAAATATATTCGGTTAAATAAAGTAGAAAAATGCAGCAAATTGTCAAATTTGAGATGACGCACAAATTGAATGCTTGTCAATTTTGCTTGAATGATTACACTCATCTATTCATCCATCCATCCATTATCTATACACCGCTTAGTCCTCATTAGGGTTGCGGAGGGGCTGGAGTCTATCCCAGCTGACCAGTCTATCACAGGGCTACATATAAAGACCAACAAGCACACTTGCATTCACACCTACGGACAATTTAGAGTTACCAGTTAACCTCAGCATGTTTTTGGACTGTGGGAGGAAGCCAGAGAACGCTTAGAAAACCCATTCATGCAAACTCCATGCAGAAAGATCCCAGGAAGGCTGGGACACGAACCAGGGATCTTCTAGCTGCAAGGCAACAGAGCTAACCACCAAGCCACTGTGCAGCCCCTAGACTTGTCTAATTACCTACAATTTTACGTGATATGATGAGCATTTAATGCTGAATTATGTCCCTGCCTTGTAGTGTAGCTAAAGCATATAATTAGCTGTTGATACAGTTTCCCTCTTGCGTGTATGTTTTAAAGTATAATTGGATGTAATAGCAAAAATATATTGTATTCCACAGAGACACTGATCATGATTGCTTTTGTTCAGCCACATTAAAAAAATCTTTTATTTTTGTGAGTCAGAAATCCTCTGGATGGTAACAGGATTTTAATCTACTGTCCATGTTTACTGTTTGTTTCAAAGTAAGCACCATTCCCCTTTAGTTGCCAAATCAGGTAGAGTCCCTCATATCAACCGTAATAATCAGCAGATAGTATTTTTCCTCACAGGATTTGGTCCTGTAAACATGCTGAAGTGGCACTCCTATACAGTCTTTTCCCTTTTGCAGCAGCATTGCCAGGCGTTGTCAAAAGCCCAGAGAGCCCGGCCCTGGAGTTGACAAAGCCAGTTAGTCCTGAGCCCAGAAGCATCATGCTGGGCTCGACGTCGAACAAGTGCTCGGTGACCTTACAGCACCAGCTGGAGTTTAAAGAAGTCTTTAAAGGCTGATTCTCCACAGTAATATCATCGCCCATGCCTCAAAGAGTCTGGATTAAGGCCCACTTTCCCTCGCTAAAATGTAACAAATGTGTGAAAAACATCACAGCCAAAGCCAATGTGGAGAGAACGCATGTAGAGTGGTGGTGGTGGTGGTGGTGGTGATGGGGGTGGTGGTGGGTTAACAGATAGAAGAGGCAGAAAAGAAGGGAGAAAGAAAGTAAGGGAAACTCAACATCTTAACACTCGCCAATCCCCCTCCCTGCCAGATATATCAATGTAGTTGGCTTTCTCTGAAATTCAAATGGCAAGAGGGGGAGAAAAAAAAAAAGCAGATGAAAAAAAAGAAGAAAAAAAGAGAAACCTCTGGCTTTGGAAAAGGGGGGGCGGGGGGGCGCTGAGAAAAAGACCTGCCATCTATGTATTAGTGCTCTGTAAATATTACATGAGCTCCACATTCGCTCAGTTGTTTGGCATTACTTCCACTGGATGGGTATATTATTTTAGAAACCATGCCTTGTTTATGGAGAGGCATGACCTACTTCCAGACACTCCTCTCTTTCTCTCTCTCTGGTATTTTTTTCTTCTTTCTCTTCCTTCTCTCTCTCTCTCTCTCTCTCTCTCGTTTCCCTTCACCTCTCTTTTCCTCCCTCTCTCTTTTCCTCGCTCTCGCTCCTCTTCTGCTCTCAATCTGCAAAATCTCAACTGGTTGTCCCTGCTGAACAATTACAAGGCAGAGAGACCCAAATGGAGATGTTTGTAGAAAACAACATGTGTATAATTAAGGTTTAATGAGCTCTTGTCAGGGTGGAATGTGCAATTAGATTGGTAATAGAAAATTCTGCCTGAATGCTAGTGGCAGAGGCTGGATGTGGAGTCAGCATGGCAGTGAATGAAAGAACAGGGAATTATTTTGAGCCCCATTGACAGAAGTAGATGCTGCTGTATTTAGATTTAAATATATGGTGAGTTACAAAATACAGAAAGAAGGTTTTTTTTTACCCTCTTCTAGTGGTGCTATATTGTGTGTTTTCAAATTTCAAATGACTGTACTTGTGCACACCAGGTTGGTTTCTTGGGAAAACAGTTCTTGAGCAGCTGAAGTTATGCTTTAGTGCTGCAGAGGGAAGCAAGGCTGTAATTGTGATTTGAATGGAGAGACTCATAAATGTCATTGTCTGCAAAATATAAAGAGTGAATAGGTTTTTAATCAAAATTGCTCCAGTTTTTCTTCACTAAATAGCATTCAGGGAGCACGTACATCTGCCAAGCCTGCACAACAAGATGCTGAAAATTTATTTTAATGCGGCATGTTTGGAAATTTTTGCATCTAAATCTGCATCAAGTATCACAGCGAAAGGAAATCATGCTGACTAAGGAAAGGCAGATCATTTTTTGGAGAACACACACTACCATTCAAAGGTTTGGGGTCACCCAGACAATTTCATGTTTTCCATGAAAACTCACACTTTTATTCATGTGCTAACATAACTGCACAAGAGTTTTCTAATTATCAGTGAGCCTTTCAACACCATTAGCTAACACAATGTAGCATTAGAACACAGGAGTGATGGTTGCTGGAAATGTTCCTCTGTACCCCTATGCAGATATTCCATTAAAAATCAGCCATTTCCAGCTATAATAGTCATTTACCACATTATCAATGTCTGGACTGTATTTCTGATTAATTTAATGTTATCTTGATTTTGAAAAACTGCTTTTCTTTGACAAATAGTGACCCTAAACATTTGAACGGTAGTGTTATCCCATCCAGACGTAATAAACCTTTGTGCAACAAAATTTTAAACTCATGACCACCAAATTATAGCTGGATTAGAATTCATTTACATTAAAAAAAAAAAAAGGAAAGCAGTGAGTCTTTGGCAGTTTTTTGCTTGAAGAATGATCAAAATAAGGAATCATTTTATTTTGAATCATCTCATAATTTGAAATTGTAGCGTATTACCAAATGGCCACATGGCAGTTGTATAAAGCAACATGAAGCATTTCCAGGGAATTTAACAGATAGACAGACTTGCCTGGTATCCAAAGGAATTACGTCCATATTGGACGGTTTTGCAGCATACGATAAGCCAGTGTTCAGTGCCAGTGCTGAAAACAGAGTGCTGTTGGTGCAGTGGTGTAGAAAGTTCAGGGTGTAACGCAGCTGACTTTTGTACAACAGACTGAAGTTTGTGTACCAGCACAGACCTGCAATTAGGATTCATCTTAACCAAGTGCTTCAGTGGCTTAACCCTGTTTATTTTCTATGGTCAGAATCTTTTCTTAAACTTAGCCATACCACAGCTGATAGTACAGAAAGCCAGGATTTTAAAAGCCCGGATGTTAAAGGATGCTGCCGGCTTTGTGGTGTCGTCTAATATCCACTTTCTTGTGTGGAGATGAGGTTAGTCAGAGAGACAAACAGAACTGAAAACATTACCTCTGTGGTGAATGGAGCAATAGTGGATGTAAATAAGTGTATTTGCTGGTCTATTAATGAACATCCTCAGGTTTCATTTGCTCTTGCTAGCATTTCTTTCCAGGTCTGTGCCTTTCCTGCTCTAGAGTCTCACTGTTTTATGGAAGAACCACCAGGCTTTGTATCTTTTCAAATGAGGCGATTGTGAGTAAAAACAGGAATCTTGTTGCGCTCTTTTTTCTTCTCTCTTCATCTTTTCTGACAGCCTTTTCCTTGACTTCGTGGAATTGCAGCTTGTGGGTCTGGTGGAGAAGATCCGCACACACAAAAATTGTGTTTGGCTTTTTCTGAATTACTTGACTAGTCTCTGAAAGAGAGGGCCCTTTGTTGGCTTCCTCTGGGACTGCCCTTGAAAGGCTCCTATTGTGTGGTAAGCACTATGATATAATGCAAGTGGATTTAATAGATTTAATGGAACAAGCAGACATGGTTCTCGAGCCCGCATGTGATGAGAAGCAGCCTGTTTTAGGTGATCACAACCACATCTTAAAGAAATGAAATGTTATGTCAATGTCATGTTGCTCCAGACGCACGTTCATCTCTGATTATATGTTTAATATTCTTAGCTGTTTGGTGCTTGCGGACATAATATTGAGCGTATTTCTTTTTACGTTGCTTAAGCATTCGTCAGATTTCTATATCTCTTGATTATCCATATCTGAGTGCCACCTGGCAGTGAAGGTTAGGCAGAGTGGGGGGAGGTGGATGTCAGCGATGTGTTAGCTTTGTTTTCATTGTGTTAACAGGAGCACAATGGTACGATTGTATGGCCATCTGAAACCCTACACCTACCCAGAGCTTTCGGGGTCAGAGGTGGGGGAGATGTGTGTGCCTTTAGCCCGGTGAACCATGCGTTTTGAAAAAGCCAGAAACCCAAGAGTAATCCATCCAGCATACCATCAGAACCATTCTGCCTCGCCGGCTCGCTCACATACCAGATCTGCTCATGCAGAGTTCTTGTCAAATGCTCTCATTTTCCAAATATAAATTATGCTCTTTCTTTTTTTTTTCTCTTCCCCGTGTTGCTTTGTAATCTGTCTCATTATTTTAAGGTGCCGTTTGAGGAGTGGCCTGCCTCTTGAAGCCCCTCAGTGTGATGGACAAGACCATAAAGCCGAGCAATAAACCTGAGATGAATGTTATATCTTAACACTGATAGAGGCAATTAAGTCCATCATAAGCGAGAGGGGGAACACTCTTCTCTGGGGACTCATTCACTTGCATGGTTTAACATGATCCCCAGCTAAATGCCTTATTTTATTTCTCCTCTCAGCTCACAGCTTACAGTCGAGCACAAATTGAACTGATGTGTTTTTTTTCTTCCACACACAATTTGGTCTTTCTGTCTGCTCTGCCCTTTACTGTCTGTCGTCATGTGTCTCCCTCTCTCTCCCTTTTCGCTTTCTCTCCTCCCCGTTTCGTTGTATTTGTCATGGTAATGTTAAAAATCTCCTGCTCCAATTCATTTTGTGCTCTTTCAGTTGGGAAAGAAGGGCAATTCTAACCCCCCCCCACCTCACTAGTTTCTGTGTGTTGAGGTTTAAAGGTAATGAGGACCATATTTCATCTGCATGGAGTTATATGATTGGGCGTGGCTGAGCAGGTCTGTTATGGGAAAATAAATATTATGGAAGGTCTAACTTTGTTATCTTTATCGCACTGGGATCAATGTGTGTATTATTCGACAGGATACATTACACAAACACGTCGAGCAGTATGCCATATGCACACATATGCTATCTGAGCCTGAAGCAAAATGCGCGCACGTTCAAGTTTTATGCAAACGTGCATTAGCAACACATAAAGGTGAAATACACATGCAGCAGCAGCAGCAGCAGACACAGCCACACAAACACACAGCCAATCCATATCTGCTTTAAACACACCATCCCCCATGTTCACAGTGCTTTGGTTATGTCTGTATGTATATGTGTGTGCGTGCCAGCCAGTGAGTCATTGAATGCTCTAATGACCACAGTCCTGACACAGGTATTTTGACTGCTGCCTCTTTCCATCGGCACATTGACTGACATGCGATTAGTTACGCTGGGGTGAAAACTGGGGCTGTAACCATGAAAAGAGACGAGGAGGAGGGTTAAGTCCTCTTCTTCAGCGTCTCTCCTGCCTCATCGTTCTTTAAATCTAAAACATCCCCAGCTGCAGTTGCCGGTTCTGAGGTTTGGTATTCGGTACGTACAGTAAAGCACAGCTGGGCTCGCAGCGACCTTATGAGAAAACCTTCTTCTCCAGATCAATGCAGGTTAGCAGCGCCGTAGCACAGAATGCAAAGTAACCGTCATAGGAGGGATATGGAAGTGGTACAAAACTGATCTGACGATGACCTCGGGGAGTTGATCGTGTATCGGGCTGACTAAATCGATCCACTTTAAATACTTCTCTTATTTATCCCAGAGAGCTGTGAACACTGAAGTTATACAGATTTGAATCCTGGTTAGAAGAGAGCCATGATATCCAGTCAGGATTGCCACAACCTTATTTATACACTTTTATTTGGTTTTGTTTTACCATAAAACAGTATGTATTTAGTTAAGTAACCTTACTCATCAAGTTAACCAATGCATATACAAATGTTTTGTACAATAGAGTTCGTTTAGCACCTAAACAACATTACTAAAGCCCACAAATGTAACAAAAGACTCTGAATTAAGATCACAAGAGTTTCTCACACTCATCCCATGATGTACAGGCTTTAACAGTTCTGGCATCGATTAATATACAATACATAATATGCATACTTGCAAAAGTCCAAAACAAAAGCAAAAACACAGATATCCCAAATGTGCATACAGACTTATAAGCAGCATTAAAGACAAACTAGATTATGTATGAAACTGAACCATGACAGAGAATTAAAATATTCAAAGTTCAGTCATTTCCATTGAGGCTGACTAGTATAAGCAAACATATCTATCTATGTACTACAGTGGATAAACTGGTCCACAATGCAGTAAAACCTGGCACACTTATGTTTAGTGCCATCATTAAAAGTATCCTGAAGCCTATTTTCCCCTCTTTAAAACAGATTATATGAGTCAATATATAATTGATGGACTTTTGAAGTCCATGAGATATATCTTGCATACATTTTTATTAAAATTAAAGAAACAAATCTTTTTTTTTTGGTTCATTATGATCATGTCTTTACAAATTCCATAAATATTTATTGTGGAAACAATCATTTATTAATAAAAAATGACTGGATCTCACTAAAATGTCAACCTAATAACCGTCCGAATTTAATAAAAAACATGTTCTAATTAGCTGAACAACAATAAAATGAGCTTATTCAAAAAATAGTTTTGATTGTGTTCTTATTATTAAGTTGATATATATATATATATATATATATATATATCAAATTTTATATGGAGAATAACAAATTGTACCTGTGTCCGAGAAATCACTTTCAACTAAGTTATCCATTACAAAAACACCTCTCAAGGAAATGTGTTAATTCCAGATCACATGACCTGCTCCACATGATGTCATTTCCTCCTGAAGAAAAGACTGGCAAGACTCCAAGGCTTTCTGACTTATTTAATATAAAGTAGTGTGTGAGTCAAGTGTAGATTTATCGCATGTCAATAGGTTTACTACAATATCTTTATAAACAACTTTCAATTTCAATTTTACTCAATTGTATATATAATATTTAGAAGAATCGCTCTCAAAGAATGACATGTGGTGTTTAGCTATAGGTGGCCATGTTGATTTTAGGCCTGAAAACAGCAAAAATTTCAACTATGATACAAACAGTCCCGCAATTATATATTGACTCATATGGTGTGAAGTTTGCAAAGGAAACTTATCATTTTATTGATGGATGAAACTGAGTCCCTGTTTGAAGGTTTTGGAAAACTCCGTTTCTGATATGCTGCATTCCAAGCCAACTGTTGTTCTATAACCTCTATGACAGTGCTGCACTTCCTGCATCAAACTGACATTGGTTTGGCTTTACACAAACCCAGAGTTATTTATAGCATCTCTCCCACTTTATTTTCTCCCTCCTATTCTTTCCCCATCTCTATCCCTCTCGCGTATTTGCATTTCTGCTATGCAAACAGGAGTTTGGTGTCAAGTGCGTCAGTCGTACGGGCCTTGCTTGTCCCTTTTCTTTCTCGAGCCTCAATCTTTCTCAACATTTCTCCCCTTCGTTCCCTCGCTCGACATGACTCCCCCTCTCCTCCATCTCACTGTAGCTTTCCACCTCTCTCACCTTCACCCTCTCTCTCCTCCCTCCCTCCCTCCCTCCCTCCCTGTCTGTGTTTTCCTTTGCTCAATTGTTTTGCTGTAGATTTGACCGCTATGATTAATGACCTCAAAGCCTCAGGAAAGCAAACACAGAGAGACATGCTCGCCCTTCTCTTACAAAACCTTCCCTTTTTCTCATATGTCAACCGCTTGTATGTTCACACCAAACACATTATGACTTCTGATAAAAGATCTACATGTTAAAAACCAGTTCACACAAGACCAAGAGTTTATATGCACATAATTTAATCTTCTACATGTTTCTGCTTATTTTTTATTTTCCGGATTAAGCTAGTAAATGTAGTTTCTATCATAAATCTCTATTATAGTGTGCTGCATGTTCACTTTTTGGCAATATTGACTCACATTTCAGAGCTTTTGTCCTTTTTCTGTGTGCTCCAAATGATGAAATGCACCCTGGAGGTCAGTTAAAGGCCTCAGAGGTCAGGGGTCAACGGTCCAAGCTAAGCATCAAATTAGTCGAACATAGAGGCATTCAGGGTCAAGAACACCTCACTGGGAAGCATGGTTAAAGTTAAAGTTCACATACGTGTATCAAATCGGACTTATAAAACAAACCAAAACATTTTTTTCCTGTGTTCTCAACTACGTTTCTATTGTAAAGTGAACCAGCAGTGAGTTAGGTTAGCTTAGCATGATATACCGATATAATGAGATAAAATGTCAATTAGCAGATTTTTTTAACCTTTGGACAGAGTCACACAAGCTGTTTTCCTCTGCTTGTAGTCTGCTCAGCTGAGCAAAGCTAATCACCTGCTGGCTTAAGCATTTTCCTTCCTTCCTTCTTTCTTTTTCTTTTTTTAAAATTTGTTGTACAGACATGAGAGTGGTATTGATGTTCTCATCTAATTCGAGGCAAGAAAGTGAATAAATGTATTTCCCAAAAGGTTAAATCATTCCTTTTAACACACTCCAGATTGGAATAAGACCATTAAACTACACTTGGCACAGCATGCAAACCAAGGGCACGCATGCTTGTAAAACTCTCATTTCTTAAGGTCATGCAGAGATTTGTTAGCTCTGATCACCTCTTGTGTCCGCGTTGTAGCATGTGTACAGTGCACTGAGCTTAACTCACCAGTTGTTACCCACAAAGAGCTCGGAAATAATTATTTTTACCTTTCCCCTCGATTTAGATCCTATTTATTATTCTAACAGCTCTGCCCTCAGTGACTCCTTCCCATTGTGCAGCAGACGCACCGCCGAAGACTTCACTTTGCTCTTTGACACTCTGTATAATTGTTTTCTACGCACCCTGTTTTGCTCATCAAGACCTGGTTTGCAGGTGTGAAAATAACCTATTGCGAGACACCATCACATCTAGCACAATGTGATTAGGACAGCATGTAAAATCATTTTCCAAGAGCAATAAAGAAAGTGATTTCATTTTCATTGCAGAATACAGTGATTGTTCCTCCAGCAAACTAATAGTGCTATCAGATAGAAATCGTTGCACTAGAAGTAACACTTCCATCAGAGACTGAATGATAACGTGAAAATGGAACTGGGGTTCAAATTGAATAATGTTGCAAAGAATTGCCTTTGTACTGGAGTTTGTTTGGTGCTCTGAAAGTGTCATGTATGAAGATAGAAACAAAAAAAGGAAGAAAAACTCTACTGGAGTTGAATTTGCCCATAATTTAAATAGAAAATACTGAAATTATAGTGAACGACTGACAGCATGAATTTCCCTGGAACGTATGGTCCATTGCGTGTGGTGAAACACGCCTATAAAAATGATTGTAGTCTCATTTTCAGTCCCTGGCCACAGCTTTAGAAACACCTTCAGTAACGTTCCTTGGGCACGTATCCATCCCGTTACTTGACCTTACAGTAGCAACAGTAATTCATCTCCGCCACTAGCTGTCTTGAGGTGTGTTTTGTTTTCTCATAAATGGTCGGTGCCAAATAGTGTCAGACAGAGAGGCAGGAGAGGCCTCTGGGAGTGTGTGTGTGTGTGTGTGTGTGTGTGTGTGTGTGTGTGTGTGTGTGTGTGTGTTTATACGCCTGTGTGTTTCAAGCTGCGGCCTCTGGCTATGACCCCAGTGTTAATCACTCTACAGCCAGAACAACCACAGGCTCTATTGCCACCACTGCTGCCGTAGCCCTCCTCCTCTCCCTCTCCATTTCTTTCCCCATTCATACTCTGCGCTCGCTCTGTTTTTATTTCTCCCTCTCAATTTCCCCCCCTTACCTACAGTATCTTCCCTACTTGACCTCCCACTTACACAAGATCGCTGTCTCCTTCCCCATTAGCTCAGGGATACAGCCTCGTCTTTCTTATTCCTCTCGCCATAACCTCAAACTGTCACCTTTCTTCTAGGCTAAGCCTCCCCTTTAGGCTTTTTGAGCTCTGTGTTTTGAAGCTCCGCATTAGCAGGCCTGCCCTGTCCTCGTTTCTCTGGAAAGCTGCAAAGCAGCTAAAGGCTGTTCTCACCTCGTGGAGCGTGTGTGGTCTATCGCTAGCCGAGCGGCTGGTTGACAAGGTCGGAAAAAAGTGTTAGGTTGTGAGTGGTCAGCCATGTCACCGACTGATTCGGGTGATTGGATTAGTGGGTGACAGTTTAGCTGGCAAATAAAATTTCTGTATTGTTCAGCCGAGGTTTTATTCTCATGTTTTTTTTCTCTGTTGTGACAGTTTGTCGTGAGAATGTTTTTTACATGCCACCTTGAACAATCTTGTGCCACTGCACTAATGACGTAGATCAGAACAAACCACCCATCCTACATCTTGAGAAGTGCTTATTAAACAGAAATCATTTTGAATACTTGTCTTTGTAAAGTAGGCCCCTGGAAATCCCTGTAGCTTTTCTAGAGAACTGGGTGGCACAGCAGATCAATTTCTGGGTCAACATGCTGGCTGACTTATCCGTTGTGTGTCATTTAATGACACCACTGTTGCCTTTGATGCAGCTTTCGTGCATGTACTTCGTGCACACGAGTCTACAAAATCTGTGAGGCTTCCTGATCAATGCTTAACATCAACATGGTAACATGCTAATGGTGACAATGCTAGTTTGTACAGAATAAAATGTTAAAATAAACGGTGAAACGTTGCATCAGGGGTGCCAGAATAAATATGTTAAAACAAATGGTGGAAAACTGTACTGTACATAATTCAAATTTTAGCTTTAAATACAGTAACAAAATAAATAAATAAATATTGCAATTTTATGGTCAAACAATGAAAAGAACAAATTACCAAAATAAGATGTTGACATGATTTTTTTTTTACCTGTTTTTGTCAGATTAACATGTAAATTATTATGTTTTTCTCTAATTTTGGTAGTTATGATCATTAATTTAACAAAACAGTGAAAAATCTGCAAAACAACATTCAATTGTTTAAAAAATTACAGTTAAAACTGTTAATAAAACATTCATTTTTAAACAGTTCGTTAAGATGGTAGCCTGTTTACCATCTTTAGCATCTTAGCTTAGCATGTTAGCATGAAAACATTTGCTAAACACAACTAAAGCTAATGGGAATTAGGTGGCGGTAAAAGAAGTCAGAAAACACAAAGTCGTTAGGATTTATGCTCTTGGCTTCACCGATATCTGTACTAACTTTAATTTGAAATTATTGAGATGTTCTGGTCTAGACAGAGTGATGTATTGACTAACCAACTGGTAGGTCAAAATGCCATCCTTAGACCCCTCCAAGACTGATCTAAAAATAATTACCACTGAAAAAGTTTTGTGAATGGATATGGATCTGTTGTACTGGAATGAGTGACTGGCGAACTTGCTGGTAGACTGACTAGATGGCTGTTGGTGTGAATGTTGAGCTCTCAGTGTTGTGATTATCACTCGGTTGTGCCTTTGTCGCCTTGTGACACCCAAGGAATCGCAGCAGTTAGGTGTGCAAACACTTACACACACGCAGACGCACACGAGCTGAAGGCAGGCAGAGGCGAAGAGTGTGAGTTACACAAGCTTTGACAGGGCCTAATTATACGCGTCTCTAATGAACTGTAATTACTGACATCCACCAGAGCATCGAGGTCTATAAGCCGAGGACTTGCAGTCATTAGGCCGCTGTGCTACACTGTTTCTGTATCTCAACTCACTGACTGAAATTTCTCTTTTCTATCCCTGTTGTGATGTGTTGGCCTCTGCCTAACTGTTTTCTCTGTTTACTCTCTCTCTCTCTCTACTACAGTTTGATGGTGACAACATGTACATGAATGAAAACAACCATGAGTTCCTCCCGCCAAACCAGGTGAGCTCAAATTGCTCCTAATGGGGTGCCCGCTCTTTGCCTTTCTTCCTCTCATTTCATCTCTTCCTAAGGATTGTTGCCTGAGTTGCTGTCGAGCCGTTTTTTCTTCCGCCGCTGTTGATGCTTGTTAGGATGGACGACAACTTGTTACTGAAAACAGCCGCGGAGTCATATGACATCGGCAGAAAGCAAAGAGACCGAAATCCCTCCGAAAAACTATTCCAATTAGTTTTACACTGACGGCTGCAACGGGGAGCATTCTTCGATGCTTTATGCACTGTATGTTTGAAGTACTCCCACAGGATTGTTAATATGGGTTATAGTGGTCACAGTGTGGAACAAACAGGAAGTCATTTCTTCTATTCCTAGACAATAGATTCTGAAAATGTGGAGAAATGTTTTGTCGATTTATGTTCTGGTTAAGTTTATTTATTATCTAATGTTCATTTTGTTCCCAGTTACAGGCACTTTTCATCCCAGGAAACATATAATGTACAGTAAAATCAACACAGTGTAAAACAATTACAACATAATACAATACTGTTACACCCATTAAAAAATGGCATCAAAACATATGCATAAAAAACAATAGAATAATTACCACCGAATCATTTAAATGACTACTTTTTTTCGAAGAGCACTGTATTTCTTCCTGGAAACCTTTTGTTTTCTCAACTCAATTCTTCAAGCATGACGTATACTGATTTTAAAACACACTTTTTAAATCAGTGGTTATGTTTCCTATGTAAAATTAAAAAAAATCTTATTGTCTTTGTACGCTTAAGTTGGAGCCTGTGCACCATGCGTGGGGCAGAAGGCATGGAAACACTCAAGGACGAGTTGCTCGTCCATCATTGTACTTCATAATTACATTTCTGCTTAGTAGATGGAAACCAGAGAACCTCAACCAGCAAATGTCCAAATTCCACACAGAGGGCGCCGGTACCATCTTCTTCAACCACTAACCTAACACAACCGTCATTTTTTGAATTTAAATTCCCTGTATTTCAATTATACAACCATGCAAAGTGCACACTGTTTTTTTTTTACTTTAGTGAGAGCCAGTGCAGAAAACATTTTGGCCTCATTGCAAAGGATTTATTAAGACGGAATGGAGGGGGAGTCAGTGCTCTTCTGCAGTACATGGTAACCCTGCCAGATACTGTAGCACAGCTGCTCATGAACAACTGGGAGACCATATGGTTGTGTTTGGACAGGGGGATTTGTGGAGTTTGGGAATAAGCCCATCTGACATACACAGGGGAGCAGGGAATTTGTCCCTGTCAATTGCAATTATTAGAACCCACAGGCGAGGGTGGTTCTGTGTTTCTGTTGCATTTGCTGTTTTGCTTAATTTCTTAATGCCTTGGTTCGCTGTCGTATGGCTCAGGGCCCGGAGTGAGACACGGAGCTGCCTAATGTTTCCTTTTCTACACTTGTAAAGTTTAGTTAGATGCCTCTGACAACAAACATATCTGTCACCAAAAGATTTTCTGTGGAATAGTGCTGTAATCTGACAAATTTCTCATGCAGATAGTTGGCTGTCTTAAAAACAACACCCTTAAGAACCACTGCTTTTATCGACCATTTTGATTCAGCGCATGCAGCTTTACTGGAGTACTGATTGACTGATTACAAGCCGTGCTGTTGTGTGCCGTGTTTTTTTGCTGAATTACTGAGGGACAGATAAAACATTGCAAATTTGGCATAAAAGATAGACACAGAGAGCGAGGGGGAGAAAGGTAGGGATCAAGGAAGCACGAGAGAAGGGGAGAGAGGGAAGTAGCGTGAAAGACGGTGATGGGATGAAAGACGATTTTGCTTTGCTCTGTGTTATACTTTGTTTACTCAAGATCCCCTCATATTTGACATATGCCTCGCTCTATTCTCCGCTTCACCAAGTTTAGCCTCTCCTTTCCTCTGACAGCTAGAATCAGGGAGGCCTTAGGGGTGGACACACACTCAGACAACAAAACGCAGAGA
Organism: Amphiprion ocellaris; assembly: GCF_022539595.1. NCBI lineage: Eukaryota > Metazoa > Chordata > Actinopteri > Pomacentridae > Amphiprion > Amphiprion ocellaris. The sequence goes on along the minus strand of NC_072770.1, from coordinate 31,691,462 downwards.
TAGAAGAAAGGCAAAAATCACTGATCTGCACCTTTTTAGTTGTGTCCTAAGTCGACACCACAAATTTATCCCAAGCATGTTTACTCTGAAATCAATGAAGTCAATATGCATGCTAAGGTTTTTAATCATTGAGTGTGATTTTGTTAAAGAAGCTCAAAATTCCTGAATCAAGTGTCCTAAATCTAAACTACACACTAATACATACTCTGTACTGATGATGTAATGATACGACGACTGGACTGCCCTCTCTGAGTGCTTTTCTTGTTTAGAATGCGTCCTGACTTTATTTTTTCACTACATGATACAGAGTTTGTATTTAGTTCAAATTTGGGACGAAGCTACAGTTTGACTGACATGATCAGTGCATGTTTCTGTTAACACAAAATCTGATTTTCTGTGTTCCATCTAAAAGTACACTCCAGCTAGTTTTTGTAACTGTGTTTCATTGTTTTGGGATTTTGACTTGATTGGCTAAAGTGGTAAAGTTTAAACACATTAAAAGAACTCTGAATCTGTTCATGCTTCAATTGTTTGCCAGCGCTGAAGTAAAATGGACTTGTGCTGAGCGGGATAAGACAGCTGCAGGGCTAATTTTTATTAACCAGTTATAGTCTTCAAGAAATGTGCAGTACAGCACACGCACGCACGCACACACACACACACACACACACACACACACACACACACACACACACACACACGCACTCCGTATTATTCTCAATGTATTCCATTTTGAACAAAAACAAATCATTCTGCCTAAAGCTGACTTTTTCTCTGCTTGCTGCTTTATTATCTCACTTTAGTTATCTATCTTTCACTCAGACTCCCCCACTTTTGCGCTTTCTCTCACTGTTTCTCTTTTTCTGTCTCTCTCTCACCCTCCATTGCATTTAAATGCATTTGGGTCAGCGGTTCTGCCTCAGAACTGTGTGAACGAGTGTTTCTCAGTGCTTGGTTTTCTCTCGCTTCAGTTTCGCCATGTAACAGCTCTATTCAATCTACCTACCTCAATGCATTTTTATAAATTCATGAGGCACATTCATATAGGTCATAAGCACAGCCCTGGTGAGTAAATCTGGCTAAGTAAGCACATCAAATTGTGCAATGCTTAGATGGGTATGTTCTAGTGATGAGTCACAAGGAAATGGGGTCAGTGCCATTGTCATATCGATGTTCCTATGAGCATCGTAGCATGACCCTGCTTAGCTCTCTGTAGTGTTTCTTCCAGTCTCTCTCTCTCCAGTGCCCCCAGCAGAGTGACAAAGTGTTAGTGATTCAATGACAAGGTCACAGACCCTGGTCTTGGCATCAACATGCTCTTTGTCTGCCCCTATGGCCACTGACCATTGTCGTGGGAACACTGTAGAAAAGAGAAACCAACAGACAGAAGCTGCAGTGTCGTCACATGGCTTCGATCTGATGAAATCCCCACAGTGGAAAAAGTAGAAGAGCACCACCTAAGTAGAGAGCCTTTATATGACAAAGGTCCTAGGAGGCCAGATCACCCGAAGTGAGATTTCTCCTGCTAATACTAAACAGAAGTGCGTAGCGACACGATCAAAGATAATGCGCTGTGGAGATGCCGTCTCATAGCTGCACAGCAAAGTAAAAGAAACAGTATACTTCATCAGCACTTTACCTTGACAATGCTTTCTTTTGATGTCTTTCTCTCTGACTTATGAATTAATTTAGCAGAACTGCTGTTTGAGAGAAATATGTCACAGAAAAAAGAACACGAGGAGAAAATGGAAGAGGAGGAGGTGGAAGAGGAGGGGGGAGAGTAGAGATGGAGAAACTGCACAGGGGAATAATTCGGCTAATGGAGTGACTGTTTGGATATTCAGCAGAAGTAGGAACGGAGATTATGATCTTGCAATTAGCGTAACAAGGTTTTATTGATTGGCTGCTGCTGTAGCGTCTTTGCTGCCAAGACGCTGCATGTGGTTTTAACATGCACAGTGTGTGTGTAGCCCAGCCAGTCACACTAGTCCGACTACTACAACACTGCCAGAGTAGAATCCAGCTCAGTGCTAAAATCGAGCTGTGGCCATTTCCTGATCATCAAAGCTGAAATATTATGGATTGCCGAGTTGAAAGGGTCTGTTTGAATGCATGATGATAAAGTGGACTGCATTTGCATTTTCCGCTCACTTTTAAGTTAATGCATTGCCCTCCTTCCCCTCTGAGTGAAATGCAGGTACGAAAAGGCAGTTTCTGGTAACGAGTGATTTGAAAGTTTGTCTGTTTTTTTTACATGATGGGAGTTCAAATGATATTTTATCGGTGAGCTTGATGCTGTTTCTCATCTCTATTATTTTGTAAGTCGTTGCTGGCAGTGATAACTGCGATCCCTTGGGTGTTGTAATTGTAATTAGGGAGGTGTTTGAGTGCCAACAGCAGATCTATGAGACACAGAAAAAGTAGAGGCACGTCGACGATTGATGGAAAGTTGTTTTTTTTTTTTTTTTTTTTTGTTATTCGTCGAGCAGCAAGCATATGTGATTATGATTCAGTTTATAAAACAAGTTGACACACTGAACTCATAATGGGGCCTCAGTGTTATTTTATTTATTCATCTTGTTTTTAATGAGAGATTTAGTGGTGTAAGAGCTCTACTTAACAGATTTTGATCAGATATGATGTCTGTCACGCAGTTCTGGTGCCGAAACTTCTCCAAACTGCCGTCTTTTAAATATGATTTAGTCCTCCTCTAAAGCTCCCTTGTGTCTCTCATCTTTCTCCCATATGTTTCTGATGAACCATTGTACAACATGATCCCATAGTCTTTTATGTCCAACCTTTGACAAATCTATCACCTCTTCCCTCTATGCTCTGAATTAAAGGCCCATTCCACCTTTCCAGTTTAGATGAGTAATTCTCTTGTTTGGCAGCAGCCCAAAGCCCAGCCGGCATGTCTGGAACCTCGGTGGAGCCTGATTGGTCAGGTTCAGCCGTGTGTGACTGACAGGAAGCCTGCTGATTGGGGGAGACGGTATCTTCGGATGGTTGCACTGATTAAAGCCTCGCGGCGGCGTTTTGTAAACTCCCGCCGTTCGGGGTCCCCGCACTAGCGCCCTGGCCCTGCTGGTCTGAATTACAGCTTGGTCGCATTAGTCTGATTTACAGCTTCCTCCTGCTGTTTAGATTGTAGCCGGGTACCAGAGTGGCAGTGGCAGGCTCCTCGTCCACTTCACTTCCACCTGCCCCCTCCTCTTTCCATTGATTCTCCCACTTTGTACCTCACCCTCTTGTTGTCACCCCAGTCTTCTCAATGCCTTGTCTGCTCCCCCTTTCATGCCACCTTACGTGATTTACCTCATTTACAAGCCCCCCTCTGGCTTCTTACTTTCCACCACTACTCATCTTCCTTATTCATTCTCCGGGTTACACTTTTGGCCTTACCCTTTTCTGCGTTTCTTGTAACCCATCGCCCCACTCGTCACCTCCACTCTCCCCCAAATGTCCCTCTTTACAACCTCTGACAACATCCCATTACCTTTTCCTATCCAGTGGCTCTATGTCCTGTCTCCCCACCCTCTCTCTCTCTTTCACTCCCTCACTACATCTTTTGTGAAAATGAAAACAAAGAGCGGCCTGCCAAAATATTTCTATAGCCGTTCGCTGACGAAGCAGGGAACGGAGACAAAGCAAAAAGATGTGCAGGCATATTTGTCGCGGCAGCAGAAAGATGGAAAGCTCTCTCCCTGTGGCCTTTTTACAGTCATTTGGAAACTCCCCACCTCATCCTCCTCACTCTCTCCTGGCCTGTTTAAAAGCCCTCTGTTTGAAATACTCATCTGACATGGCACGATGTATAAATGCACAGCTGTATATTTGTGTAAGGCCCTCACTCTGCCAAACTGTTGCCCCAGGTGATCAGATGAAACTAATGGCGACCTTAATGTGTTTGTGTAGGCCTTTCACCCCATTGGATACAATGACAAGAGACCGCTGTTGTGCTGGATCACACGCTAGGATAAAAGATATAAAATGAACAGTGTCGACTCAGCCTTTTCCTAATTGCAAAGATTTTTTTTTATGTCTTTAAAAAAAAAAGTACAAAGTTTTCCTCAAATTGGTTATCCTTCGTGAGTGTGGGGTAAAAAGCTATGGGCTATTAAAGAGGAAAATGTAACATTGAACCACGATTCATTAGCAAAATACTTGGTTAATTATTGATGCAATATCTTCAAGGTAAGAAAAAAGCCCAGAGCTGACATCGATCCATGTTGACTTATTTCCTCTGCTTAGAGAAAGTTGAAATGAGGTAATATCATTTCTCCTATTAAACTGGTTAAATAGCACAGAGTGGAAATGTTGGTACCAAGCCTCAGGCAAGTGGCTTTTATAGTTTTACATAAAATACATTTGTGAGTTGGTTATAACTTTCCTGTACTGCGACATGGTAGGTTAACCTCATAAGAAACAGATCTTACTTTAATGCACTTAAAACCACCAAATTGTCATTTATAGTCTATAGTCATGTTAGCCGCTCTTATTCAGTCGAGCAATTTTTTGTCTTATTTTTCATTTTAGTACAGTAATATCTGACATTGATCAAAGTTCAACAGAAGCAAACTGGAATATCACTTATTTTTAAGGTTAATTTCTATTAAAAATGTGTTTAAAATTATGCCAGATGGGTTTTCCAAAGTTACTCAAATCGAATCTTGAGTTGGACATGAATGTCTTCGCCTTCGTAATCTATCTATTCTAATAGTTGTGGAGAGATTAAAGACCTAAAATGTGAACTTCACGGTGGCTCTACGAGCTGACTGACCAATTCTGCCATCCCTGGAGGCTAGCGTGGCTAAAAGCTGCAAAACTCAGGCTCACCGGGTTGTTCCTGCTTGAAATTACCTTTGAAATTTTAGTCGTGGACATTGCTGCGGAGCTGGAGGTTCTTTCGTGGACACTTTTATGACGCATCAAGTATGACTTGCAGCGCAGCGCTCTAGTGAGAGACAGGGAGGTTCATTGACACTGGAGAGCTGTCTCCTCCACTCCCCTCCACTCACAACCAGCCTCTTATTAACAATGGCACCAAGAGTACAAGGGTCCAGATGTTAGTCTCCTGCTCCCACCAGCTGTGCCAGCCTCCGATACACAGCCTCATTGACTCTGAACCAGGGAGGCAAGACACTTAAGAACACACTGACACCACACACACACCACACACACACAGTGCAGGCAGTCTCTTACAGTAGGTTTTTGTTGAAAATACTGGGATACCTAGGAAATGTTCACAAAAGCATTCCGGAGCTATTGCACTCTGTTTCGTGCAGACAGAAAACAACGCAGATACACATCCAGCGCACAGATTAAATGACACACACAAACACACATATGCACTCTCACCAGCCACATGCACTTTACCCCCCCTCCTTCCCTCCTCTTCTCCTGGTGTAGAGTTAGCAGCAGAGTTATTTGTGGGTGACAGGATCCTAACAATTCTCAGAATAATGCACATTTGTTTGGATGACTGCGCCATCAGCGCTCCCTTTGTTATTTTGAACATTGTTAGAGTCAGTCGGTACAGATTCACCAACCCTTTTTTCTGCTGTTTTTTTTTTTTTTTTGTCCATTTACTTGTTCTTCTAACAATAATTAGTTTTGTCATTCAGAAACAGTAGCACCATTGTCCACATGCTAATAATGATTTTTGACAGTGGGCGCAGAACAGTAGATAACTGAAGAGTCATTAAAAACTAAAAAACAGTTGACTGGCTGTTGGTTTTTGGCCTTGTTGAGTTTATGTGCTGCTTCTGTGCAGTAACTCGGCGATGGCAGTGGCTGTTGTTAAGTCTTGCAGAACATGCAGCGGTGTGCCAAAGTTAAAAGGCATCCCCTCTCTGGGAGACATGGCTGCTCCCAACAGGATGAGACAGAGGGGGGACTCTGGAAATAATACTACATGTCTGCCAGAGCAACGCTGTAATTCTAGATTCATCCTGTCAGGCAATAAGTTTGATTATGGTCCTCATTTGAAATGTTGGATTCATGTCTTTCCCCTCCTCCCCTTTATTTTCTGCTCCCTCCTCTCCGTTTTTCTACTCCATCCTCCTCTCCTCTCGCTCACTCCCCCCCCACCTCCTCCTCCACCTCCACCGACAGCGGTATCAACATCGGCATCACAATCACTCTAGATGACTATTGGGAAACCTGAGCTATCTTGTGCACCCATGGTTTGTTTTCCGACCGCATTACTGGAGATCACAGTTTTCACTGACACTGTGCGGCATCTGCATATCATTACTACCACAAGGTCTTGAACTCTCTCTGAGCACAAACCACCAGAGAAAGACATGAATACTCATTCTATTCTATTGTACTCTACTCTATTCTATTCTATTCTATTCTATTCTATTCTATTCTATTCTGTTCATTCACATTACAGAGATTGTAATGTTGTGTTCCAGTTGAATGTTCAGCAATAATGATGTGGTTGTTTTAGCTGACAGCACTTCTCCATTAGTCTCCTCTCTCGCCAAAATCAAGTGTGATTAGACAGTGAGGAGGAAACAAAGACAACAAGAGAGAAGAGGGTCAGTGACACATTTTCAGTGAATCAAATTAATGAAGAAAGAGGGAAAAAGAAAAAAAAGGCGAGCAAAAGTAATGCGTTAGCCGCAGTAGGCAGCTAATCTCTGGGCACTTGCATCAGTTTGCAGCATAAAGAGAAAGCGCACGAGAAGCAGACAGAAACAGAGTTACAAGGGAGGTTGTGTTTATTATTTGATAAAGCCTCCCTTATAACCTCAGCATGTTGTGCAATAGCTCTGGCTCTCCTTCAACTCTGCGGTGTGCCACTTCAAATTAGTCGCTCGTGGAGAGGGCCTGCCCCGTCTTTGCAAAATGCATTAGTACACCACTCAAAGCCTCATACAGCCTAGGGTTAAATACAAATTATATCATTTCTGTCATCCAATCAAATCACACTGACCCCTTGACCTGCGAGATGAGTCAAATGCATAATGAAATATGACATGGCACAAAAGCTCTGATTGTAATCTGTTCTGACACGCGATCAGATGAGGATGACCTCCTGACCTTGACTGACAAGTGAGACGAGCTCTGGGAACAGGATACACGAGGGAGAAGAAGGGAAGGAAATATAAAAGAGAGGAGGGGGGGATACATGCAATCGGAAGGGCTGGTTTTAGTCAATGAGGAGGTTAGTTAGTAATCGCCTCAGTATCTGAGGTGAATGAGGCCATCTGCATCTTTGGACTTCGGACAGTTGGTGTTCACCTTAATGATTCTCTCTATTCCATCCATATTTTCCATCCCTTCCCATTGGGTTTATTTCCTTGAAAGAGTGTGCCTTTGTACCCCCCCGCCTCTTCCCACCTTCCCGTCCGGCTCGTTCACCGAACAGAAACTTGGTGGTTTGGCATCCCCCCTATCCCCACCGCTCTTTTCATGATTCCCAAACAGTAATAGTGACAGATAAATAATGCAGCTGGGCTATTTTAGAGCGAGATGAGATGACAGAGGGGTGGGAGGAGGAGGAGGGGGGAGGGATGTGGAGCAGGGACCAGGACTGTTTGGGCTTTTGCAAGGGACAGACCTGACTGGGCCAAACCTAAGAAAGGAAGAAGAAGAAAGTGGAGGTGTAGGGTGGCTGTAACTGGATCTGGTGCCCTCTCCCCCTCCATGTCTTTGGATTCTTAGACAGAAGGCTCTGTGGCGTGCTGATACCCCCCCGACATGATATTGTAGCACAAGAACAACTATGGCTTTAATTAAGCCCGAGTTGACGGAGCGAGATGGATAGATAAGGAGCGAAGAGGAGAAAGAGTATCAAAAACAGCCAGCGAAGAGCTCATGCCGTTCAGATTAGGCACTTGAAAGTAAGAATCTTTGTAGTTCGACACTGTTTACCTTTGCTGTGTTACATTAAAACAAGAGGCATGTGTACACCAGTAAACAGGATCATTCATAAATACACAGCATAATCCTCCTTCGGGAGAGCGATGGCGGAGTGAATGAAAATAGATGATGCTCGTAAATTCATCCCAAAGATAAATCTACAGTTTTCTACTCAAAGTGGACTGCGTGGAAAGGAGAGATAACAGGGCCCGACTCTGTCGCTGCGCTCCGAGTGCGAGAAGGTGTTGGAACAAAGAGTGTCGGAGGTGATGGAAGTGGCGGTGGTGTGTGGGGGATTTTAAGCATAAATCACCGCGGTGACAAAGCTCTCCAATAGGCAGATAAGTGCACATTAGTGGTGAGACAGATATGTCATCGTCTGTCTTGGAGCTGTCGGTCCCGCCCTCTCCCCGCAACAAACGTCGACTTGGGAGGACTCCAAACTCTTCGTCTGTGTGGAACACAAGGAACCGGCCTGGAAAACACAGCACTTACGCTCTTATTGTGTCACTTGATGTCTCGCTGCTACAAAATGCTCACAGTCTGTTGCCCACTTGTCAAAATGTTTGTGTAATGATGTTCCTTTTTGTTTGCTAACCAGCAAATGATACTAAGTAGAGGCGCGATTAATCATCGTTGGTGGTTACAGATTGTTGCTTCGAGAGTAATAAGTTAATAATTTAGTCCAAAATGGCAGTCCAAAAGAACCCTTAAAAATGCAGGAGTATTTGTTTTGTTGTTCTAAGTTGCTATTCAGTGAAAACTCCAGTTATTAAATTGATATCAGATTCATTCAAGTAGCTGCTTAATTGCCCAGTAGTTTCAGCTCAAAGCACACCTTCATGCCAAGTTCATGTAATGTTTCTTGTATCCTGCAAGACATGCAGCTTTTTATTGTACAGATGAATTATATTTGACAGCAGAGCCTTTTTAAAATGGTTATACAATTTAACATTAACGGCATGCTGTCCTAAATCTTGATTTCTACAGGCATCACAACAATAATCTAATAAGAAGAAGAATATACAGATAATGAGCCATTAGCCACAGTCAATATCATCTCCAGAAGGCCTTGAATACTCAGGCAGTGTTACAGAGGGAGGGAGAGATCTGTGCCAAATAAAAGACAAGCTGGAAAGCTCCCCAATCAATGTTATTTTCTCTCTCAGTCCCAGACCAACTGTCTATTCATCTGTTTCTTTCAAATGAAAGGTGTGCTGGTATGTAACACTTACAGTTGAGAGATCTGTCTCTTAATTAAAATGTTACAGCTTGTGTTTCGCTCGCTGTGCACACAGCATACTGTGTATTGGAAATAATGTTCCCTATAGTGCAGTGTATTGATCAGATGCAGAAAATAGAAGATGTTTCAGTATTGAAAATAGAATCTGGGTAATGCAGCCTTTGGTAAGAGTGTGGCCCTGACTTTTGAAAGTAAACTGATGACGAGTAGCTCATAGGGAAAAAGGAAAAAAGACAAACAAAGAGGATGCTTTTGTTTGAAAAGCCAATTCCATACGAGGAGACATGCTGGTCTATACGATCCATCAAATGCATTGCCTTTGTTTGGATTTTACTTTTAAAGGAGAAAAGAGTATACATTAGCCAGAGTGTACATGTGGTTCTGTACATGCAATCTCATTCTGAATAGAGGCATATGAATAATTTATCCTGCCACAATCCAACTGGGAACGTCCTTGGTATTTACATTTTATCATCAAGGGCACTGGATGAGCCTTCACAGCAATCTAACACATGGTACATCCTCAGTCCTTGTCCCTTTTGCACGATCAAAAAAGCAACGGATGGCACCGGGAAAATGTTTTCGGTAGCTCGGATATATATTAATACACAGAGAAAAACAAAAGATTGATGAGCGTGCGAGGTGATGACTAAGCACGGTGGTCTGCAGATTACACAGTGGTCTCCCACAGTGGGAGTGGAGCACATGATGGCTCAGAGGGGACACGCACCGGCACTCACTTCACACAATAGCGCCAATGTTTACAGCAGACAATTTAGTTTCCTTCCAACAATTATGAGGGAAATTGAATCTCAGGAAATGTTCGTTTTCTTGTCCATTAGACCAAACAATAACACTATCCCCAAAGGTTTGCAAAAACATCTGTCTTCAAAGGACAGTCCAGAAAATTAATATCAACTTGCTCGCAGGCTATGTCAGGACAAAGTAAATCAAATTGAGGCAATCGCACTTCTTTCTCCTCTTTCTTTTTTATCTGCTGGAACATTCAGGAAGATGAAAGTGTGCTTTTAATGCTGAGTGTGTCTTTACATCCTTGCTTTACAATAAAACATCGCTAACCTCCTTTTTTGTGGTAGAATTAAAGAGGGGGTGTTCTAGGTATTGTAACTTAATGAAATTCCTCTCATCTGGCTTTGTGCTTACGCCCTCAGATTGGTATTCATTTAAAAGACACTGGATACATTTTAATCCTGCTGAAGTTGTTGTGGAAAAGAGATTGTCTGCTATTATGTGTTATAGTCTCCAAAACACGAGGATTTAAAGCTGCTTTCACTTCAAAATCAGCACACACCCACATTAAGAGAAAGTTCCATTCACGTTGTTAATTTTTGATGTTGATTGAGGTTCATTTGCAGCGAAACAGTCCTATTGTTGACTTCCAAGCTGCTAAAAATGCTTAATTATCATATAAAAATCAGCTTCTTCTTTATATATTTTTAAAAACTCTCTAATATATACCCTCAAAAATGGCAGAATAGGCCTTTGCACACACCTTCATTTTAAAACAGGGTTGAAAGAAACAAGAAAAAATGTACCCTGTATCCTTTGTCCTTTCTTCCATCTCCCCATGCCCCTTATTTTCTAAAAGTATCTGTTTGAGAGATAAATGACCACTCTGCTGCCGAGGATGACAGCCTACACAAAGATGATATTGAATTGATTTCAGAAATGTTGCAGAACTGACTGTTTGATGTATACTGCTAGACATGAATCATAAAAATTCTATTAAAAAACCCTTGAATGGCTGACACCAGAATATTATTTGTGATGATTAATTTGACTCAGTCATTACAATGGGAGTCAAGTTGGATCGTCTCAGACAAAATTGCTTTTCATTCCCCGTTGAATTTCCCTGCTATTTTTCTTTTCTTCTTGCTCTGTGCACAACTCTGATCTGATTGGACTTACTGTGTTAGTGTGACAGCACACAAATACAGAGACTGTTGGTCTTCTTTATTACCAATCGCTGAGCATCGCTTTTTTGTTCCAAAATGAGCCGTTCAACATTTGAAACAAAATTATACCTATTCTACCACAATGACAGATCAGAATTTAAACAGTTTACAAAGCTTTTTAATGGGATTTCTCAGTTGACAAAATCTTAACAGAATAATATTTATTCAGGCTATTTTTGGCAGTGTTTTCCACCCAAACATTTACATTATTTTTGAATTAATCCTTCTAACACCATGATGTCTATGTTTATTAATGAGTCCTCTGATACGCCACAGTGTTACATGATAACAGTCAAAGCACTAAAGCTGTGGTCAGATTATTCCAGGATAACTCAAGTTTTGCATCTTTTTAACCAATCAAGCAAATGTTAGTTAGTTCAGCTGCTGGTGAGGGGTTCTCTGCCAAATAAACGCTAGAATCCTCAGCAAGCGGATGAGCATCAATGCGTGTCATTATTTTATGCCTTTTGAACAAATAACACATAATACATTTAGGATTCAAACATCTCCCTCTAAAACTGAGGTTGACTTTCCATGTAAGTCTTGTTAGATATTTTCCATTTTCCACTACTAAAGGTTTACTTTGATGTTTTAGTAAACAAAAAGAACACATTTTCCAACAGTTTTGGTGTTGTGAATGACTATAACAAATCCTGCACGCTTTGTTGTTGCACTTGGGGGACAAGACATTCTGCCATTGTTGTCCGATTGAGCCCAAACTGACCACTAATCCAAGACTAAACTGGTTTCTGCAGGAGCTTTTGTTCACTGTTTGGGGAGCACACAACGAAATTTGAAATCTGGCAGTTCTCTGAAGTGCACATTGGGAGCTGGTAGTTGGCTTTTTCACGTGCACTTTATGTACACAGGCTTGTATGTTTGACTTCTCAGTAAAGAGCAATGCATTTTGGTATAATTCAGCTGCATTGGAGAGCTTAAACTACCGTTCACAAGTTTGAGGTCACTTAGAAATGTCCTTGTTTTTGAAAGAAAGGCAAATTTTTTCAATAAAGACAACATTAAATTAATCAGAAATACAGTCTACACATTGTTAATGTGGTAAATGATTATTCTAGCTGGAAATTTTTAATGGAATATCTCCATAGGGGTACAGAGGAACATTTCCAGCAACCATCACTCCTGTGTTCTAATGCTACATTGTGTTAGCTAATGGTGTTGAAAGGCTCATTGATGATTAGAAACCACTTGTGCAATTATGCTGAATAAAAGTGTGAGTTTTCATGGAAAACATGAAATTGCCTGGGTGACACCAGACTTTTGAGCAGTAGTGTATATCCACCTGATTTGCTCCAGCCAGCTTTGCAGGAAATCCGTACGGTCTTAAATGCACTTTTGGAGTTAATTGCACCTACAATAACTGTGCCCACTTTGCATCTTCTACTAGAAACTGAACGTCTGCATTCACAACATGTATGTAATAGTGTCTTTTAGAAATTTAGCTTCAGGTCAAAGTGTTTATACCACTTTTCCTGACCTAATCTCTTTTCATTTTTGTGCCTGTCCCTCCGCTCAGAACTACACAGGTCAGACAGGCGGCGGCGGAGGAGGCAGCGGCGGCGGCGGCGGCGGCACCTCCAGTGGAAACGGGGACGAGGACTACGAGATCCCCCCCATCACTCCGCCGAACCACCCCGAGCCTCCTCTCCTTCACCTGATGGAGCACGACTCTACGGGCTACCTCTGTCACTCGCTGCCACACAATGGCCTCATCAACCCGTACTCCTACCCAGAGCTGCCCACACTCATGATGTCGAACATGCTGGCACAGGACAGCCACCTTGTCTCCAGCCAAATGCCCTCGGTGAGTAGCGCTACGTGGACTGAAGCATCCCATGGGGGCCCGAGCGGCAGATAACTAACATTTAAAGAGACAACATTTTCAGTCAATTTAAGCTTCTAATTACAGAAAAAATATATATTTATGCTTCAGGGGAGTAAGTGTTGGTTTTAAATGAAACCTTTTGGATTTGGAGGTGTAATTTGGTCAACTACAATGGCTTAAACTTTAAAGAAGAGCTCATTTTATTGTCTGTAGTAACCTGGAGGACATGAGGACAAACTGTTAACCTTTACATAACCACAAACAAACACTAGATTGAAGCAAAAGAAGAGTACAATCAATGCTCCACTTCAGGGTACATTTCTGGAGCACCTGAGAGGTTGAACAAATGTAACTTTTTACAGTAATTTAGCAAAATTTGTAATTAAAAAATCATGCTACATTACATTTAGCATGATTGAGGCATGCTTTATATATGCAAACCATGTACAACTGCCAGCTTTTTAATACAGAACGAGAACCTTTGTAGATAAATGCAGTTTTCAAGAGACTGTAACTAAGTGGAGGAACGGGATGATTGTTCAACGGTTGCCGTGTCAGCTCTAATGCATGGAGCAAAGGATTGTGGGAAATCCATCAGCATCATATCTGCATCGACAGCATGCATCGGTCAATCTGTCAGGCCTTCAAACATGAATACAAGCTGATTACTCCCTCAGCTCCTCGCACAACTGCACCTCTACAAATTAGCATCTCCGAACCATAATTGCATTCATGAGAACTGCTGGAAATGGAGCAGATTTCTATCACAACAAATGATCTATGGAAAGCTGCATACATAGACCATATGTACAAGCAAATGGTATCTATTTAGATGTAATTTCTTATAGTATACTGCACCTATAGCACTAAATGTGTAATGTATTTTCAAATTTGAAGTTGACATTAATTATTTGTTTCCTACTCTGCAACAAAAATCTAAATATCGTACTAAAAGTGTTGCTTTTATGTAGCATTTATGTGAGATAGTATTATATCTACATGCATCCCTTTGAAAATATGATGATCTTTATTGACTGAAAGAATAGTAAACAATGTTAACATATACATTTTTTGCATTCAAGGTTTGAAGGTCAAGTCATAACTTATTTGATATTGACTTTGATATCATAAACAGATACAGAAATAGTTAGACTTGACAGATGTGCCTTTCTGCTAATTCAATAAATTACCAGCAGCAGGTCAGATTATAGTTGCTTCCTTTGTCTCTAACGTCACAGAAGCCACCGGTACGTTTTGTGTATGTTAATAAAAAGATAACAGTGTGTGTTATATACAGCGTGCACTTAATACATACAGATACATATCAAGGTCGAGCATAATGTTCATCATAAACAGAAGCGATAAAGACGAACAACAGTCAGCACAGAGTCAAAATATGGCTCGATAAAGATCTGAAATATAAACACACTATGCATTATATGTAATGTTGGAATATTCCCCGAGGTATTGAATTCATGTGTCATTTATCTTCATATTCATTTCACATTTTGGTCATGACCTTTAGTGTGGAGACAGTGGTTGATTGGCCGGTCTTCCACTCGGCAGCCGGGGTATTTGTTACTGCTACAGAGGGCCACACTGTGCTTTTAACAGACTGAATACTGCAGGCTGTGTGATAAAAATGCATGAGATTTTAAATGTTCAGCTCACACGTAATCAACATATATTTAAAACACACATAGTTCAAACGCTAACTCCTGATGATTGTTATTCTGAGAAGCCTATAGGGGTTTAAAGGACACAAAGAGGAGTGCCACACAAATCGTAAAGGCTATGTATCGTCTACATTAAGTTTACATTAAATGTAGCACATAATGACAGAAAATGAGAAATTAAAGCATCAAATTTGAAACAGTTGGTGGATCTTTGTCTGTAAACCTCTTGAATCTTTCTAACTGAAGCTCCTTAAACATATATAGGAGACCTTTTCAGGGCTGTACTTCAAAAGCAGCATATAAAGCGAACTCAGAAATTTCTAAATCAAATAGTCCGCCTGGCAAAACTACCAAACCGTAGCAGAGGTTCATTTGTGCTGAGAACGGAGTGTCTATTAAATTGGTGCCTCACCTTGACACAGTCTGTTGAGCAGAGTAATTAAGCAAACTCTGCAGTTCAAACACGAGATGCTGAATACCTCACTTGACACAGATAGATAAATAATGAGGGTTAATTCCAATTTTAGACTGTTTTGGTTGTTAAAAGACACAGTGTACAATGCGGCGGCCGCTGCTGTTGACATTGTATTGTGTGTGCGTGTGTGTGTCCAAGTGTGTCTATGTGTTTTTGTGTCTTCACTATAAACAATATCTCTGCTGTTGAAATGGATCTACTACATCTGGAGGTCAGGCCTTATATTCAATCTTGAGCACATTGAAAAAAAAATCCATTAGGGTTCATCTTTCCTGCATCAGCCATTCTATTGTGGTGCTGCAGTGAGATCTGTTTTCATCAGGCAGATTCAATACGTGAGCTGGGCAATGAAAAGAGTGCAATAGAGTTGGATGAAGCAAGGAGGGGTGAGGATGGAGAGAGAGAGGAGAGAGAGAGAGAGAGAGCATTGTGAGGAGGAAAGCAAGAAGAAATTGTAAAGAGGAAAAAGGTAGCTCTCATTCTAAATGAGCATATACCTCCAGTTTTCTGTACCTCCTGGATTTCATTATTAGATATTTTAGAGATAATTCAGTTGAGTGAAATAAGGTTATTCTGTCTCAACAAAAGGCTGAGAGCTCCTGGTTTTTAAATGTGTGCCTACGTGATTCAAGTATGAGGACATTTGAAAGTACTCCAATGCAGGTGCAACAATATAAACATAAAATAAATAGGGCGATTATATAACAAAAAGGATTTAGAGTAGAGCAGCGTTACAGCAGCAGTTGATCATAGGCAGGGAGCAGAACAGATAGGGTGCGTTTGGTTTTGTTGCACCGGGCTGAACGACAGGACTAAATGGTGTTTAGATTTACATCAATCAGGGCATTGACCAGCCAATCATAGGTAGGGGGAACTAATGTTCGCACAAATGAAGAGTAGGGGATACGACTGGAGCTTTATTATACTTGTCTTACTGTCAGCAAATTCCATTAAAGTGTGTGTTTCTGGCTTCCCCGTAAATCTTTAACAATGCCTCACGTGGCTTCATTAATTAAAAAATCAGCTCAACACAGCTGTACGCTGACGGTAGTTTTGTTTAGCAAAACAGGACAAAACGGTGAACTTGTTGGGCGTTTCAGCAGCAGACTAACACATATCTGGTTCCCAGCAGCAGCAGGATGTAGAATCAACACAGCTCAGGTTCATGGAGCATGTTAATTAGAGTATCGGCTGATTTAATAGTTTCTGGACAGCAGTGGAGGTCTATTATATGGGACTAATTCATAATCTGCAGATGAATTTGTTGTTACTTCTTTAAAGGGAGGAACTGGAATATCTTTGTGCTTTTTTTTCCTGGCATTTTGAACCTGTTAACTTGGATTTTGAGAAACTGGGTGATAATTTCAGTCAAAATAATGAAGCTACCAATTAAGATTTTAACCCACAGAAGTTGCTTTTTTCTCTCTCCCTTCTCTAATTTTGTAAAGAGACCATTTTCAATTCATATTTCCTTTATTTTTCTATTTTTTTTTAAAACTGATGCTTATTGTGTTGTGGTCTGAAGCCCCTCCTGGCCAAACCTGATATCTTTCAGCGAGTTCTTTTCTCCGATGCTCTGATGCACTTGGCAGGGCCTCTCTCTCTCTGCCTCTCTCTGTTAATGCCCCCACTGTCATAGCATCTACAAGTTCCAAAACACATTAGACATTTAATAGCCTTGCTCAGGTTGCATTGATCTTATCAATACACCCCAGAACAGATACACATCTCGGCTGCTACTATTGAATAATTTCTGGTCTCACAAGGAAAGTGGCCTCATTGTTGTCTATTCCATCTTCATTTACAACTCGAATTTGCCTAAAGCCACGCAGTTTAATTACCGGCTGGGTGGATGTATTTATTTAAGCCTCACACCTATACTGTGACGACTACATCTGCAGTCTGTTTGAACGGAAAAGCTTCATATTCAATTATGATATATTTAAAATGCCTCTCAAATTCATATGACCTGTGCCTGCAACTGGAATAAATTATCTTTGATTTAGTTTTTTTTTCATATTCCTCAATGGTGCATGCAGTATTAGCTATCATCAAACTGGCTGGAGTGTGATGTTTTGAATATGTAACAGATGATGAATGTATAATCAGCTAGGGGATGCTATGCATAACAGCAATGTGTTAGGAGAGAGAGCTATATCAAGGAGCCGCCTTAGCTCCATCAAACACCCAGGTATTATCTCATTTGTTATTTTTCCCGAATACAAGACGCGAATCTGCTTGAATGAGGGTCAGTTCGTTTGTAATGAGGCACCCTAAAGATCTGCCTGCTGCATTCATATTCAAATTCATCTTTCTAATTTCTTTTGTTGCAACGTTTGAATGTGAGAATTTCCTCACAAGCGCTTTATCTTTAGTTGTTGAGGTTAATTATCAAGTATTAATCCCACCCCGATTGTCATGCTAAGTTGGGTGGAAGCCTTGTTTTCTTTTCTTTCTTTATTTTTCCTCACAAGGTATTAAGTGCTGCTGGCAGGTGCTCGCTCTCCAAGCCTGTGTGAATGAAATATGAGCTGCAATGTCAACTGAACTTGTCACAGACAAGCTGGGATGAATTAATGATAAGAGAGCAGAGGTGTGTTTTAATGTGTTCTCTCTCTGATGGAAGGTCTCAGCAAACCTATTATCGCATACTGTACACCTGCTGGTTTTTGTATAAACACGGAACAGAAAAAGGTGGATTAGAGATACGATGATGCATTTATAGAGAAAATCCCGGCCCTATTTTTAAGTTTAAGGAATGAATTTGTCAACCAACCCGCAATCAAATGACTTTTCAGGCATGCTGTAATTAAATGTGTTTAGACTTTTCCAGCAGGGATGTTAAAATTGTCTTACCTCTGCCTTTAAAGACTTTCTGCTCCTTGAGGCTTTGCTTTATTCTACACTTTTTATTCAGATGATGAAAACCTATTTCTCCTTTGAAAGACCTTCATTTTTAGTCATTTTTTAAAGGGATTAGAGCGTCTGCAGAAAATGATGGAATGTCTGTCGCTTTTCACTACAGTTCAACAAGCCCAGTGATAGAATGGGACTTATATTAGTTATTCCAATGTTGATTCAGGCATAGATGATTCTGAATGATCAATGCCTGCAGCGGAACAAAAATCACTTGCTTGTTTGATGGCCTCTTGAAATATACAAGAAAAGGGAATGCTGTTCTTTAAACTGCTTCCCTTTTTTGTGATTATTTATTTTCAAATTGTCCCTTAGGCTAATGTTCCATTTTGGCATTTCACACCTCCCTCTCCCATAAATGAACCATCACAGCCATAAATCACCGGACAAACAGAGACTTGTGCAAACCCTGAAAGGTTCAAAGATTTATGTAACACATTCATGTTTTCCACTTCCTCATTTTAGTACTCCACTGGTAAAGCCTAGCTAATAAAAGGTCCTATTAATATTTCCTGTTGCTTAGCAACGGCAGGCAGCAAGTAATAGCATTCTGTGGAAAAATAGATGACCGATAAGGAAAAATTCAATTCTTTTCTCATCTCCTGGGAGAAAGTGCCTTATTTCTCTGGCAATGTGATATGAAACTGTAGTTGTATATTAAGAAATATCTTAAAAGAAATATAGGTTATTTTCCAATTTCACCATTTTGGAGGGATTTTTATTGCAGGCTGGAATGGCAGCTCATCTTTTCTCCCCACGCTGATAAAGTCAATTAACCTACCAGATTAAGCTAATCAGAGGATAAGGTGCCGACTTCATTTCTTTTGTTTTAATCAAAAATTCTAAAGAGATGGTGTTAAATAACACTGGCACCAAACTTTAAAAGGATCAGTTGTGTGGGACAAATTGCATTTCATTTATATTGCAGGTGTAATTTAAACTTGTTTTGCACAAACACAGGCCAGCTTCTATGGAACGCTACGCAAAACCTCTTCTAATAACACTGCTTATCACCGTGATCACCGGTAATAGAAGAGGATCTCCACAGTGACAATTTTCAATTTAGATAATTCATCACCTCATATTTCAAAAACAACGGAGTAAAATAAGTGTTATCACACGCATGTTGTCAGCGTCCTCCTCCATACTGTAGATGCGATCACCGGGTGCCATTCAAGCAAAGAACAGAAGCTAAAGAAACAAACGCAGATTCAGCTGCAGCAGATAGCAGGTGTTATGAAGCAGATACAAAGATAAGGGATTTCATATTACACTTAGCCACGTGCCCCTGCTGAGATTTATCATGCCATGAAATCGTGTCCATATTGCACTGTGCCCTATCTCAACCATCCATCAGCTCATTGTGCTTTCAGCACCAGGAATATTCAGCCCTGGTGGCAGTGGAGAGCCATCCCATGTCATCTCACTCTGGGATGCCTCCCCCTGCTGTGCCGCCCATCGCCAGCTTCATATCACCGTCCCTCTCTCTGTTAATGTGCAGGAGTGGCTTGAGCCGGGGTGATTAAAACACTTGTATTGACATAATACAGTTCATAGATGGAGAGATCTAAGATGCAGGCTGCGTTCAGGGGCAGCAGCCTTCTTCGATCCTGTCAACACAAACTATGAAGTGTTGGCACAGCTTGCAGTATTGAAATAGAGGGAAAATATGGGCCAAAATGTCACCAAGTGTGGCATCTGTGCAGAAACTAGCGCTCATTAACACCGATCCCCATTACCAGAAGTGTATTCTGAGTTGCCTTTACAAAAGGTCTTAACTGACCGTCCACTTCAGTGTTCGGAGTCGTCTTGAACCAGTTTTTTTGGATGCGTGGGAACATTATTCCTCTTGAAATCTTGGGTATTTTTTTTGCACTCACATTGAACCGTGTGATCACAGTTGGTAAAAACTAGTCTGAAGATACTTCAGAGCTTGAGAACAAGGTGAAGATGGCCTCTTCGGATTTTGCACGCATTTAAATAACCTTGGCGTGACCTCCGCTTGCATAGCACAGACAATACTGTATGTGCTTTTTCTTAACATTTCTGTGCTCTTTGTTGTTTTTGTGTTCATTATTTCTGCATGTTCTTGTTGTTGTGCAAGCATGGGCGCACACACACACGCACACACACACACGCACACACGCACACAAAGTGCATTTGACACGGCAGTCAGGAGTCTCATTAGTGGGAGCAGAGGAGCCTTGCCTTCTGCTGTCAAGAGTGTTGTCCCTGCCGCTCCTCACAACCGTCTCCTACATGTCATGTCAGGCAAGGCTCTGATTCTCCGACGCTGTGCTTTGTGAGGTGAGCTCAGAGACACGCCCGGGCTGAGAGGGAGCAAGAGAAGAGGAGAAAGAGACAGAACAAGAGAGAGAGAGAGAGAATAAGAAAAGGCTGAGGAACAAGAAAGAGAACTGGATGGGGTGGGGAGAAAAATGGAGAGGAAAAGAGACGGAGAAACTAAAAGCAAAGGAGGTTCTAACATTAGCAGTAATGAGGAACATGGAGGATGGTGCCGAGGGGGACATCATGACATTACTATCTGCAAATCAACCACTGCCTTGTTGCCGCTGCAGATTCGCTGTGAGAGACGTTCAGGGTGGTACTGTACTTTTCAAGCCGACAGTCAATCACAGCCGGAAACGTCAGCGCCTTTGCAAGTGCTTACAGCTGTACTTTCTTTTGTGATTATTATAAAATTAATATGAGAAAAATACAATATCCACCCAAAGGGACAACAACATAAAAGTTGATCTCTCCCTTTTTACTTTTTCTCATGACTTCACTTTGGTTTTGCTGTTTTAAACTTTATCTTTATGGCACGACTTAAAAGCCATTCCTGTATATTATGAAAATATCAAATGTGTTGGTATGGACTGTTCTTGGCTTTGAGAGATTTTGAGGCGAAATGCATTTCAACAGTGTGGCTGCTTAAGACGTCCTCGGAATAAATTGCTTTCTTTCTCTTGTAAAGTTTGCGTTGAAACCCACAATTATTTCCTTGTACTGCTAGTTTATGAGGTATTGCTGTTTTTCCTGCCAGTTTAATTACATGATCACGGTTCAGCGCAGGAGGTGCAAGAGCAAGTATTTTATTTGATTTTTTTTTTTCCCTTTTCACTCGCATGTAATTGGAACGATTGAAAGTGACCTTAGAGTGTCTTGTTTTGGCAACATGCAGCTATTGCCAAGATAATAAATAAAATGAGGTTTTAATAGTGTGTTGCTAAATACAGTTGGCTGCTAGTACACCTGGAGCAGAGCATCAGATTGCATTTAAATCAAAGTCACCTTCCATTGTTGTATCATATATAATAAGAATACTTTAAAAAAAACGCAACCAATTAAGCTCCAACGAATCCTTAAAACGCTTGTGTTTCTCTTTTCGTGAACATCCGCTGCCCATCATATCTCCTTACTTAGCATCTGTCTGATGTCACAAGAAGGCAGATACAGCGTTTTGCCTTTGCTTTCATACTTAAGTAGCGTATGATTCATGAATCCACTCTCTTATTAATTCTCCTCAGCTTGTGTAAATGACCCTCCTGGGTATATATAAGCTTGATAAACCAAAGACGTGGATGAAGGGAGAGAGAAAAGAGGGAGAGACAGAGGGGGTGACAGAGAGCGAGCGAGGAGGAGGCGGGAGGGGATGGGAGGCTCGGAGGCTCTTTGAGGAACAGAGTTGTTAGCGCTTTGCCCTCAGGGTGAATGAGAAGTAGCTTTGAGGGCTGCGAGACCCAGGGTTGGCTCCCCACCTAAAGGCCTGTTTACCACCTTGTTGCGCGGCGGCTGTGCTTTTGAAGGATCAGTCTCGAACGCGCCTCTAATTAAAGCTGTCATGGCTGGGTGCCTGCAGGGATAATGTTCTATTATTATAGTCATTTGTTTCAATTAAACGCTGGCTGATTTTACAATAGCAGCCGTGAACCTGTGTGAGTGAGCCATCACTCTAAACAAGATGGCTCCAGTCAAGCAGGGAGTGAGGAGAGGAAAGTCTCAGGACTCGCGGAGGCATTGATCACGCTTTGTTCAGACAAGGCATTTCCAAAGCGTCTGGTAATGCTGATTAAAACGAATCCGCAGGTGGTGTTTCTTCAAAATCCCAATCGGACCGATACTGTGCAGCATTGTACGAACAAAATGCCCCATTTTGTACATTTTAAAGTAACAAAAAGTGACTTGGCTTCATAGAAAGTACAGACTGAGAAGATTTATTTCAGGTGGTGCTAACAAGTTAAGCATGACCACAACATTTATTGATTGTGTAGCATCCAGACTGGTTTATTATGATGCCTGTGCAATAAAAAACCTGCATAGCAATCAAGTAGCTTATTTAAATGATGAAACAGATGCCGCTCTGGTATAATCATCATAAGGACAGAGCAAGGTTAGCTGTTTTACTCTGCTCTGGTGTGAGTCTCTCCTCTTTCTCCTTGTAGCTGTGTGTAGAGCTCTCTTCTCCCCTTCTCTCATCTCTGTGCTGGTGGTCAAATCCCCTTAGCTAAATCAAATGGTGCAGGCAATTGGAGCGGCCGTGAAACCATTTCGAAGGTAAGGTCAGCAGGAGCAGGGGAACAATGGCTTTGTGATATTCCATCTCGCACACAATGTGCTACACATAATTGGAAAGCCTTTGTTATTTGACTCCCATTTGACTATGATGTACAAGATGTGAATACAAACACGACAGGCGTAACGATGGCAGAGGAACACGTTCACACCGAGTTTCCTGGCTTTGCATCACAGTTTAGGTCTGTCTGGCTGCTCATCACCGAAAAGCAGTATCTAACTGTCCCCTCGCTAACTTTGGGGATGGATTTTACTCCTTAGGTCATGTGTTTTTTTTGTTTTTTTTTTTCTCTTCTACTTTCTGAGTTCTTTTTTTCCCTCTGTTTTCTCTTTCTGTCTGGCTCTCTGCTCCAGTGACCTCTTTCCTTCCCTCTTACTTTCCTTCCAGTCTTTATGATGGACTCTGATGTCCTGGGGCTTTGCAACAAACAGCTAAATTTCAGGAGGTTAAGCCATCAAGAGAACATAGAATCCCACTTCATTAACATTCGAAATATAAAAATGAGCCACGAAATACAGCAAATAAAAAGCAGAATGATGATGAACAAAGTTTCCAAAGTGATTCACCATCTATTGCTTACAGTACCGTCCGATCTGCCCCACTCAAAATGATACCACAATAAGTCATATGTCAGGAAAGGAAGCCAGTATTTCAGGCTTGCCATTTATATGAAGTGTCCATGTGTTGCATGCTAAAGACAGAAACCAATGACCATCTAAATCCTGCTGCTCACTGTGCACTCCCACTTCTTTCGGCCAGCCATTTGGATGATGCCATTAGGAATTAGCATACAGTACCTATGGCAACCAGCAACCTTTGTCAGATTCTTTCATAATATTTGTACAGCCGTCTGCCACTAGCTTTATTTAGCTCGGGCTTGATGGCACTATGTGATAACTTCTTGCTCTCTGTGTCTCACTCAGGTGAAAGCACCAACTAAAAGCACTCAGAGACATTTTCAGAAAGGACACAGGAATTGACTATCAGAAGTAAATTATCACAGTGGGGGAGTTCTGAGCAGTGTGCACAAGCCTCTCTGACAGTATGAGGCTAGTTTTAACAACTGCCATATAGTCATGCAGACTTACTTTTTTTTTAGGAATAAGACACTTTCATACTTAAATAATTCATCGTGGCCTGTCTTAGCGTGAGCCAGTTTTGATGCTTCTGTGTTTTTTGATAGTGCAGCTGTAATGAAAATGGAAATAAATGAAATATGAAAATACATTTGAAGAATTACATATGAAGAAACAAAACAGTTTTTTGCTAAAAATGTGATATCAACTCATATCTGGAGTGAACAACGCTACCACAATCTCAAGAAATCTGATTTTTCTCCACTAGGAATTTAAATGTAGATTTATGTATGTCTGTAAAGCATGAGCGACCTTTTTTTCTCCTGTTTCTGCTCTTACGAGGCTGACACCAAGTATCCACAATGCCATGGTGCCTTCCCCCCATGAACTCCTCTGCTCTGCATGTCTCCTTCTTGTTTATATTAAACATGGTGTGACTCAGATTAAAGGGTGACAATTTTGCCTGGAGGCTGTTGCTATGGAAATGCATCTGCTATAGCTATGATAGGCCATTCATGTTTGATTAATTGGTTTTTCAATGCTTCTTGGTTTGTGAGGGCCCTTAAAGAGCAAGTCCATGGAAAATGGAAAATTAATGGATTTCTATTTCCTTCTTTTTACTCCTTCTTTCTTCCTCCTTTTTTTTTTGTCTAACTACTTATTTTGCTGAAGCCATTTCCTCATGTTTTAAGAAGTGTAGCGATGGTGTTTTGAATTATGATTGGAAGTTGGAGATTGCCGTGGATGGGGGGAGGTTAGAGCTTGGTTATTTGAAATGCAAAAGGAATGTCTTTGTTCACGGCTGGCTTTTGTGAGCAGCTGCTGAGGCAAACACAGAATCTAATGTCGTGTGAATATTATGAGTTTTCAAAGCAGGCCAGATCCTCGCACAACATTACTTTGTTGTGCATTTTTATTCGAGCAATCTACTGGGACCAATTATGATTAGAGAGCAGAGCCTTCATCTCTGAACCTCTGCTCGTGTTTATCAAGACCTCATATGCTCGGGCCCTTTCAATTTGATCTTTTTAGCGCCGCACTAATGTGTAATGTATTATTTAACTCATAAATGTTTAAAAGAGCTAACAAATGCTAGTTCATCACTTTCTGATCTGTAAATTGCCAAACATTCCCATTTATGCCTGCATTAAAAGCATCCTTTGGTCCGTGCTCATGTTCTGTCCTGTTGAATCTTGAAGAAAAGCTTTTGATGTAGTTATTATTGAAGATCTTTTAAAATGGCTAAGAGTGGAACTTTGTGAGAGTGTGACTTAGTAATCACTGAAGGGTGTTCTACATGTACGTCCAGCTGTGAGCACCACTTTTCTTTCCATTTGTGCTGCAAAAGGTGTTGTTTAACTTGGTTCTAAGTGAGATTTTTCTCCTTTTTAGCTCGCAGCGGATATAATGTATCTGCAGGGGGTTGATCGATACCGTTTACTCAATGATTGCTTCACCAGGTGCTCAGATCCCTGGCTTCTCAACAAATAATTTTCAGAAGCAGGAACTGAAGTCTCTGGCCACCACCAACCAGGCCACTGTGTCTGAGAGACCTTGGAGGGGCTGCAATTGTTGCCCACAGAAGTCATCAGAAGTCAATAAGATTCATAGATTACACCGTTAACTGTAAAAGAGAGCCTCATTGAAAAATTATCTATTTGTTAAAAATAAACTTGTCCTGGCTGCACAGTGGCTTGGTGGTTAGCACTTTCACCTTGCAGCTAGAAGATCCACAGTTCACCTCCTGGCCTTCCTGCATAGAGTTTCCATGTTCTCCCTATGCATGCGTGGGTTTCTCCAGGTTCTCTGGCTTCCTCCCACAGTGCAAAAACATGCTGAGGTTAACTGGTGATTCTAAATTGTCCGTAGGTGTGAATGTGAGTGATTGTTTGTCTGTATATGTAGCCCTGTGATGGACTGGTGACCTGTCCAGGGTGTCCTCTACCTTCACTCTAAGTCAGCTGGGATAGACTCCAGCCCCCTTACTGAAGATTAAGAGGTGTATAGATTATGGATGGATGGAAACTTGTCCTGCATGTGTGATACGGCTGAATGTTACAATGATGCAAAACTGGTTTGGGATACAGCTCCATTATGGCTTGTAGGTTTCTTAAACCATGTCTTGAACTGAACTGAGAAAGAAACTTTACTAAATTGTTAGGTAGATTTTGTTCATAGACAGACTTGTTATATTATAATATAGTACAACCAACAGAACACAACACTGACATATCGTTCCTTTTTATGGTGAACTTATTGCATCTTCTCATCTAGCAGACAATATTGTCATTTATTTGCAAATGAATTTGCCACGTCTTTGAACATGTGCCCATCATTTTAGCTTTTGTCTCCATTAACGTCTGATGGACATTAAATTCTGAAGTGTAGTAGTTGTATGCAGCTACTAGCTAACTGTGTATGTCTGTCACTTGGTGCAGAGTGGGTGGTGTACAGCTGTTCTAGAGCAGTTTCCCTAAGCTCAGCTTCCTGCTGTGGCTAAACTGAAACACTAAGCGTGAAGATGCCAAACCCTCATCCCTGCAATAACCTTGTTTTCATATTAGTCATGTGATCGACTGTGAGAACACTATTCATGGCCTCTTTAAGTTCCCAGTAGCTGATTTTACTTCTCCAACTGTGCATTTTTTTTGCAAGTGCTGCTTTCTTATTTACCATCAGGCCCTACCCAGCACCTCATTGAAAGTGTTTTCTGGCTCCACTAACTGCCAAAAATGGCAGCATGCAATAAACCAAAGCAGAATGCTGCATTTGTGTCCATCTAGACTGGTTAGTTAACAGTGGATGTTGTCAGTAGAGCGGTGAGTTGAATTGACTGGTTTGGGTGTAGATGTTTATCTGATGAAGTGTCTTGTTATTGGTCCATGTGTGAAGGTCAATGTTGAAGTCGGCTACAGACCAAACAAAACAAAGTACAAGTTTGAACCTGCAACACCTTTTCTTTTCGGTCTGTCGTGTTTCTTCCAACAAACATTCCCACATTACAACTTATAACAGTTTTTTGTATTATTTACATCCTATCCAACACACATACAAGTTTTCTTAAATTTAAAAAAAAAAATGTCATCTCCTACTCCGAAATGTTTGCATATTTGGCTAATTGGCAAACTTTGAGTATTCTGAGCAGAGGAGAAGATAGTAAAGCTGGTGTTCTTCTCTCACCCCAGATGCAGGAGATGGCTATGCACCACCACCACCAACAACAACAACACCATCACCAGCACCCTGACGGCGCTCATTATGACACCGCCGCCCATAACCACCCCCTGATAAACAGCTCACCTCCGATACTGCCCAACCCCATGAGTGCGCTGTCCCAGCTAAACCCTCAGGTCAGCCGGAGCGCACTGCCTCACGGCTCCCCCTCACCTCCCGGGAGTAAATCCGCCACACCCTCCCCTTCAAGCTCCAATCAGGAAGAGGAGACTGATCCTCATTCGAAGGTACTGATGTGGCTTCTCTGGCTTGCAGTAGTGGAAATGGAGACATAGGGGCTTGGCAGTGCTTCTCAGAGGTGGTTCACATGCTAACTGCAGTGCTTTCAGAGGGATGCTTCTCTTATTATGGCTGCTTGGAAATCTCAGACATGGTTGTAGAGTTTTGCTGGATTTGGAGGTAGAGCTATCTTTTTGTTGTGTCTGTAATGGTGTGGCGCAGCGTGCCGTCACATCTCGAGAAAGAAAGTACATTTGAGATATTTAGATTTAATATAAGTGCAGAAACCAGCTTGATTTGATTTCTTCATTTTTTTTGTTTCTTTTTTTTGCAGTGCAGTCCATTTAAATCAAAAGTGACATTTAGACAGAGTTCAAAATCTGGTTCTCACTTAAAAGCAACCCAATCTTCTATTTGTGAGACATAATTTCACCCTCAGAAAAAAATTCTTTTCCAGTTACACATTCGTGAATAGCTGGCAATCCATTACCACCGTGGCATGTTTGTAGATTTGTTGGCTAACTCTTAAACCCACAGGACCCGACACGAAGCCTTTTTTGTTTTTTCCCTCTATAGTGAACAAACCTCAGTTTATTTACAAATGTCAAAAAATGTTTTAATTGCTTTGACCATCAACAACACCAGCATGAATTGTTGCCATTCCTGCCCTGCTTCACCTCTGGTTCACCATGTTCTCAGTTACACTCTGGTTCTGAAGCTACCACTCCCTCATTTAAATCACTCATTCATTTAAATGAGAGGAGAAGGATACTTGTTTACATTCATTTGGTTTATGTAAATCTGTAAAACTGCTTTCATAAATTGCCCACCAACCAATGTCTCTGTGGATTTGCTTCATTTCTGTCAGGGGAATGTGAATGAGTGTATAATTGAATCTGCCACTTGCACACTGTTTCAGATTCATCTGTGTATTTAACCGCTAGCTCGCAGTGATACAGTATAACAAGAAAGGGATCCTTTAGTTTAAAAAATATATTTCCCTGGCTATACATCTCTGCTGTGCTTCTCACTGTGTGTGTGAATAAAAATGATTACCATCTCTCCTATCAGTAAGTAATTCCATTTGCTCTCTCCAATTCATTCTGAGACCACATCAAAGCCAGAGCAGATACAGCAGGCGATTTAAAATTCCTTTCACCCCTAGCATGAAAAGTCAGAATTTATGACTTGCTGAACAACTGCAAAATAAAGATTTGAAAAGGTTTGATAAATTCAACTAACAGATGCTTTTTTTTTGACAAAGTAAGGCAGGAAAAAGCGGCTGCCAACCAGTTCCTGTGTAAAACGGTTACTGTCAGTGAAACATTGCTGCAATATTCAAACACTGGGTATTGAACAGAGAAATTGAATTATGGATTTAATGAAGTTTACATGCTTCACCTGGACCCGATGTTATAAGCACTCATCACAGATGCAATTATTCATTCTATGGGTGTCTATTTTTTCCATTCAAGTTGAATTGCTAGAGCCAGTTTCAGTGTCAATAAGCTGCTTTGTGTTTTTTTCTGTGCCACTGATGGTCTTCCAGATCACGGGTGAGAAGCGACCGTCTTCGGAGATGATGAAGCCCAAGCCCAAGCCCCAAAAAAAGAAGAAGAAGAAGGATCCGAACGAGCCTACGAAGCCTGTCTCAGCCTACGCCTTGTTCTTCAGAGACACCCAGGCAGCCATTAAAGGACAGAATCCCAACGCCACTTTTGGAGACGTATCCAAAATAGTAGCCTCCATGTGGGACGGACTGGGAGAGGAGCAGAAACAGGTAGAATAATATTGTGCACGTACATGTTTGAGGGAAAATGTTTAACGATTCTTTCAGGTATTTGAGTGCAGAGGAACCAAGCTGTGTAGGTAAATCGGACATAATCATCCAAGTGAGCTTGTTTGAACAACATTACCTGTTATACACGGCCGTTCAAAAGTTTAGGGTCACCCAGGCAATTTCATGTTTTCCATGAAAGCTCACACTTTCATTCATGCGCTAACATAATTGCACAAGGGTTTTCTAATCATCAATTAGCCTTTCAACACCATTAGCTAACACAATGTAGCATTAGAACACAGGAGTGATGGTTGCTGGAAATGTTCCTCTGTACCCCTATGGAGATATTCCATTAAAAATCAGCCGTTTCCAGCTAGAATAGTCATTTACCACATTAACAATGTCTACACTGGATTTCTGATTAATGTTATCTTCATTGAAAAAAACTGCTTTTCTTTCAAAAATGAGGACACTTCTAAGTGACCCCAAACTTTTGAGCGGTAGTGTACATCCAGTAACTATGAAACATCATTAATGTTCATTTTTGAGTTTAATTTCCGGCCACCTGGCATATCTAAGTTGAATATTTACTCCCCTTTTAGCTCTACTTTTGGTCTTCACCTTCTCTCAGTGGACCTTTATGTCTGATCACATAAAATGTTTGTTGTTTGTTGAAACTGCAAAATGATGTTCATTTTTACTTATGAAGTTACCATTTTTTAGAACTTAACATTTCCATTCTAAATTAAATAGCTGTCCCCTAGCACATAGCACACTTGTTTTAAGAAGTGATAGTCATGTATTGAATGCCTTTAACTCATGTTTTATATGCGTATTTGTGAATTAGACATGTGCCAACAGTACAGTTTCATGAAACATATCATTATCCTGTCTTATTGTAGCATATTTTCAACCATCAGCTGTGTAGATCTATTTACCTGAATATTCTCAGTAGTCAGTTTTATTTTGTTATAGCCTGACCTGTGAATATGAAACTTCATGAACATTTACTGCAGTTTAGAGCATGCCCGTCCAGCACATTTTCTATTTCATTTTAGCATTCCAGACTCAACAGACAAAGTCAAAAGGGGGTCTCTGTGTGCGTTTGCGGTAACAAACGACGGTGTGAAATGAATGGAAAACGAGACAGTCTGATGATCATGCGCAGACTCATATTTTTAGAATATCCAGTCAGGGCGCAGCCTGTTGGGTGTCAAATAAAAGCACCTGTCTCCATGACAAAGTGCAGCCCATTCGCCTCAGCCCCAGCCACCATCTACTAGACACTATCTAGCGCGTGTGTTTTTCTCCCACCAAACCTACTTTATACGCTGGACTTTGGAGGCCGTCTGTCCCTTTTATTTGCAGTTAATTTTTGCCGCCTTCACTGGGGCTCTTCACCATGAATCTTCATTTCGCCGCTGACACCGTTGAATGTGAATTCCTCATTTCCTGTCCTTTTATTTATATCTGTTGCCTGGTGATTTGATCATGCTGGGAATACAAGATTAGCAATTGCCTTGTCCTTGGTTTTGCCTCAAGGACATCTGCTCCTGAAATGTTATTGTTTGTGCTTCTTAACCCTTTGCGTCCTGGCTTCTTTTTCACCTTAGATTTTGCACCGTAGAGGCACCTCTCTCTCTCTTTCTCTCTCTGTGTCTCGTCCTAAATACATTTGTCCTTCACAGTTGTACCTGGGAACAGAGGCGAACCAGCAAAATGACAATTCCACCATTAAAAATCCTCCCATTTAGGGTGCCATTCCACAGCTAATTTTTTGATTTGTTTGTGCATTCATGTGTTTAATCAAACGTGTCACCTCGCAAGACACATAATTAACTTGAGGTAATGATGTCGTTATGGAATGAAATGTAGTAGCCTGTCTGGGCAATAACACTGTGATTGCTCTAATTATTCTCACTGACTAGCAC